>NC_086190.1:19913448-20215115 GCF_023053635.1 Elgaria multicarinata webbii | reverse complement strand
CCTAACCCTAACCCTAACCCTAACCCTAACCCTAACCCTAACCCTAACCCTAACCCTAACCCTAACCCTAACCCTAACCCTAACCCTAACCCTAACCCTAACCCTAACCCTAACCCTAACCCTAACCCTAACCCTAACCCTAACCCTAACCCTAACCCTAACCCTAACCCTAACCCTAACCCTAACCCTAACCCTAACCCTAACCCTAACCCTAACCCTAACCCTAACCCTAACCCTAACCCTAACCCTAACCCTAACCCTAACCCTAACCCTAACCCTAACCCTAACCCTAACCCTAACCCTAACCCTAACCCTAACCCTAACCCTAACCCTAACCCTAACCCTAACCCTAACCCTAACCCTAACCCTAACCCTAACCCTAACCCTAACCCTAACCCTAACCCTAACCCTAACCCTAACCCTAACCCTAACCCTAACCCTAACCCTAACCCTAACCCTAACCCTAACCCTAACCCTAACCCTAACCCTAACCCTAACCCTAACCCTAACCCTAACCCTAACCCTAACCCTAACCCTAACCCTAACCCTAACCCTAACCCTAACCCTAACCCTAACCCTAACCCTAACCCTAACCCTAACCCTAACCCTAACCCTAACCCTAACCCTAACCCTAACCCTAACCCTAACCCTAACCCTAACCCTAACCCTAACCCTAACCCTAACCCTAACCCTAACCCTAACCCTAACCCTAACCCTAACCCTAACCCTAACCCTAACCCTAACCCTAACCCTAACCCTAACCCTAACCCTAACCCTAACCCTAACCCTAACCCTAACCCTAACCCTAACCCTAACCCTAACCCTAACCCTAACCCTAACCCTAACCCTAACCCTAACCCTAACCCTAACCCTAACCCTAACCCTAACCCTAACCCTAACCCTAACCCTAACCCTAACCCTAACCCTAACCCTAACCCTAACCCTAACCCTAACCCTAACCCTAACCCTAACCCTAACCCTAACCCTAACCCTAACCCTAACCCTAACCCTAACCCTAACCCTAACCCTAACCCTAACCCTAACCCTAACCCTAACCCTAACCCTAACCCTAACCCTAACCCTAACCCTAACCCTAACCCTAACCCTAACCCTAACCCTAACCCTAACCCTAACCCTAACCCTAACCCTAACCCTAACCCTAACCCTAACCCTAACCCTAACCCTAACCCTAACCCTAACCCTAACCCTAACCCTAACCCTAACCCTAACCCTAACCCTAACCCTAACCCTAACCCTAACCCTAACCCTAACCCTAACCCTAACCCTAACCCTAACCCTAACCCTAACCCTAACCCTAACCCTAACCCTAACCCTAACCCTAACCCTAACCCTAACCCTAACCCTAACCCTAACCCTAACCCTAACCCTAACCCTAACCCTAACCCTAACCCTAACCCTAACCCTAACCCTAACCCTAACCCTAACCCTAACCCTAACCCTAACCCTAACCCTAACCCTAACCCTAACCCTAACCCTAACCCTAACCCTAACCCTAACCCTAACCCTAACCCTAACCCTAACCCTAACCCTAACCCTAACCCTAACCCTAACCCTAACCCTAACCCTAACCCTAACCCTAACCCTAACCCTAACCCTAACCCTAACCCTAACCCTAACCCTAACCCTAACCCTAACCCTAACCCTAACCCTAACCCTAACCCTAACCCTAACCCTAACCCTAACCCTAACCCTAACCCTAACCCTAACCCTAACCCTAACCCTAACCCTAACCCTAACCCTAACCCTAACCCTAACCCTAACCCTAACCCTAACCCTAACCCTAACCCTAACCCTAACCCTAACCCTAACCCTAACCCTAACCCTAACCCTAACCCTAACCCTAACCCTAACCCTAACCCTAACCCTAACCCTAACCCTAACCCTAACCCTAACCCTAACCCTAACCCTAACCCTAACCCTAACCCTAACCCTAACCCTAACCCTAACCCTAACCCTAACCCTAACCCTAACCCTAACCCTAACCCTAACCCTAACCCTAACCCTAACCCTAACCCTAACCCTAACCCTAACCCTAACCCTAACCCTAACCCTAACCCTAACCCTAACCCTAACCCTAACCCTAACCCTAACCCTAACCCTAACCCTAACCCTAACCCTAACCCTAACCCTAACCCTAACCCTAACCCTAACCCTAACCCTAACCCTAACCCTAACCCTAACCCTAACCCTAACCCTAACCCTAACCCTAACCCTAACCCTAACCCTAACCCTAACCCTAACCCTAACCCTAACCCTAACCCTAACCCTAACCCTAACCCTAACCCTAACCCTAACCCTAACCCTAACCCTAACCCTAACCCTAACCCTAACCCTAACCCTAACCCTAACCCTAACCCTAACCCTAACCCTAACCCTAACCCTAACCCTAACCCTAACCCTAACCCTAACCCTAACCCTAACCCTAACCCTAACCCTAACCCTAACCCTAACCCTAACCCTAACCCTAACCCTAACCCTAACCCTAACCCTAACCCTAACCCTAACCCTAACCCTAACCCTAACCCTAACCCTAACCCTAACCCTAACCCTAACCCTAACCCTAACCCTAACCCTAACCCTAACCCTAACCCTAACCCTAACCCTAACCCTAACCCTAACCCTAACCCTAACCCTAACCCTAACCCTAACCCTAACCCTAACCCTAACCCTAACCCTAACCCTAACCCTAACCCTAACCCTAACCCTAACCCTAACCCTAACCCTAACCCTAACCCTAACCCTAACCCTAACCCTAACCCTAACCCTAACCCTAACCCTAACCCTAACCCTAACCCTAACCCTAACCCTAACCCTAACCCTAACCCTAACCCTAACCCTAACCCTAACCCTAACCCTAACCCTAACCCTAACCCTAACCCTAACCCTAACCCTAACCCTAACCCTAACCCTAACCCTAACCCTAACCCTAACCCTAACCCTAACCCTAACCCTAACCCTAACCCTAACCCTAACCCTAACCCTAACCCTAACCCTAACCCTAACCCTAACCCTAACCCTAACCCTAACCCTAACCCTAACCCTAACCCTAACCCTAACCCTAACCCTAACCCTAACCCTAACCCTAACCCTAACCCTAACCCTAACCCTAACCCTAACCCTAACCCTAACCCTAACCCTAACCCTAACCCTAACCCTAACCCTAACCCTAACCCTAACCCTAACCCTAACCCTAACCCTAACCCTAACCCTAACCCTAACCCTAACCCTAACCCTAACCCTAACCCTAACCCTAACCCTAACCCTAACCCTAACCCTAACCCTAACCCTAACCCTAACCCTAACCCTAACCCTAACCCTAACCCTAACCCTAACCCTAACCCTAACCCTAACCCTAACCCTAACCCTAACCCTAACCCTAACCCTAACCCTAACCCTAACCCTAACCCTAACCCTAACCCTAACCCTAACCCTAACCCTAACCCTAACCCTAACCCTAACCCTAACCCTAACCCTAACCCTAACCCTAACCCTAACCCTAACCCTAACCCTAACCCTAACCCTAACCCTAACCCTAACCCTAACCCTAACCCTAACCCTAACCCTAACCCTAACCCTAACCCTAACCCTAACCCTAACCCTAACCCTAACCCTAACCCTAACCCTAACCCTAACCCTAACCCTAACCCTAACCCTAACCCTAACCCTAACCCTAACCCTAACCCTAACCCTAACCCTAACCCTAACCCTAACCCTAACCCTAACCCTAACCCTAACCCTAACCCTAACCCTAACCCTAACCCTAACCCTAACCCTAACCCTAACCCTAACCCTAACCCTAACCCTAACCCTAACCCTAACCCTAACCCTAACCCTAACCCTAACCCTAACCCTAACCCTAACCCTAACCCTAACCCTAACCCTAACCCTAACCCTAACCCTAACCCTAACCCTAACCCTAACCCTAACCCTAACCCTAACCCTAACCCTAACCCTAACCCTAACCCTAACCCTAACCCTAACCCTAACCCTAACCCTAACCCTAACCCTAACCCTAACCCTAACCCTAACCCTAACCCTAACCCTAACCCTAACCCTAACCCTAACCCTAACCCTAACCCTAACCCTAACCCTAACCCTAACCCTAACCCTAACCCTAACCCTAACCCTAACCCTAACCCTAACCCTAACCCTAACCCTAACCCTAACCCTAACCCTAACCCTAACCCTAACCCTAACCCTAACCCTAACCCTAACCCTAACCCTAACCCTAACCCTAACCCTAACCCTAACCCTAACCCTAACCCTAACCCTAACCCTAACCCTAACCCTAACCCTAACCCTAACCCTAACCCTAACCCTAACCCTAACCCTAACCCTAACCCTAACCCTAACCCTAACCCTAACCCTAACCCTAACCCTAACCCTAACCCTAACCCTAACCCTAACCCTAACCCTAACCCTAACCCTAACCCTAACCCTAACCCTAACCCTAACCCTAACCCTAACCCTAACCCTAACCCTAACCCTAACCCTAACCCTAACCCTAACCCTAACCCTAACCCTAACCCTAACCCTAACCCTAACCCTAACCCTAACCCTAACCCTAACCCTAACCCTAACCCTAACCCTAACCCTAACCCTAACCCTAACCCTAACCCTAACCCTAACCCTAACCCTAACCCTAACCCTAACCCTAACCCTAACCCTAACCCTAACCCTAACCCTAACCCTAACCCTAACCCTAACCCTAACCCTAACCCTAACCCTAACCCTAACCCTAACCCTAACCCTAACCCTAACCCTAACCCTAACCCTAACCCTAACCCTAACCCTAACCCTAACCCTAACCCTAACCCTAACCCTAACCCTAACCCTAACCCTAACCCTAACCCTAACCCTAACCCTAACCCTAACCCTAACCCTAACCCTAACCCTAACCCTAACCCTAACCCTAACCCTAACCCTAACCCTAACCCTAACCCTAACCCTAACCCTAACCCTAACCCTAACCCTAACCCTAACCCTAACCCTAACCCTAACCCTAACCCTAACCCTAACCCTAACCCTAACCCTAACCCTAACCCTAACCCTAACCCTAACCCTAACCCTAACCCTAACCCTAACCCTAACCCTAACCCTAACCCTAACCCTAACCCTAACCCTAACCCTAACCCTAACCCTAACCCTAACCCTAACCCTAACCCTAACCCTAACCCTAACCCTAACCCTAACCCTAACCCTAACCCTAACCCTAACCCTAACCCTAACCCTAACCCTAACCCTAACCCTAACCCTAACCCTAACCCTAACCCTAACCCTAACCCTAACCCTAACCCTAACCCTAACCCTAACCCTAACCCTAACCCTAACCCTAACCCTAACCCTAACCCTAACCCTAACCCTAACCCTAACCCTAACCCTAACCCTAACCCTAACCCTAACCCTAACCCTAACCCTAACCCTAACCCTAACCCTAACCCTAACCCTAACCCTAACCCTAACCCTAACCCTAACCCTAACCCTAACCCTAACCCTAACCCTAACCCTAACCCTAACCCTAACCCTAACCCTAACCCTAACCCTAACCCTAACCCTAACCCTAACCCTAACCCTAACCCTAACCCTAACCCTAACCCTAACCCTAACCCTAACCCTAACCCTAACCCTAACCCTAACCCGGGCAAGTGCTTTGCAATGAATCCCTATGGCCAACAGGCTTTCTCTATGGACAATTCTGTCCCATGGATCCCTATGGACAACCGCTTTGCAATGAATCCCTATGAGCCAACAGACTTTCCCTATGGACAATTCTGTCCCATGGATCCCTATGGACAACCACTTTGCAATGAATCCCTATGGGCAGGCTTTCTCTATGGACAATTCTGTCCCATAGATCCCTATGGGCAAGCGTTTTACAATACATCCCTATGGGCAACTAGGGTTTCTCTATGGATCCCTATGGACAACCGCTTTGCAATGAATCCCTATGGGCCAACAGGCTTTCCCTATGGACAATTCTGTCCCATGGATCCCTATGGACAACCACTTTGCAATGAATCCCTATGGGCAAGCAGGCTTTCTCTATGGACAATTCTGTCCCATGGATCCCTATGGGCAAACAGGCTTTCTCTATGGACAATTCTGTCCTATTGTTTTCTATGGGCAAGCGCTTTGCAATGAATCCCTATGGGCAACTAGGCTTTCTCTATGGACAACTCTGTCCCATGGATCCCTATGGACAAGCGTTTTACAATGCATCCCTATGGGCAACTAGGGTTTCTCTATGGACAATTCTGACCCATGTTTCCCTATGGAAAAGCCCTTTTCAATGAATCCTTATGGGCAAGTACAGTTTTCTCTATTGGCAAGTAGGGTTTCCCTATGGGCAAGTATTGTCCTTTGTTTTAGTACGTCCCCTAGGGAGGGGCTGCCTGGGAAGTGACGAGCCTACCTTGCAGGGACGTCGGGTGGACCCCGACTTCCATTACAGGGACAAATCTGCCCACCGTCGTGGAACTCCTACTCGGATAACCTCAGCCGATTCAGCCCGCTGACTCATGCCAGCAACCTCCATAGGAAGGCTTCTCCGAGGGGCACGGGCCAAATCTGCCCGCCCTCGTGGAACTCCGACTCGGATAACCTCAGCCGATTCAGCCCGCTGACTCATGACAGCAACCTCCATAGGGAGGCTTCTCCGAGGGGCACGGGCCAAATCTGCCCGCCCTCGTGGAACTCCGACTCGGATAACCTCAGCCGATTCAGCCCGCTGACTCATGACAGCAACCTCCATAGGGAGGCTTCTCCGAGGGGCACGGGCCAAATCTGCCCGCCCTCGTGGAACTCCGACTCGGATAACCTCAGCCGATTCAGCCCTGACTAATACCAGCAACCTCCATAGGGAAGCTTCTGCGAGGGGCACGGGCCAAATCTGCCCGCCCTCGTGGAACTCCGACGCGGATAACCTCAGCCAATTGAGCCCGCTGTCTGGTTCCGCATGCTACCTTGGCGGCCAGGCCTGAAACGCCTGTCCCCAGAAATCTCCGCACGCGGTTCTTCCCGGGACGTACTAAGCGCCAACAAGGTGACCCCAGGGACAAATCGAAAAATCTCCCCGCTGTCCTGGAACTCCTCGTCGGGAAACCAGGACAAATCATTCCCCTTGCCGACTTCCGCGAATTCGAGAGGGCCCGGTCTACCGATAGGAAACCATGGGGGGGAGGTGGGTTTCTAGTGGGACGGCTGTTAGCATACACGGACGTGTCGATTGGCCAAGATGCGCGGAGGGAGCGACGAACCCAACAACGCACTCCCGACCGCACCCCAGCCCAACCACACGCCCTCCCTCCGTCCCTCTCCGCGGAAGTGACGTTCTCCCTAGACCTTCACAAAATGTAAGCGTAAGGGAGACGCGCGTTTCCTTCTCTCCCTTCCCGGAAGTCCTCCCTGCCGCTCCCGACAGACGCGCGGCCGGTCCCTCCCCCCCCCGTCCCTCCCCGGGTCCCTCCCCGGAAGCGGCGCCTTGCCTTTGCCTGCCAATCAGTAGGGCAGAGGGCGCAAGATGGCGGCGTCCGCGGTGACCGGGGCGATGTTGCGGGTCGCGCTGAACGGCTCTTTCAGGCGCGGAGGCGGCAGCGGCCCGTCGCTGCTGCGGCTGCTGCAGGTGAGAAGCCCGGGCGCGCGGGGGAGAGAAAAGGCAGGCGGCGGGGGTGGGGGGGGGGATGGGGAGTGTCCGTTGGCGCAAGCTGCTAGTCCCCAGTGAGTCCGGCGCCCCCGCGATCTCGCTCGGACTCCGGCGAAGACCCGCCGAGCGGCGCCCCGTGTTCTTCCTGCCAGGGAAGCGGAGGAGGGGATGCCAAAGGGAAGACTGCACAAACCCTGAGATGCCAGAACCATCGGTGGTCTGGGAAGGGGTGGAGGGAGCAGCTGGGGAGCCCCAGGGGGCTGCATTGGGACCCAGGCCTGCGTGGTCCCGCCCTCCTTCGGGGGGGGGGGGAAGCTCCCCACCCCCCAAGCCCCCACTAACACGAGGAGGCAGAGGCTGGAACCGGGACCTTCCTCCATCCCTTGAGGCCCCTTTCTTCTAGGGCTGGAGGGAGAGAGCCCCCACCAGGCTCCCCATCGTGCCTGGGTCCAGCTCCAGCTGAGAGCCTCCTGCTGCAGGGACTGTCAAGACGTATTTTTGTAAGCCGCCCTGAGAGCCTCTTTTGGCTGAAGGGTGGGATAAAAATGCTTAAATAAATAAATAAATACGGAGGGGCAGAGAGAGGAATAGGTGCAGCAACCCCTTTTGGGAGTCCAAACGCCACCTGGGTTCCGGTCCCACCTCGTTGCCCATCTGTGGACACGTTGCTCTCTGCCACGGTTTCTCTGGTCCAGAAAGTGGGGGGAACATTGAAAAGACGCACAGGACCGTTGCGAGGGTGTCGCAGCACTACAGAAGGACAAACACAGACGCTGCGTTCTCTTCTCGGAGAAGCACGGGCAATAAGCCTGACGCACCTCCGAGACAGTTGCGGGAGAAACTCACGTGATCTTCTCGCGTCGCAGGTCTGCCGCAGAACCCACGCGGCAGTGGCACCTGCCGCAGCGGCCTCGGCACGTATCAAGAAGTTTGCGGTGTATCGGTGGAACCCAGACAACCCCGGAGAGAAACCACGCATGCAGACGTATGAAATAGACCTGAACAAGTGAGTCCTTGAGGGAGGCGAAGACGCTGAGGGATCTTCCCAGGAGGGGATCTATTACCCAGCTCTGTGTGTGTCATGTTGGTCTAATAATCAGAAAGTTAAGGGTATTTGCAACAAACTTTAATTCGTCTAATCTTTAAATTTTTAGTCCAAATGAGAGGATACTGCAAGCCGAGTGATAATGATGGCCGCTGTGAACATTTGGCATTCCTCTTTGTAGATGTGGGCCGATGGTTCTTGATGCCCTGATCAAGATTAAGAATGAAATGGACTCCACACTGACCTTCCGCAGGTCCTGCAGAGAAGGTGAGCTCCCTCCTCCCTTTGCGCTCTGGCTCTGAGGAGCCCCAGCCTCAGGTGGGCGGCAGATGAGGCAGAGCACGTCGGTCACACATACACACAGAGGGCTGCAGTGGGGCCGTTGCCCCTGGAAAGCTCCCTCTCAGCCTGACGTCTTCCTTCCTGCTATGAACAGCTCAGTCATAGCAGACGTAATGTGCAGGGAGAGTCTCCCGCTGTCCCACGTGCTCCCTTCGCTCCCCAGAACCACCACCACCACTACCACAGAAAAAGGCCAAATTCTGTGGGGAGAAATGTAAGCATATAATAAATGATTGATTGTTGGACAATGGAGTTCATTGGAAGGAAACGGATGCTTAAAGATAGCCCTAAGAGACTTCAGAATTAAAATTACTTTGGCGATCTTCAGTGCTCTTTGAAGGAGGTTCTCTCCGCCCCCGCCCCTCCCAATTTGGCTATAAATAGCTGTTTATCTGTGACCTCCCTATAAGTAGCTCTGCTTAACAGTCACGCGCACACACACCACTGGATGTTGGGGGCGTTGCCACCCCCTCTCTAAATTACTCCTTCGTCAGAAGTTTCACCGGAAGAGGAGCAGCGCTGCTTTTGCGACATGTGCGATTGGAGGCAGCTATTGACGTGGGAAGGAGGGAGGGCTCCATCCTGCCCGCAGGTCTGAAGCAGCCGCTGCAGGGCCTCGGATGGAGGGGCTGAGCAGCCCTGGGGTGTAGTGGGGCTCCAGCCCTTGCGCCAGCAGTTCTGGTGTTGACTTGTGTTCTGCTGCTGCAGGCATCTGTGGCTCTTGTGCCATGAACGTCGGTGGGGGGAACACTCTGGCCTGCACCACGAGGATCGACACCGACCTCAGCAAGGTCTCCAAGATCTACCCTCTCCCCCACATGTATGTGGTGAAGGACCTGGTTCCCGTAAGTTCACGCGTGGTCTGCGGCCCACCGGTCAAAGGGCGATGGGGTGCGCTCAAGGGGATCCGCTTGCAGAGTTCGTTCTGCACGTGTCATGAGAGTAGAGCTGTGGCGGTGGTGGCCGAGGCTGTTCCCCTGGAGCAAAAGAACAGGAGGGGTGTGTGCGCAGAATCCATGAGCCCGCTAGAGCAGGCCCAACGGTGCCTTGGTTTGAACAGGAGGCAGAGGGGCTGTTGCGCCCACTCATCCCATCCCACTGGGATCATGATCTCCCCCCACCCGGAGGTGAGAGGTTGGATCTGTGCTGTGATGTCTGCAGATTCAGCCAGGACGCAGGATGGGGGGAAAGCACACATGCACACCCGAATGTCAAATGTTTATATGTCAAAAACGTGCTTGTGGCAACAGAGCCAGGAGGTGGCGGGTGGCTCCCGCCTCCTCCCCGGCGTCTTCATGCATGTGTCTTCGTGACCGCCAGGGCTCCGACCCATCCCATTCTGTCAACCGACTGCTCCCCCCTCTCTCCGGCCCCTTTCAGGACTTGAGCAACTTCTATGCCCAGTACAAAGCGATTCAGCCTTACCTGAGGAAGAAGGATGAGAGCAGCCAAGGCAAAGAGCAATACCTCCAGTCCATCGAAGACCGGGAGAAGCTGGTAATGCACTGGGCCCTGGGCCCCACCTGTGTGGGCGGCCGCCTTGCTGTGCCAGCCAAAGCAGGTCCCCCCTGCTAAGCTCCCCTTCTACCACCTTCATCCCGTGACGGTGACCCCACCCCCCGCCCCCTTTGACTGCTTCCAGGGTCAGGACCCGGGAACCAGTGTGTGCTGAGCCCAATGAGCTGGAGGCTCTCTCCCATTTTTAAGTCTCCCAATGCTGGCTGAAAATGGCCAGGAGTGGCCTGGCCCATTCCTCTTCCTGATGGGGCTCCTTCTCTCCTACCCCATCCCCCAAGGACGGGCTGTACGAGTGCATCCTCTGTGCCTGCTGCAGCACCAGCTGCCCCAGCTACTGGTGGAACGGGGACAAGTACCTTGGCCCGGCCGTGCTCATGCAGGTATGGAGAGCGGAGGGCTCAGGCGCCCCAGATGCGGGGGTGGGTGCAACTTTGAGGGGAAGGCCAAATCACAGCGGCCTTGTGTCCTGCCCCCTCGACTACACACGGACAGGCCGTGGCTCCGCCCAGTCTTGCCACGCTCCGTAGGGTGACGGGAGAGACACTGCTGGTGGCCTTCTGCGCAGGGGACTGGGGTGAGGGAACACCTAGGCGGCAGGAACCGCAGAAACGGAGAGAGGAGAGGAGGGGCAGGGGCTGTGGGAGGCTTCTGCTACGTAGGCCGAGATGGGGGGGAGGAGAGGGAGGGGCAGAAGGTGGAGAGGGACGTGGCGACCCCTCTTGAAGTCAGAAGCAGCTTCACGCCCTGCTGCGAAGGACACCTGCAGCACCCCAGGGCCGAACCTCCCCCAACGCATCCCTGTCTGGCAGGCCTATCGCTGGATGATCGACTCCAGGGACGACTACACGGAGGAGCGGCTGGCCCAGCTGCAGGACCCCTTCTCTCTCTACCGCTGCCACACTATCATGAACTGCACAAAGACCTGCCCCAAGGTGGGTGCTCCCCACCCGCTTTCTTGCTGCGGGAGGCCGTGGCTCCCTGCTCCTGCCTGGCAAAGTGAACCTGGGTGGCTGGGGGAGGGGGGTGGCAAGGGCCCCCGCGCTTGCTTGCCTCCCTCCCGAGAAGGCGAGCCGTGTCCGCTCCCCTGCCGCAGAGCCGGGCGAGGAGGTTGCCGGCGGGCCCTAGGCTGTTCACCTGCAGGAGTCACGTGCTCCGTCGCCCTCTGACGAAGCCGTGATGCCGTGGTCGTCGCGCCCTCGGTGGCTCATTTTCCCTTCCTCTCGCAGGGGCTGAACCCCGGGAAAGCGATTGCCGAGATCAAGAAGATGATGGCCACCTACAAAGAGACGGCCGCCAGGGCTTGAACGCCCTGGGGCCCCGCCTCACACTTGCGCACACCCCACCTCTCGCCGGGAGCTTCTTATCTGTGGTTTGTCGGCGGGCTACCGTGCCCGGCCGTGTTTGTGTGGTTTTCTCTGTAGGCAAAAACCTTGAAAGCCACAAGGACTAATAAAGCGCTACTTCATCAGCCGAGAGGGCCTGAGATCTCTCTGCCTGCCGCTCTGCTGGTTCCCAAGCACCACCCCAGCTTTCCCTCCGCATGGGGCGAGGGGCGGAGGCGTGAAGAGCTGGGGAGCGTTGCCCAAACCAGGCGTTCCCTGGTGAGTGGGAAGGGGGCCAGAGCTGACAGAGGCGGCGGGGCTCAGGCGGGCATCAGGGCGCGGGGCTTGCCTGGCGCGGGCACTGCCTCCTGCCACGTCTCATAAGGTCAGCAGCCGCTTGGCCGACAGAACAGCTTCTGTCTGCCTGTTGCAACTTCCAGGTTCTGATGGGCTGGCTAGGCAGCCAGCGTTGTCCTGTGCATACAAATCCTAAGGCAGAACCTGGATGTGTCAAATGCATCCAAAGCATCGACCGTCAAGGGTGGTGGCAGCGAAATAGGGTTCAATAGTGGTTTGCTTGGGCTCCGATGGACGTCGGAAGAGCCCTGAGGCTGGATCAGACCAAGGGTCAGATATACTTTAAGGCAGATTCCTGCAATGAGCAGGGGGTTGGACTCAACGGGCGTATCGGCCCCTTCCAGCTCTACTACTCTATGATTCTGCTCCCACAAAGGCCAGCCGGCTCTGCAACAGCATCCTTCTGCCCGTGTTCCCCACCAGCTGGTGTGCAGAGGCATACTAGGGCTAGTAGCCATGGATAGCCACCTCATCCAGGAATTTATCCAACCCCCCTTTTAAAGCCATCCAAATTGGTTGCCGTCACCAATCTTGTAGCGAATTCCAGAGTTTTGCACTGTGTGAAGAAGTCCTTCCTTTGATGTGTCTTGAATCTCCCACCAATCAGCTTCCTGGGATGACCCTGTTGGGTTCTAGTATTATGGGAGAGGGAGAGAAATGTCTCCCTCTCCACACCAGCCATAATTTTGTACACCCCTTTCAGGTCTCCCTTTAGCCTACTGTAAGCATGGTTACACCATAAATTTATGTAAAGGCAGTATGATCGTGGCCATTTTATTCTCAATTCCTTTTCTAATTTTGCGTGGGGTCTGCCCTCTTGACAGCGGCCGCACACTGGGTTCACACTTCCACTGAGCTCTCCGCCACAACCCCAGGATCTCATTCGTGGCTGGTCATCCCGTAGCTCAGGTACCATCAGGTGCTGCTGGGCTCTGGCTGGGAGCAGGGCAGGGAACGGGAAGGAGGGTGTGTGGTGCAGATGGCTGCGTGACAGCCCCCCCGCCCGCTGGGGTCCAATGGCAATGTGGAGTTGGGCAGGAGCCCTAACCCTGGTGGCGTTTCAGAGGTCCTGGCAGCTCCTTCACTCCGCTTCCCACCAGTAGAGCCTTGTGGAGGGTGAGGGAGAGGGGGGGGGGGTTCCTTGCCCGAGAGAGAGGGCCAGGGCCAGGCAACGTGTGGCCCTCCAGAGGTGGTGCCTTGCAGCTCCCATCTGCTTAGCCAGAATAGCCCTTGATGGGGAGTGATAGGTGTTGCGGTCCTCTAGGTACGTTGGCCTTCATGTTGCTCAACCCTGGTTAAAGGGCGGCTGCACTTGCTCCTTCCCACCCCACCCTGATGTGGGAAGAAAGCCCAGGGGGCCCTCTGGCTTCCCCACAGGTGTTGGCCTGCTCGGGGCTTTGAAAACGGGCAGAGAAGCTCCCCTGGGTGACACTCGTGGGGTTGTTCTGAGCGTTGGGTTCCTTGGAGGAAAAAAGGCGGAATATAAATGCAATAAAGAAGAAAACACCTTGAGCGCAGGCAGCTCCGGCGGGGCTGAGCGCAGGGCGGCCGTGGACAGCGCCTCGGGCCCCTCACGCTGCCTGGGGGGAGGCCAGCCCCGCGGCGCAGGTTCACCCGCGCCCCCGATCTTAAAGCCCCACGGGGCGCCAAAGCCGGCTGGTGGCTCGGGGCCCCGCCCGCAAGCAGCGCCCCTCCTGCGCGGTGGCGGCGGGTCAGGAGTCCGGAGAGCTGGGAAGGGGGGAACTACGATTCCCAGCAGCCCCCGCGCCTGGCATCGGCCCCTCCTCCACCAGCTGCTGGCCGGCCTGGGATCCGCGGCGGCGGCGACTTAGGCTGCCAGTCTCGAGGCGAGTCGCCGCCGCCGCTAGGAAGGCGAGCCGCGTCTGTCCGTGCGGTGCGCCCTGCCGGGGACGCGAGCAGCGCCGGCCATGAGCTCCGGTGAGGCAAAGCCTGGGGGTCCCCAGCGGGGCGGGGCGGGGCGGGGCGAGCGGGCGACGGGCGCGGGGTCTTGGCGCGCGGCTGAGCCCCTCCGCCTCGGAGCACGCGAGAAGCGCGTCCCGGACCGGGGCGCCGCAGGCAGCGCTTCTGGTTCTCACCCCCCTCGCCCGGCGCTGCGGAAAGGACGGGCGGGAACGGCGCTGCGGAAAGGACGGGCAGGAGGTGGCGTCAAGTCAGCTGCTGCCTGGGGAAACGCCGGCGGGGATGGGCCGGAAATGTGCCCAGGAGCAGCTCCAACTTGTGCCAGAAAAATACGCTGAGCCTCTACATCAGGCTGGTGGTGCGTAGAGCAACCGCAGCCCATCAGCCCCAACCACAGGAATCTGGATCATGAGATCTCAGCGTGCACGGATTGCACGCTGTCAGGCCTTGAGGGCTAGGAACTTGCTTTTTGCGAAGGGAGCCTTTGGGCAGAAGTTCAACGGTGTGCCCGCAAGTCACGCCCAGCGGGCTTTCGGTGCCTCCGGATTTGCAGCAGTCGTGCGGCTCTGGTCCTCTTGGTTGCCTGCGGCTCATCCACAATCGAGGCTTCTTTTACAGACGGTCACAGGCGGCCTGGTTCCCTTCCGGGAACTTGGTCTGTACGGAGTGAACTGGCAGGTTGCTCTGCGTGACCAGCGGCATCTGTCAGATGCCCACAAGCGCACCAGAGGAGCCTCCTCGCCTTTGCAGGACAGAGCGGCCCTGCTTGTGTCACCTGAGACATGTTGGATGCAGCAGGTAAACCGGACGTTCTGCCCGCCCAAACCGGCTCCGCTGTCTGTAGCCCTGAGGCGGCCCAAGCCTCTGAGGTGGCAGGCGGTGCCAGGGGTGGGGTGTTGCCTGTGGAGACTCCTTGGTGGGGCATTGAGACCACCTGCCTGCCTGCCTTTGGAGTGACGCAGGTGCACAGCTTGCTGGTGACGTCTGATCACAAATGGTGCACGATTGCCCTGGGCAGGCAGGACACCGCAGGCAGAGGCAGACATGGCTCCCCACCCCCCTGCCGCCTGCCACTTCCTGTAGCTGGGCTTGGGAAAGAGGTGTGGCTGGCGGTGAGCAGGTAGCCAAGGTGTCGCTCTGGAGGCTGCACAGCCACGTCTTCCATCTGGAAAGGTGGCAGGGCCAATCTACCTAGAGAAGCAGAGCCTCAGCAGGCAACAAGTAAGAAAGTAAAAAAGACAGGGATGGTGGGAGGTGGGGGAGCGAAAGGCCCTGGCAAGTCCATGTGCCTAGAGGAAGAACGGTCCCAAACCAACAGGAGCCTCCCAGGCCCTCGGCCGTCACACAAGCGGCGGCAGGCCAAGGGGAAAGGAGCACAGCCAGCCTCCCCCAGTGCCTCTCGGTCTCCAACCCCAAAGCACCCCCCCCTCCTGGCCCAAAACATGCCTTCAAGAGATGAACTTTGCGAACCCGGCTCCAAGCGCAGGCAGCTACATTGCTGCACTGGCGAGACCAGGAGGGAAGGTGCTGGAGGCCCGCTGGACGGTGCTGCCCCGCCTGCTCTGCACCCCAGAGCCAGAGCCCTTCGGCCTCGTTGCTCCTGACCTGGATGAGAAAGGTTAGGTCCTGCGTCAAGGGGTTACCATCCTGCTCTGTTGCTGTCCTCAGGTAGAGCCAGCCGCATAGAAGTCCAGCACTGCAGCTACAAGACCCTCCAGCTGAGCCCCCCTGAGTCCTGCATGGTAAGCCCAGCGTTTGTGGGATGGGGGTGCCCGTGTTGGGGGGGGGAGTTGAGGGCGGAGCATACTTGCCTCTGCTGCCCTGTGTCTCTCAGAGATACCTCTAGGTCGGCCCTTGGAGAATGGGGGTGACCAGCCAGAGGCCTCATTCCAGGGGCCTTGCGGGATCCTCACGTGGGACCCTCGTGGGACATGCGGCGGGCCTCTTCCATGGCGGCACTCAAAGAGGCTCTGGAAAGCCACCTGCTCCAAAGGGCTTTTAAGTGATGTGATCTACGCTCATGCTGCTGTTTTATGGATGCTTTATTGCTGCAGCTCTGGGGGTGGGGAACTAGCACGGGCTGTATGACCTTGTATTTTTAAATTTTATTATAGTGTAGTAGTACTAGTAGTATTATCTTTGCTGCCTTGGGTAGAAAGAGGGCTTCAATGTATTTAAATAAATAAATGTGTTAAAAGAAGCTGGAATGCTGAGTGGCAACAGAGTTTCCTAAAGGGCTGCACTAAGAAGTGGGAGGGGGCCGTTTCCATCCCTCCGGAGGAGCCACATGTGGCCCACGGGCTTTTAGTTGCCTGCCCCCGTGCCAGGTCAAAGCGCTCCTTGTGAGCCGTTGGCATCTCGTTACGTTTGCTAAGATGCGCTTCACGTGGCGCAGACGGAAGCCCTAATGCTTCCCCATCCGGGGCCATGAAAGAGGGGGGTCCTGGGAGGGAGGTCCTTGCCTCTGTGCCTCCGTGAGGGATTTGGGGGGCCACGCTTGGCCAGCACCAACTCACTTTCTCTTGTTCCTTGCCCAGGAAGTCAGCGGCTACCAACGGAAAGTGTGGAAGGTTGCCCTCTGCCACTTTTTGTCCGTGCTGACCGTGGGACTGCCCCTGATCATCTTTCACTGGAAGCCGCGCCTCCAAGTCCAAGCCAAATGCAGCCCCTGCCCGCTCCGCCAAGCTAACTGGGTGGTCATCCGAGTAAGCAGACTTGGGCAGCGGGAGAAGGCGTGAGACGTGGGCCCTGGGTCGGGCAGCGTTCAGGGGCACCATTGACGCCCCTCAGCCAAAGCGGCCACGTTTCAGCCAAGGCCGGGAGTCCCGGTGGCCCCTTGGGATGGAGATGGGCCCAGGTCATTGGGTGGCAAGAGCCCTCGGCCCTTCCTCTCTCACAGCCCCTCGAGGGCTACGTTTAAACATAAAGCGGGACGTCTCGCGGAGAGGTGGCTGGCCAGGCCTTCCCCGCTGGAGGTGCTCCGTGCGGAGCGTGACCCAGGAAGGGCTCCGCTCGCCTGACAGTGTGCCGTGGTTTATGCCATTTCTGGGACATGGACCCTGCTGCCCAATAAAATGACCAGGGAACTTGAATACATGGGGTGTGGATATAAAACAAATACGATAAAATACACCACAAAGCAGAAGAATCCCTAGATCCATTTGTTGTCTTTTGTCTGTTGGGAAATGGCGAAATGGCTGGGATGTCCCTCAGGGGCCCACCCGTGATGCCCAGGGACCTGTGTTTGGCTTGGGGGAGGCATTGATGCCCCCCAGCATTTTGTACATGTCCGGGAGGCTTCGGGTTCTGGGTTTCGATCCCCTGCCTTTGAGGAAAAAACCAAATGGAGGCTTTGACCGGCGGGTGAAGAGAACGAAAATCTCCCCACCCCCTTGGTCTGATTTATTTATTGCATTTATATACCGCCCCATAGCCAAAGCTCTCTGGGCAGTTTACATGGTGGTGATGGTGTGAGCTGAACTCATGTTCAGTTGCTAAAGCCGCCATCTCTCATGCTCTCTTCCAGGACCAGTTTGGCCAGTACTTCACAGCCGAGGTCCAAACCGAGCAGGTGGAAGAAGGCAGGTGAGGGTCCCCTTCCCAGTCCCTGATCTGCAAAAGATGCTGAGGAGTCCGGAGGCGGCTGTGGGGTGGGGGGCAGAGAGAGTGGCTGCCCCAGGAAGGCAGGGCCCCCACCATCGGTATTTCGCCCTGCCAAGGATTGGGGACCAGCTTGGCCGTACGGACCCCAGCGGTGCCAGCCTCTCCTTCATCCTAAGCTTCGGGGTGGGCCGGTGGGAAGGGGAAGTCAGTTTGCCCATGCTCAAAGGTGCTCTCTCCTTTACAAGTTTTGGGATGTATTCAGACGTCATTGCTTTGTGGGGCCGCAACTGGCCAACAGAATAAGAGTCAGGATCATGGCCATGCGTGCTCTCCTTTTGCCCCACCCCCTTCTCGTTTAGCCTCGAGCATGGAGCAGACGACGGGAGATCCAGCGTAGCTGTGGGAGTAGTGGAGAACGAGGGCGACAGCTTGGACACGCTGAGGCTCTACCGGAAGGAGCAGGTGGGTCCCCCTCGGTCCGAGAGCCACAGAACCGGCCGCTCTGCTTGCCGCACGGGGAGTCCTTGGAAGCCCCTGCGCTTCCCCCGCTCGGCAACTGCCGCCCCAGCCACCCGGCCACTGCCAACCGCAAGCCTCCCTGTGGCCGCCCCATGCCCCCCTCTGCGTTCATCCTTTAAATGTCCTCGATGCCTCAGCCAAGGGGGTCGATCTGTGGGACGTCTGCCCTTGTCTCCAATGGACCCTGCACGGTAGGCTGGGCGGGCCCAAGGCCTCCCACTGGCCTGGCTGGACTCTGCTCTGGCACGTCCTCCGGTCGGGCCACGTGTGCCTCCCCCATGGCCTGCTCCGCCCATCGCCCTTTGGGTGCAGCCCCTCCTTCTAGGTTCTCTTTCAGGCAGGGGCCCTCGTGTTTTCTGCCGGGGGGCACATTTCCTCCTGGGCAACCCGCCAGGGTTAAGTTCCCCCTCCAGAAGTTTGGCTGAGAGCTGCAGGTGCCCCCACCCCACTTGGCTTTAGTTTCCACGTGAGCTGCAGGGTCCTCCTAGCTCACCCATTTCTTCTCTCTAGGCGAACAGCATCCGCTACTTCGTCTTTGAAGGTTTGCGCTACATTTGGATTGAGAAGCTGCAAGCGTACTGCAAGGCCAGGTGGGCCTCAGCCGGAAGGAGGGCAGCAGGTCCCTGGGCTTTATGCACAGGCTTGTTCTTTTGGAAGCCTCCTTGCACAACCCCCCCTGCAGAAATGGCTGAGCTGCTGAGAGGTCACAGAATGTTTGGGATCATTGTGCTAGCAGCATATCTAATGCTCCATGACTGGCTTTTCCTCCTTGGCTGATGGAATGTTCACAAACTCTCTGTGACATCAGAGCACTTCAGCCAATGGTGGGACAGGATTAATTAAAAAAAACCAGAGCTTTTTCATCTGTTAGGAGTCACATATAGCCTGTCTCCCTTTTTTGTACATATTTTGCAGCAAATTAGATGAAAGCTGGACATATTCACATCTCCACCTCTGCCACAGTGGGTTGAGCATCCAGGAACAGACTGCCAGGTAAGGACATGTGGGGCTCATGCGGAATGAGACGGAGCGAAGCCCTTGGTGAGCCAGAGGGAGTGCCCTGCGCCTCCTCGTTCTTTAGCAAAGGCCTCTTGATGTTTGCACAACAGGCCCCTGAGTGTGGCCGTGGCTTTGCAGAACTTTGGATATTTAAGAGTGGCAGCTTCTGTCATTGGGTCGAGAGGTTACCATGTCCAAGCTCAGCTGGTTAAAACAAAAGGGCTGCCTTGAGGGGCTTTTGGCTGGGCATTTTCTACCCTCTGGGTTTTAAAAATCAGCATTTAATGATTCTGGAGTTTTTAAGTATTGTGGTGGTTCGCTCGGAGCCCCCCCCCCCCACCGTAGGGGCTGGCTAGAAATGTGAATAAAGGGAGCCTTTGGCCCACTCATTGACCTTTGTTTGACAAGGCCGCTGCCCTAAAATTGGCCTGAGTGCTTGTTCTCTCTTTCTCCACACACGCCCCGCCCCGCCTTCAATAGGAGGAAGTTCTATGGACCAAACGTGATTGATGTCCCGGTGCATTCTTACCTCCGGCTGCTGAAAGACGAGGTGGGCCTCCCTGAAGATGGGTCTGAGCCTACTGCGAGGGAGGGCTGAGGGTGGGGGGAGGCTTCCTCTCTCCCTCTCCTGCTCCATCAGGGCAGCCGTCACCGTGGGATCAGCTTTGGTTCTGGACTACTGGATTCTGCCCGGATGAGCTCCCAAAAGGCTTGAGGGGGCTGCGGGCTTTACGTCATGTTGGAAAGCACTCTCCCTGAGCCTGTAGAGGAAGCGGCCAGGAGCATCTGCAGCCGCTAGGCAGCCGGTCCATCAGAGCCAGTATTGCGTCTGTGCCCTGAGCGGCACTGGGCCTGGAGTGGGGCGGGGGGGGGGAGCAGGGCTGTCCCAGCACCTCCTTTGAAGCAGGGGTTTCCCGTGTGCCAGGCAGGTGTTCTGCCATGGAAGGGTGGGGATGGGGCCGACCGTCCCCATGGGCAGATTGGGGGGTGGGGATATGGCAGAGTTGCTCTGATGTGGCTCTGAACTGGCACGGTGCTTCCCTTTCCTCCCCCCGCAGGTCTTGAACCCGTTCTACGTCTTCCAGCTATTCAGCATCACCTTATGGATGTGTGAAGAGTACTACTACTACGCCGCTTGCATCCTGCTCATCTCCACCGTCTCAATCGGGATCTCTCTCTACGAGACAAGGAAGGTGAGGGCTGACCTTTGCCTGGGAGCTGGGGGAGGGAGGGCAGGCAGGGTGGAAGCAAGAAAGCAATGAGAGGCCGGGAAAATGTGGCCACACGCACGTGTCCCGTCCCCCCACCCCTCAAGGCAGATCTGAACACCTCCCAAGGAAAATGCCACGGCTGGGGAGAGCCACAGTCTTGTGGCCACAAAAGCCTCCCCCCTCGCCTCATCCTGCTCTCTTTGGGCAGCCACGCCAGTGCCTCACGCTGTCTGGTGGGGGCAGTGGGGTGGGTCGTCCGAGGAGGCACCCCCTCCTCCACCTCGCCTGGCCCTTCTGGAGGGTTTCACAGACACCTTTGGTACCCACAGCAAAGCGTCACTCTGCAGAAGATGGTGAAGATGTCGGTCAGCGTGAGACTCCGCAGAGCCCCCGGAGGTAAGCGAGCGGCCACGGGCCGTTGCCCTTTGACACGCACACACAAACGCACCCCGGAGCGGGCCCACAGGTGCCCTCTGGGGAACGGAACTCCGACTTCCCTTTGCTTCTTGCTCTGGCCCTCTGTTGAAAGAGTCGTTGCCTTTGCTTCGTTTGCTATTTTCAGTTTTACTGTTTCTTCACCTCCTTCCGTTTTCATTGGGTTACACGACTGCCACTGTTTACGGAACTTCTCTGTGGCTGACCCTCCCTCTCGCTGCAGAGCCGTTCAGCTCTCCTCCTCCTCCTCCTCCTCCTGCTGGTTCAGCAGCTTCTTCACCTGCCCTTTAAGCCCTTATCCAGTTCCTCACCACGTGGCGCATGTGTCTGCGTGGAGCTCTTGCAACGTCTTCAGGGTTCACGGGCTGGGCAATTTCTGGCCGCCTTGTTGTTGTAATGTTTCCTTTTGACCAAGTGCTACTGAGGTTCTCCCAGTGTTGGTGGGGTGTCTGACCTGTTTTCCTTTTTGGGGGGTGGGGATTGCAGACGAAGAGGTGGTGAGTTCCACGGACCTCGTGCCCGGGGACTGCATTCTGGTCCCCCTGGATGGGATGCTGGTTCCTTGCGACGCCGTCTTGCTCACGGGCGAGTGCATGGTCAACGAAAGCATGCTGACCGGTGAGTCTGGACAGGGGCAGGCAGGGGGACCCTTGGAGCTGGCCGTGCCTCTGATATGCCCCAGAGGAGCCCCTCTGGTGTGGCTCTTCGCTGCTGCTGGTCTTCTTCTCTAGCTATTTCAGTGTCGTTTAGGTTTTATTATGCCCTTCTGTGTTATGGTTTTATCCTGTTTTCTGAACCACCCCAAAGAGCCTCAGCTCAGAGATAAAGTGAATGCAACGCATCCGTTCTCAACCGACCTCTTTGCCCTCTAGGGGAGAGCACCCCCGTGATGAAGACCCCCTTGCCCAGGGACCCCCAGGCTGCCGGCACCCTCTACTCCCCCGAGGCGCACAAGCGGCACACACTCTTCTGTGGCACGCAGGTCATCCAGGCCCGATGCTACGTGGGCGCTGAGGTCCTTGCAGTGGTGACACGCACAGGTGAGCTGCGTGGGGCAGGGACACCCTCTGTCCAGCGGCCATAGCTTGGTTGGTGGTGCTGAGGTCCTGCCTGAGAGTGTCCGGGCAGCAGCCCCGGGGGCTCAAGTGTGACGCGGCTGAGGAACCGTTTCTCCTGGGGCACGTGGGATGGGTGGATCGCCTTGCCCCGTTTTCGCTGGAACTCCGTGGCTTCTCGTGCTCCTCCTCCATCTCACCACCAGAGTGAGAGGCTGATGAACAAGGAAGTCACAATGGTGGATGGAGGGGTAATTCGGGGTGGGGCTCAGCAGGTGCACAACCGTGCCCCCCCCAACACAGCCCTGAACGCAGAGGCTGCTGTGTGATTAGCATGACGCCATTGCAGAGAGCGGGGGAAAGGCACTGGGTTATACGCTGTTGTTCACATTGTAGGGAGTGCGAAACTCTTCTTGATCAACTGCAGGTCACCCAGAGATCTACCAGTAGATCCCGACCTGCTTTCCCCCGATCCCTGTAGTGGCTCCTCCACCCACCCTCCTGCAACTGCCGTTCTCACGAGGAAGAGAGTCAACCCAGCTCGGGACTGGCCGGCTCAACTTGCTCGTGGGACCAGCATTCAGGCTGGGACTCATCCCCACATGGGGCTGGTGAGACACGCGTCCTCCTCTGACCCTTTCCTGAGGGGTGCAGCCTTGGCCTGCCCCTTTGCGGGGACCGGCTTCTCCCTCGGGGCCTGTGGTGTGCTGAGCACCCCGTCCACCTTGGAGGCCTGGCGTCACGGCCCTCCTCTCTGGCTTTCCCCACCCCCAGGCTTCTGCACAGCCAAAGGGGACCTCATCAGCTCCATCCTGTACCCCAAGCCGGTGAACTTCAGGTTTTACAAGGATGCTGCAAAGTTTGTGGCCGTCCTCGCAGGCCTGGGTAAGTGACTGAAGCAGGAGCTCAACGGCAGGAACTGCTTCTGCCGTTGGCCATGGGGAGAGCGGGAGGTCTCTAGTGGGAGCTCCAGTTTGGGAGCTGGCGATGGACAGGAATTGGGGGTGGGGAAAGAGGGCTGCCTCCCCTCAGCCTGGAGCACGCCTGCCTCTGCCGTCACCCTTCGGAGTCAGGGCTGGCTCCCGAGGTGGCTTTCTGCCCCTGAGACAATGCCTCAACTTACTCCCCTACAAAGGAGGGGGCAAGGTCTTCGGGGAGTAAAAAAACGGCCTGCCGAAGCCTGCAGAGGGGATCGAGCCAAGAGCCCCCTTCCTCTCCTCTCTATGCCCAGCAGCCACAGCGGAGCAGCTGCTGCTATGGTGGTCTGCATGGAATCCCTGCGTGGGAGAGGAGGGCACCGCACCATCCTTCTCCTTGGCCCTCAGCACCACCACTGGGCTCGGGAACTGCCCGTGCCCTTTCTCTCCGTACCTCAGGGTCCGCGGCGTGAGCTCGGGCCACGCCCTCCTCTCCTTCATCCCGTGCTCACCTTCCCACCCTGGGTCAAGCCTCCAATCAGAGGCCCCGTGAGGTGGGGCAGTGGGGGTGGGGCGTCTTCCCCTGATGTTGATTCTGCAGGCCTCTGGTCTGTAGAGCAACAACCTTCCAGTTCCTGGCGCTCTCTTTCTGCGGGATCAGGACCCTTCCCTTTCCCTCTCTCCCCACTGCAGCTGCCCTTGGTACCACCTACAGCATCTACATCTTGTATAGAAAGCGGGTGAGTGCCGTTCCCCAGGGCCCGTGGGGCACCCCACCCTCTCTCTCTTCCCAGCCAAGTGCCCCATTCCCAAATCGTTTAGGGCCACAATGTTAAGACCAGCACTGTGGTGCAGGTTTGGGTCTTGGAGAGCAGTCGAGGCCGGGATGGGTTGCTGCGAAGCAGTGTGGCCCCCTTTCCGAAGAGACCCTCCTCCCTCCTTGGCCCTCAGTCCGCCTGTCTATACACACATGGCAGACTCTGCTCTTCCTTCTGCCCGCCTCCCCTCCCTCCGCAGAGCCAAGCGGCATCCCTTGGCAGGCAGCAGCGGAAGAAGCTCTCAGCTTTGCCCTCGGGGCACGTGATGACTCCTCATCCGTGAGCGGAAGCTGGGGTTTCGGAGCCCTTCTGGAGCTCCTGCCCAGACCTGTTTCAAGTCGCCTCCTTGGCTGGCTGATGAACCCCCGTGCTCGGCTCGCTTACCACCCCACTTTCCACGGACAGGTTGCTGTTGGGCAGATCGTCATCCGCGCCCTGGACGTGGTGACGGTGGTTGTGCCCCCGGCACTGCCGGCAGCCATGACGGTGGGCACCATCTATGCCCAGAACCGCCTGAAGCGGCACGGGGTCTTCTGCATCAGCCCTCCACGCATCAACCTCTGTGGCAAGGTCCGCCTGGTCTGCTTCGACAAGGTGAGGCCCCGTGAGGTGGGGGGGGGGGCGCATGCCAGCCTGCCACTTAGACCATGTTTTTCATGGGGCCTGTCCCTTCCCCCAGACAGGGACGCTCACAGAGGACGGGCTGGACATTTGGGGGGTCGCCCCCCAAGAGGAGAGCCGTTTCCTGCCCCTCGTCCAAGAGCTGCGCTGCCTGCCCGAGGGGCCGCTGCTCTCCTGCCTGGCCAGCTGCCACGCCCTCACTCTGCTCAACGACCAGCTGGTCGGAGATCCGGTCGACCTCAAGATGCTGGAATCCACCGGATGGGTGAGAACAAGATGGAGAGGAGCCCTTCTGGGTGTTGTTTGTTGAGAAAACAGACTCCCTTTTCCCACAGTTGCATCTCTGTTTGAGCCACTTTGTGGGAGCAGAACGAGTTACTGGGGAGAAAACAGAAAAGTTGCCATTCACCTGGCAGAGACGGAGGGCAGCCACGACCCACCTCTAGTCCCGGGCACTTCCAGTGGTTCTTTTGCAAGGCTGGAACCCAGATGGCCTCTGGCCCAGGAGACCTTGTGGGGAGTCCCCGTGGTCTGAGCAGAAGGCTGCCCCCTAGGGCAGGAAAACCTAGGTCCTCAGGGCTACGATCAGCAGACAAAGGGCCACTCAGGTCTGGCATAGCAAGGGTCACGTTCCTGGATGGTCAGCCCAGGAGAAAGTCCAGAAGCGAGGTCAGCCAAGGTCAGAGAAAGAAAGGAAGCAAGGAGCAGCACCCCGGACAGCTTTCAGTAGGACCCTGGCTTCCTGGAAGCTGCGTAAAAGGGCCTTTCGCGTGGAGCCCACGGGGGTGGGGTGGGGGTGGCAGTGGCTTTAGAACCAGAGTGCTCGGAGTCTGAGGATGGTGACGCAGCTTCTACGGCCACACCCTCTTCTGGGCCCGAGAGGTCTGTATCAGCAGCTTCTCCTCCTGAGGAGGAATCAGAACCCCGGGTCGTGGGGAGGAAGGAGCCTGAACTACAGAGGGAGGTGCAGCTGCAGGGGGCCTGAGTTTCTTCCTTCCTTCCAGACACAGGAGGAGGCGGAAGGACCAGGGGCAAAGGCGGCACAGGTGGCTCAGCTTTTTGGGACCAGAGCCCTGGTTGTGATGAATCCTCCGCTGCTGGGGGAGCAACCTCATGGCACGGTGAGACCACGGGCCTTTGGCACAAGGGAAGTGGGTCTTGCGTGTGAGCAGAAGATGCACCCTGAAGCCAGCATGGGCGCAAACAGCTCGCCCGTCCCCTGGTACGCTGAAGGTGCAAAGCTGCCTGGGAGGAGCCTGACCTCCAGAAGAGGCCCCCACCTCTCCTGAGGCCTGTTGCCGGATCAACGCCTGAGGACGAGCTTGCACCCTAGAAGGAGTCAGTCTCCCCACCCCCACCCCACCAGCTGCATTCCAGAGACCCATCTGGGTTATGCCTTTCCGTTACCTCCTCAGAAGCACACGGCCCCCCTGGCCATCCTTCGCCGCTTCCCGTTCTCCTCAGCCCTGCAGAGGATGAGCGTTCTGGTGAAGCCCCCGGGCGACAGCCCTACGGAGGTCTACGTGAAGGGCGCCCCGGAGATGGTGGCCAGCCTCTGCGAGAACGAATCAGGTCGAGTGCTGCCTGCCTTGTTCTGTGTGGGCCAGAGTCAAAGGGAGGTGGGGGAGGGGAATACCCAGAAGCCTCAGGTGCCAGGGGCTCCACTCACATGAGTACTGGGGGGATTGGCCCTGTTCTGATGTGGGAAGGATCCAAGAAGGCCCCTCCCTGGGAAAGCAGCCCTGCCATCAGAGCTGCTGCTTCCTCCACCCCCCAGCTGCTGCGTCCTGCCACTGCTCTGGCTGAACAGCCGCCTTTCTCTCTCTTGGCTTCGCAGTGCCTGCAGATTTCTCCCAAGCGCTGCACCGTTTCACCAGCGACGGCTTCCGGGTCCTGGGCCTGGCTTACAAGCCCATGGCGGCCATCCGGACATTTGAAGACGCCCAGGACGTGGCCAGGTGCCTGGGATGGGGGGCGGCTCCTCGTTTGCCCCTCTCTGCCCCGGCCGCCTGCCAGGGCCCTGGGCTGCGCCCGCATTCGGGTCTAATCCAGGCTTCCTCTTGACCGGCAGGGACTCTGTGGAGAGTGGGATGGTCTTCCTAGGGCTCCTGGTAATGAAGAACGTCCTCAAGCCCGAAACCGCCCCCGTGATCCACTTACTGCGCAATGCCGAGATCCGGACTCTCATGGTCACAGGTAGCCAGAGGTGAAGGGGGGGGCCTTCCGTCTCCATCTGCGAGGCAGGGTTGGCAGGAGAGGCCATCCGTGGGGTCTCTTCTCACTTCTGGGGGGCAGGAAATGGGCTCTTTGTCACTGGAGCCCAGGCATAGCTGTGTCTTGCACAAGGCACAGCTGAACAGCTGACGCTGCCTCTGGTCAGGCCACGGTCTGCAGAATTCAAAGTAGAGCCGGCGGGGTGGGGGCAGATTTGGGGCTGGGGCAGGCAGCTCCCTGTGTTTCTGTTCTAGAAAGAGGGGCCCTGAAAGCCATGCCCCCCCCTCTAGCCCCGAATTCCAAGTGTATCAACCCAAGCTGCACTTGGTCAGTGTCAACAGAAAGGCAGTCCGCACATGCCTTGAGGCATGATTTCCTTCATTAGGCCATCATGACTTCCCAGATCGTTGGGTTTTGAGCAGGTTTCAAATATGTGTTTATAAATAAGGCTGCCCAAGTTGGGCTTTGCAGATGGGTCGTGGGGACACGGATCAGGGTCTCCAGCTGCCCCCTCTCTGCTGACCCGCCAAAGTGCGCGTCTCATTTGCTGTCGCATCAACCTTTGTTCCCTCCCTTTCCGCGTCAGGGGACAACATGCTCACGGCCGTGAACGTGGCCAAGAGCTGCCGGATGGTGGAGGCGAAGGAGCTGGTGGTCTTTGTGCACGCGGCCCCTCCCGGCCACGGCCAGCCAGCCAGCCTCAAATTCGTCCCTTCCGAAGACTCCCCTGAGCCCCCCGAGGTGAGTGCTCCTCCCGGCCAAGTACCCGTGGCTGGGGCGGCCCTCGTCCTCAGTGGCTCTTCTGTGGGCTGCACTCTGGGGTGGGGGTGGCACCAGCTGAGAGAAGGGTCCCCCTCCGGTGGGGACCTCAGCAAGTTTGTTTATTTATTTTATTATTTATTTATTACATTTTTATACCGCCCAATAGCCGAAGCTCTCTGGGTGGTTCACAAAAATTAAAACCATAATAAAACAACCAACATGTTAAAAGCACAAAAGTTCTGCCTTTGTCGAGAGAGATCTGCCCATCCCTCTCCGGCCACTGATTCCCCCCACCCCGGAGAAAGCTGTCCCCTCCCCCCCGCCCCGGTCTGGTCCCATCTGGAAGTGGGGGGAACGGGAGGAGTAGAAAACTGTCCGGGCCGTTGGCCAGGGGGCGACAGGGGCAATGAGACCAGCCCCCTGCTCCGCCCGCCCAATTGGGGTTTTCCAGGGCTCCTACCAGCGGGAGAGATACTTCTTGGAGCAGCACCCTTGCCACTTGGCCATGCACGGGAAATCCTTTGCGGCGGTGTGCGAGCACTTTCCGGACCTCCTGCCCAAGGTAAGCCTGAATGCCGCCCGCCAGCCGGCCATCCCGGTCTCCGCTTCCCTTCCTCTTTCTCCAGCCCTGTGGGCCCTGCTCCGGCATGCGCTGCTCCTCTGCTCGTGGGTTTTCCTTGTGCTCGTCAAGATCCTGAGGCCAGCCTGCCTTTTCCTGGCGGAGGGGGCAGCAGCGAGTGAGTGTGGTAGAGCCCCCTCCACTTGGCCAGCCCAAGGTCCCAGGTTCCGTTTCTAGGGGAAAGGCCCTCGCAGGAGGGGACCGGCTTGTCTCTTCTTGAGACCCTGGAGAACCACTGGAGGTACCACGTCTGGGTGGGAGAAACACCACCACCACCACCACCACCACCACCACCACCACCACCCCGCCCCGTTCTGAGTGCCCTGGGCTCCTGCTGTACCCCAGGCTGAGGACCTGCATGTGGTGCTTCTTCAGAGTTCGGATGTGCCCTGCGACCCAGGAAGAAGAGCAGCTTCAAGCCTGAGCCCCCCCTCCCTCACATGGCTCACAGGGATTTCAGGCTGGGGAAGGTCTTTCCCAGCCCCCAGCCCAGAGATGGGGGGGCTGGAGCTGGGGCCACCTGCAGGGATGGTGCATCTTCTGCTGCTGAGCTCTGACCCTAACCTGAGCCCCTCTAGGGAGCAGGCTGCCCTCGTCTCTCTAAACACACACGGGCTTCCCTTGCTAGCACTAGGAAGGGAAAGCCCAGGAGGTTCACCACGATGTTTCCAGGGGTGGGGAGGCTGGCGGTCCACCCAGAAGCCACACTTCGTAGCACCGCTGCGTTAAATGCTGGCTCCACGTGGCGCAGGGCCCACTTTAGTCATTTCCAGCTCTCAGAACCACCATGACGCACGGCATCTTCTCTGTCTTCTGCAGATTCTGGTCCGGGCGACAATTTTTGCCCGGATGTTACCTGACCAGAAAACTCTCTTGGTTCGGAACTTGCAAGACCTGAAGTAAGTGTATGGTGTTGGGGAGTGGGGTGTTTGGGGGACAGAGGGGGCCCCCGGCAAGGCTGTGTGAGAGCAAGGAGGGGAGGGTCGAGGGGCTGGGAGGAATTTGCTCCAGGAACCTGGGAAGGAAGGAAGGCGCCTCTCTGCTTTGCGGGACCAGAGGCACGGGGAGCTGCCTAGTCCAGAGGAGAGCCTCCAATTTTCACCAGCAAGACTGGGCGGGGTGGGGGGACATCAGGCCTACCCTCTTAGGGGAAGAGGGGAAGCTGCCCTGGGTCCATCTTGCCCGGTGTTGCTGACACGGACTGGCAGCAGCAACTCCCCAGGGTTTGTTTTTCCAACCCTACCTGGACAGGCTGCCAGGGATTGAGCCTGGGGGCTTCTGCTGCTGAACTCCAGCCCTTCGTCTGGCTGGCTGGCTGGCTGGCTTCTACGCTCCGGCCTCTTCTCCTCTCTGCTTTGGCCGGTCGGCGAGAGGGAAGGGCAGTCGAGTGTGATACCTGGGGGCGGAGGGAGAGGTCTGATGTCAGGCAGGACCCCTGCGGCACATTCACCAGCCTTCAGGCTGGCTCTGGCGACCAGCTCTTTCCCTCGAGGGGTGTGAGAGGAAGGGGGGGCAGGTCACGATTCCTCTTCTCTCGGTGTGGAGAAACCGTCTTGTGTCACTTGCAGCTACTGCGTGCTGATGTGTGGCGACGGCGCCAACGACTGTGGGGCTCTGAAAGCGGCCGACGTGGGGATCTCGCTCTCCGAAGCGGAGGCCTCCGTGGCGTCTCCCTTCACGTCCCGCATCGCCAACATCGAGTGTGTCCCGGCCGTCATACGGTGGGTCTGGAGAAGGCCCCGCTTCCCGCACCCTTCCCCAAGGGGGGCTGGGAACCGCCTTTGCTTTCCCCTCGTCGCTGCTTCCGAGGGAAAACGGCTCCCTGTGGAGTCAAAAGGTCTTGGGGCTCTGGCGTGCCAGCCGTGGGTGGGGCCGGAGTCCAGCGTGGGCAGCCTCTGCCAGCTGGGTGGTGGCGCAAAGCTTCTCACGCAACCCCGGGGCATCAGGGGCCCCAGCCCTGCGCTAGACCAGCCAGGCACGAATAGGGCCCCAGCCTGGTCCTTCTGCACTGGGCTCAAGGGTTGGGTGAGAAGCGCCCATTGCCCAAGAAGCACATGCAGGAAGTGAGGGGGGCCAGTTCCTGTGTGGATTGGAACGCTGACTGTTGTGCGAAACGATGGTGCTCATACCAGCCTAGTCGGCTATGGAAATGGTGTTTGTCTTTCATCCTGGTTGTTTCTGGAGCCTCCCTATTGTAAAGGCTCCAAGTGCTGGGAGGGGGGGGGGGCAGTAATTCACTGCATGCATGCTCTTAACGTTAAGTCCAAACGTTTTATAATTTTAAAACGTAAATGTTAATTAATGCCTGTCTGTTTTTAACGATGATGTGATTTGTGATTTTTGTAATGGTGGGAAGACTTATTCAATAAAGCTTCATTCTATTCTATCTGCATGCATGCACACTTCCCCCCCCCCAACAATTTAAAAAATTATTTATTGACTGATTTGATTGCATTTCTATACTGCCCAATAGTTGAAGTTCTTTGGGCGGTTTACAAGAGAGCTCAGCACTTCCACTTCCCCCAAACAGCTGATGTGTTGTTGTTCTCCTTCCTGACGCTCTTTGGCCTTCAGGGAGGGGAGATGTTCTCTGGTCACTTCCTTCAGCATCTTCAAATACATGGCCCTCTACAGCCTGGTGCAGTTTGTCTCCGTGCTCCTGCTCTACACGGTAAGAGCTGCCTCTCCTAGCTCTGGGGGAGGGTGGGGGGGTCCTCCTTTCCTCAGCCCATTGGCTCTCAGGGTTCCATGCAGCCGGGGAGGACTAGAGGCTGTCGCAGGGCAGCCCGGGCGTTCTCCGAGTTGCTCTGTTGCATCTTGGGAACTTGTGCCCCAACAGGCCTCCCGCTGATCTCCATGGCTGTGCTGCCGGCGCTCTCCTTAGTGGCCGAAAACCTTAGGCAGTCCTCTGGCCCTCCCTGGCCTCGTGGCCGCTGCATCGCTCGGTGGCACAGCATTGCGCGGGAGAACGAAGCATCGCCTGAGGCAGTGCAGAGCACCCCAGCTGCCATCCAGGGTGCTCCGCGGGTTCCAGGCGGATTCAGGAGAGTCACAGCCTCCCTCCCTCACCCTGTGCCGCTGGCCTCTCCTGTGGTTCACTCCCAGGGTCCTCTGGGTGCTCCTTCAGAGGGACCGTGCGGGGCTTCGTGTATTTTAAGAAGGCCAAGGGGCAGGGGGGCTTGAGTCCCAGCAGCAATTCCGTCTCCATTCCCTTGACGGAAAGAAACGAGATGGACGAAGCAGTGGGAAAACCCGGGAGGGTCATGAGCGGAAGATGGCGATGCCTGGACCCCAGGGAATTCCGTAAAGGAGGCAGGGCGATGGGCAGTGAACGCCTCGCCTGGGAGCCCCCAAGTCACACCCTCCCTTCTCCACCTCCTTCTCTCCCCTGCTCCACCGGCGCAGCTCAACACCAACCTGAGCGACTCACAGTTCTTCTTCTTCGACCTGGTCATTACGACCACGGTGGCTGCCTTGATGGGCAAGACAGCGCCGGCCCCGGATCTGGGCCTGGCGCGCCCACAAGGAGCCCTTCTCAGCACTGCCGTCCTGGGCAGCCTCCTGCTGCAGACGGCTCTCCTCATTGCTGTCCAGGTTGTCAGCTACTTCATCACCATCTCTCAGCAATGGTGAGCGGTGCGGCTCCTGCCGGAACAAAGACCCGGGGTGGGGTGGGGGTGCTATCAGCAACCTCTTCCGGCTTGCGCCTGAGGCTGCTGCCTCCACTAACCCCCTTCCTGTCTTGCTGGTCCAAGAGACTCTGCTTGATTTTTACCGTCAGGCCTGTGCCGGCCTTTGGGAGCCAGCCTCAGCCTCCTCCTGCCTCCCTCTCAGGTACATCCCGTTGAACAGCACTGTGACGGCCCCTCAGAACATCCCAAATTACGAAAACACCGTTGTGTTCTGCATCTCAGGCTTCCAGTATCTCAGCCTGGCTGTGGCCATGTCTAAGGGCTATCCCTTTCTAAAGCCCCTCTACACAAACGGTGAGCTGGCCCCTCGCCCCTTGCCCTGCTGCAGCAGGTTTCTGACACCCACTGCTAGGCCACCAAAACGTCTCCTGCTGTTCAACCGTATTGTAAAGCGTGCCTGGTGTCTCCCCAGCACCCTTCACCTAGGGACCTCCCTCTTCCCCCAGGTCAGGTTTTGCCCTGACCTTTGACTTCCTCTTACAGAAGCTGCACTGTTTGTGCACATTCTGCAGCTGGCACTTTCAGCCTGAGCAGCCAGAATTTTTGTGAAGAGCCTGTGACATTGCCAGAGCATTGCTGATTTGGTCCAGTTGTACCAGCCATTTCTAGCCTACTTCTATTGGAGCACGGTTTGTGTGTCTAAACTCGCGTAAGCTTTCTCTCTCTCTTTCCCTGCAGTCATCTTCTTGGTTGCCTTAATCATCCTTTTCGGACTCATGATCTGGTTAACCCTTTACCCGCTGAGCTTCATGAGAAGGCTGTTGAAGCTGAAGGGCATTGATGACTTGGACTTCAAGGCCAGCCTCCTTGGAATAGCCACCATCCACTTCTTCATGGCATTCGTGCTGGAGGTATGGGTTCAGTTAAGCACAGGCTCCACGTACCAAGGGTTTCAGCCTCTGCGAACAGCAGAGGTGGGGCTGCCCCTCTCCTGCCTGGGAGCATCTGGGTGGGGCTCCAAATGCTCCCAAAGGCAGGAAGAGGAGGCGGCGATGCCAGAGGCCCTCTCGCTCCCCTTCCCATTCTCCATTTCAGACCGGCCTGGAGCACGGCCTGCTCAACTGCATGCGGACGCTGCGCCGTAAGAAGTCGTCCAAGAAGCGCTACAAGCGGCTGGAGAGAGAGCTGAGGGAGCAGCAGTCCCCGTGGCCTCAGCTCCACGAGCCTCTCTTCGCCACCGGCAAAATCTCCCTCGCCGCCAGATGACGCTGGACCCCTCCGCCCCGGCTGCCCTTCTGCATGGACACCGGGGGCGGCTGCGCCTGCCCTTGATGCTCCTACCTGTAGCAAATCTCCTTGTCCTGCCTCCTCCATCTGCTTGGCAATAGACCCTGAAAACGACCGTGTGCGCACCTGGCCCCCATCCCCCTCCTCCTGATGGAGCGTAGCTGCCCCTCCCGAAGCCCAAGAGTCGCTCGCCCGGCTCAGCAAAAAACGTCAGCCTCCCGAGTCCCCTCTGGAAGGTTTTCCAGTTTCTAGAAAGAATGCCGAGGGCATCCACTCTGTTCCCGGCACCAAGCAGGGCTTTCTGTGGAACCATCTGGCTGGTTTGGGCCCCTCTTGGACGGCTTCCTCTGCTGATGCCCTGGGCCATGACTTCATCTGGTGCCGTGGCAAGGAGACAGGCGGCATCTTGCCCAGGTGCAACAGAGAGAAGTGGGAGGGGAGGGGGGCTTTTGCCCTCCAGACGGCCACGTGGCTTGTGTATCACGTTGCCAGGTTCAATGCAGGACTGAGCCCCCTGCGCCTCTTCTCACAGTTGGAGAGATGAGTTTTGGCTCCTGCAGCTTCTCCCACAAGGCCACTTCAGCTCTCCTCCCAGACACGCGGGGCCAGGTCTCCTGTCAGGGAAGCAGCCGGTGGAGGAAGCCTGCCTCTGTGACAGCTGCTCTGTTCAAACAGTGGTTGCTTTGGTTCTGTCGGATCTTCAATGGCCCCACAAGGATGGGCTCAGCACAATCCCTAGAAAGGACATTTTTTAAACTTGAATTTCATCACTGTCTTTCCGCCTCCATTCCTGTTTGCTACAATTTCTTGCTCTCCAAAGAGTCCTCATCAGCCTCAAAGGTCTGGTCTGGTCCAGGGGGTGTTTTTTTTTGGGGGGGGTCTCCTTCCCACAGCCGCACCCCAAAGAAAGGTTCTATGAAACGATGCGTGTGTGGAAAGCAAGAGCTGATGGTCTAGGCCACTACAGCATGGTTTATGAACGTGTCTCATAATAAACAAATGATATTTTCTTGATTTTGTTCCCATTTTTAACAGATTTGGTTAGTCCACAGAATTCTCAGAGCAGCTTGCAATTAAATCCACGCTTTAAAAAACAGAAAGCGTAAAAACACCTACAGTATTTATTGCGCAATACAATGTCCAGTACAAAGCTGGGGGGGGGGGGACACAGCTCTAGATTCAAAGCCTCAAAAAGATGTCACAGAAAGAAAGGCAGCGGAGTGGCGCCAGGTGGGACTTCCTCGGGGGAGACCGTTTCCCTGCTTCCGAAGGCCAGAGAACCTCCATGGAGGACCTTGGTGTGGAGTTTTTAAGGGCGGTGGGCAGTTTCCATGCAGGAAGCGGTGGTCCCGTAGGTTGTGTGCCAAGCTTTACAGGTAAGAGCCAGCAAGTCAAGCTGCGTCCTGAAAGGGACAGGCCAGTTCCAGTCCATATCACCGCCTTTGTAACAGCCAGAGTTTGTGGGTGGCCTTCCAGGTCTTCCCAAGGAGGAATGACAGGACCTGCTATTATGGTTTGCTCTAATTTGGAAGGAGGAGAAAAGAGCCGTGCTGCAGCAGACTAAAAGGGGGCCGAGCTAATCCAGCTTGTCCCGTACTTGAGAGGGAGCAAAGCGGGCCGGCTCTGTGTGCCACCAGGAAAAGCCGGTAAAGGTCACGGAGCGCCATCCTTGTCCCTGTCATCTGACGCACACAGGCAGCCCTCGTGGCCAGGAGCCGCTTCTGAGCAGACCTTTCCTCCTCCGCCTGTTGTGGAAGGCAATCCCAGCCGGTAATTCTGCATTGCTCACTTAGGGAAGTCTCCCACCCAGGATCTTTCCAATGGGACAGCTGGCTTAATGATGTTAACTAAATCCCAGCCTTCCCTTCTAAGGGTCCCAGCATAGCCATGCCTCCTTCCCCCGGAGATAGAGGTTCTCCACACAGCTAAGGCATTCTGCTCAGCCCCAGAACCTGTTTAATTCTCAGGGTGAAGCTCTGGGATATGAGAACCTAGAAGTGCCTCTGAGCATGTGCCAAGTCCACGTCCCTGACTGCTATGAAGCCCCACTAAGGTGACTTCCTGTGAACCTCCTTGTCACCCCTCGGCCTGTACCAGAGCACCTGCGGAGGTGGTGGGGGCGGGGGAGGAGTCATTTGCTTTTTTTCAGGTGCATTCTCTGAAATTGGCAACCACAAAAGCCCTCCAATCAGTCCCAAGTGTGTGCCAGAGAGGTAACGTGGCTTGAATAAGGCCCACCTCTGCACAGAGAGGAGGTTGCCTGATGCTTCTCTGCATGCTTCACAGCTCTGGATTAGCTGCCCTGAATGGGATTCTGGTTGCATCTGTGATGCTCCACTTGAGCGCATTTGAGGCTCTGCACTGTCCTGCTCATGGAAGTGGCGCACTGCATTTCCCCCACACCACAGTCAGCGGAGGCTTCCTGGAGTGTCTCTGCAAGCACTGCTGCCTCTGCCGTCGCTCCTCTGACCGAGAGGTCCACCCACATGAGTGACTCGGGCAGAACCATCCAGGGAAAGCAACGGGTAGGGCTGGCGGTCCATGCCTTGCCCACCCTCTCAAAGGCCGCCTTTTGTCAGTTGTAAAACAGGATTCCCTGCCTGCATTTTTGCTCCAGGAAAGCCAGCATGCAGCGTCCTGGCGCTGAGGAGGGGTCTGAGCAGCGCTGCCTTTAGGACCCAGAAGAGAAGCTGTGTTGGAAGCCAGACTCCTTTTCGCCTCTTTTGAAAGCAGACAGAAGAGATCCAGGCGCCGGCCAGGGCGAGAGCAGCAGCGACACCTCCAAGCCGGTGAGGAGGGGGCTGGCGTGCCATTAGGGGAGGGGGTGCTTGGATGCTTCTCTTTGGTGCTCCAGAGCTTCACCTGCAGGCGAGAGGGTCGAGCAGGCCGGCAGAGTCCACTTGGCCTCTGCACAACAGGGATCGTGGCCCCCAAAACTAAAGCCCCTGGCAGGGAAGAGAGAGGGTGGGGGATGAATGGGGCTAGTCCGAGAGCCCCGGCTCTTTGAGCGCCAGGCAGAGAGGTCCTGGAGACACACCAGCCCCAGCTGCTCTCCCCACTGGGAGCACAGTGCCCCGAAAGGCAGGAGAAGTGGCAGGGCTTCAGGCTCGGGTTCCTGGGTTCTTTTTGTTGCAAAGTCAGCTCGCAGATGCAGAGAGCCCCAGTCCGCTTCCTGAGGTCTGGAATGTTGGCTTTGGGGGCGTTGGGTTGCTTTCCTTGGGAAGTGCAAGTCTGCCTTGTGGCCGGGGGAGCAGGGCAGGGAGGAGACTGCCAGTCAAGGCCTGTGAGTTCTACCTTTGGGCGAGACCGCAAATCCTTGTGGCTTCTGGCTGGGTTTATGGAGGGGGGTGGGGTGGGGGGCTCCCTTTTGTTCTCAGCTCTCTCTTGGCTGCTGGCTGAAGCTGGAGGAGGGGGCTGATGGTGGGGGTGGGGTTTTGGAGGCTGCTGGGGCATTCTTGTCTTTGTGGGAGCACACTGATTGTTCCCAGATGTGTCTAGCAAAAACATCTGGTTTCTCTAAAGTGTTAACCTCCTGCGTTTGGGGCACCCAGGGCTTTTCCTCCCTCACCGGCTTGGCATCTCAAAATCCATCACAGAGCGAGGGAGAGGTGGGGAGGGCTCAACCCAGCACCTTTTTTAAGTGCCTCTGATGCACCCTGATCACGTCTCTGCCCATGGACAGAGGGCTTTTCTCTCTCCACAGTGGAAGCAGAGCCAACTCATCTGGGCATCCAGACCCATGTGAAGTCCGATGGTTTTAAACGTCCTAAGTCTTATGGCACCTTGAAGACACACCCATTTCTTCAGGCATAACCTTTTGTGGACTTAGAATCCGCTTCATCAGTCTCGAGATCTCGCAGCATGTTTAATTTCCACGCACACAATGGTTGAGCTTGGGTTGATTTCTGCAGGAAAGAGGTGCTGGGGTCATGCCCACTTGGCAGTCTGACCCTTGGCGCCCAAGCCCAAAAGTGGCTGGGGTGATTCATCTGCACATGGCCAGGAGTCCCGTTGAGGCTGCTTTGTTCATTCTGTATCATACATAAAACACAGCACACGCTCCTGACGGGCCCAGGGGCTCCCCCAGGCTCACCTGCATTCCAGGAGCCCCCTGGCTTTTGTGGGTCTCTTCTGGAGCCACGGCGAGGCCATTCGGGAGGGAGTGGCAGAGGGACATGTGAAGCAGCCATCTACGGGGCTGCCTCTGAGCACACGTAGGCTGCCCTTCTCCCCTCGCCACGAGGCCCAGAGTTTTTGGGGGGCGGGGGCCTCAGCACCGCTTCCTCAATGGTTAGGGGGGGCTGCTGTGCGCTTGTCCTTCAGTTCAGAAGCCCACAGTGGGACGGATCCTGCCAGCTCACCAGGGCGTTCGTTCAGCACGAGCCCTAAATGACTTCTGCAGAGGTGGGGGAAAGCGTTCCAGGAAACTTTCCTCAAGTACACGTCAGGGTCCGATCCAGACCTCTTTGCCGCGAGCCCCCTGGAGCATCTGTTTTCATCTCCGCGGGGAGGAGCTTTGGCAGCTAGCTTGGCTCTGGCATCAGTAGGCAGCCAGGCCCAGGCAGGGGACGGAGGGAGGGAGGGAGGGAGGGAGGGAGGGTTTTCCCCCTTCCATCCCTCCCTCTCCCCGGCCCCAGACCCAGACCTGTGCTCCAGCCGTGTTGGATGGATGACGACACCTATTCATGCGTGGAGAAATCACAGCAGTGAGAAGGCGAAGACGTGCTCCACAGGGGGCACTGGAAGGCGGCCAGGGTGGATCCCCAGAGAACATTCTTCCACAGCAATGGGCTCCGATGGCTGGCCGTGGCCTTTGGGAGCCTCAGGTGCCCTCCACACCCGTGTCCCCTTCGACAGGCCAGAAAGGGCCTCCTGGAGAGGCCCCCTGTGCCCGCCGTCCCCACTGCCGAACAGGGGATGGCAGGGGCACGGAAAGACAGACGGAAGGAGGGACAATGTTGCATTTACGAGGATGTCATCTTGCAGATCCCCGCGATGCTAGAAAAGCAGTCTGACCGTGACACACACCCACACCTGCCTGCCGGTTCTTGGGGCCCCACGGTCAATGCCGGCCTCCTTGTGAGTCTGCAGGCAAGACCTTGGAGCTCAGCTCTTGGAATTCGCCCTCCGGTTCTGTGCAGCTGAACAATGACCCAAGATTAGAGCTTGGAGGGAAAGGCACTCGCTGTGCGCTTAGAAGCCCCGTTGCTTTCTGAATTCCAGGGTTGCATCCTGATGTTGGCAGCAAGGTCCTTAGCCAGTGCTCCGTGAACCTGACTTGCATTCAGAAAACACACAGCAGCTCCTGACAAAAGAGCAATCTCTTGCTAGCTCGATGGGAGAGGGTCCCATTTCCTCAGTGGCCGGATACGGCCAGTGCAAAGCCAATGTCACAAACAGCATTGGGCTGGGTCCCCTCCCCCACCTATAGATACTGGGAGCGTATCCCCACAGTCGGCTCCTGCATGCCTAAATCCCAACCCCTGGGGGCAGGGGGGGCTTGGCTTAGAAAGCTTTGTTAGTTCTGCAGGTGGGGACAGAATCAACAGGAGCTTTGCAAAGCCTGCACAAGGGGGGAGAGAGCGGGAGGGGAGGGGGGAGCGGGGCATCCCGCTTGCAAGTCCCAGCGGGGGGCGCTGTGTGGGGAGGGAGCCGGGAGCTGCTCTCCCCGAAGAAGGTATTTCTGTCGCAGACCCTGCTGAGGGTTTTCTGCCCGGGGGGGGGGGGGGGCTCCACTCCTTCATGTAAAACAGAACCCTGCATAGCAATGGTCCGTTGGGGGATTCTTCTGGGTGCATGTTTCTGTGTCTGCTTTCACTCCTTCACGCCATGTTAAAAAGTTCAGGGTGGGGGTGCGTGTGTGCACGTGTCCTCCTAACATCCCATTTCTAAGAGCTTTGACATTGCCTGAATGAGCCCGAGTCTGCCGCAGCTAAAGAGGTCCTGTGGGCGGGAGATCACTTACGCCCCACGACGGGAGGAGGGACGGGGGTCGTGCCTCGTTGGCATTTACTTCTGAGATTTATCACCTGCTGCCTTCCCCTGCAGAGCTGCCCCAAGCAGCTGGCAACAATAACATTGATACAAAAGAGACAATTGCCTGGAATTCGAAAATGAAAAACTGTATCAAATATAAATCAAGGGCAATATCCCATATTGAGAGAAGGGAGTAAGTAGGATCACTCAGAAAGGCCCTGCGGCTCTTGCCCGGTGCTCAGCCAACGGCCTCCCTCCCTCCCTGTGTTTCACTTCCAGCCCGCCTACCTTTCTGCAGCTCCCCCGAGCGCCCAGCAGCAGCAGCAGCAGCACGGCTCCCATCCATCCCAGCATGAGGGCTCTGCGTCTCCTCCTCCTCTGCCTGCCAGGTGAGTGGGAAGCTCCGGCAGGCCCAGGCTGGCAGCCACTTTGCTGCGCTATGGACTTCAAAGGGATGCCGCTTGGGGATGTCTGCACGGAGCTCTCTGGGACCTTCGTGTCAGTAACGTTGCCCGGTGCCCTAATCTGAGCCCAGGGCCCAACCCAGAGCCTGCTGGAATGCAAGGCTCTGCCCTGAAAAGTGAAATAATGAGCAAGAAGGGAGCAACTCTAGGCATGTGCAAGCGCAAAGAGGAGCAGTGGGTTTGGAAGGCGGGAACCCCAGTTCCTTCCCCATGTTCTCAACCTACCTGCTCACCCAGGGTTGTTGCCACGATGAGGCTCTCTACGCAGGCACTGCTGGTTTCCAAATTCCGGGGTGGGGTGGGAGGTGCCGGCGCTGGCCACGCAGCTGCAGAAGGGCAGGAGCAGCACCGGCAGCCTGCACAGATGTGCTGCTGGCTGACATTTAGGAGTCAGCCAGCCAGCCGGCCTCCTTGGACTCTCATAGACTAGTAGAGTTCGAAGGGGCCTCTGAGGCCATCAAGTCCAACCCTCTGCTCATTGCCAGAATCTACCTTAAAGCATACCTGACAGATGGCTGTCCAGCTGAGCTCTTCCCTCTCTCTAACCAGCAGCGCTCCTGGCTCAAGGCCAGTATGACCTCGAGGACCCGGCCTACCACGACACGCCGTACCTCCCTTACGAAATAGGTGAGCCCTGATGGCCTGGCTTCTTCGTCTCCTTCCCAGATGCCGTTTGAAGGAATAAAACAGGGCGCCAACCAGGCCTTCCCAGAAGGGGAGGGCCTGAAAGCTGGCCCCGCCTCTCCAGAGTCCCCAAAGGCTGGGCCTGACCCAGCCGCCAGCACTGCGCTGGTCCCCCATCCCAAACACGGCCCTTGCTGCTCCAGCCTCAGCGGCATTAAGCGGAACCTTTTCCCTCTTGCTTTTCAGAAAGTCCAGATTATTACGATTATGCCGGGAACGGTGAGTCCTCCCCCTCCTTTTGCACACCTTTGGGGAGGTTGTGGCAGGTGGGGCTGGCCGACCCTGAGCGTCCTCTTCTCTGCTGCAGACATCTCCCCCCAGACCCCGGAAGAGCAGTACCAGTACCAGTACCAATCCCAGCAGCAGAACCAGCACGAAGTCATCCCTGCCCCAACCCCAGGTAAGCCCGGCGGACTTTGGGAAGGTACATTTTCAGGAGCGGGGAGCCAATTGTGCTGGAGTAGCAGAGGGGGGCAGCAGAAGACTCGGGTGACCCTCTGCCCCGGGTCCTTGCAATGAGCCGGCCTTGGTCCACGTCGAGGCCGGGACAGCGGCGGTGATACGGTTCAACCGCCAAGAGAGCGTGATCCTCTGCGCTCTGGGCTGAGGGAAGGGACGCTGCTCCCAAGGTGCCGCCTGCAAGCCAGCCCAGCCCTAAATGGCCGCGCAGGAGCATTTGCCCGCCTCACTGTTCCTGGAGGAGAAAGGGAGGGGGGTCCTCATGTGAAGGAAGGACAGGGCTGTGGCGTTGCATCAGGAATATTCAATGGGAGTAGGGAAACATATCCCAAACTTACAGACCGAAAGACACCCCAAACACACACACCGCAAACAATCTATGCTTGAACATGGATTCCTGCATCAAGCAGGGGGTTGGCCTCTTCCGACTCTCCCCGACACCCTCCCCCCATGACCAATGTCACTAACTCCCCTTTTGTCCACCCCGTCCCCAGATATTCCGGAGACAGAGCCCACCGAACCAGGGCCGCTCGGTAAGAGACGACGTGGGCTACTAGGCGCTATGAAATGCGGGACTCCTGAGCGGACCTACTGGCGCGTGTCTGTCAGTTGCTTCATGCGCAAAGCGGGTGGAGGGGATTGTGCCCCTGCCTGGGCTGCAACAGAGGCCGCCTTCTGCCCCCTCAGCCCTGCGGGTGGAAGTCACCCAGGGGAGGGAGGGGAGAGGAGGGGGAGGGAGGGGGGAGCCCCCGGGGCCTCGGAAGCCTTGACTTTTGGGGCTGGGGACGGTTTTCAGTCTTGTGCCTTGCTTCTAGTTCTCTCTTATATGCTTGCTTTCCTTTTGCCTCTTTAGAGGGTTTTGAGGGATCTGAGGTAAGGACTGCAGTCTGCTTGGCGATGCTGGACTCCTGGCTTGGCCAATAGTCGGGGGTCATGGGAACTGTAGTCCCAACAGCTCTGGGAAGGGCTTAGCCTGCCCCCTGGGCTAGATAGACGGCTGCCTGAGAAGAGAATTTCTCTTTTCTTCAATTCTAAGTATTTCTTCAATTCTAAGATGCACTTTTTACCCCATATAAACATCTCTAAAAATGGGGTGCGTCTTAGAATCGCGGGTGTGTCTTAGGGGTTTGTTTTTTTCTGTTGGTGGTACTGAAATTAGTGTGCGTCTTACAATCGATGGCGTCTTACCATCGAAGAAATATGGTAAACCCTAGAAAGCGGTTCCTGGGGCTGGCAGCTGTGATCTTATGCTTTGGCTTCGAGTAATGCCGCCTACTGACCCCTATGTTTTCCACTAGTGCTGAGCGCCGGCCGTGTATCTCTGCACCTCAGTTAGATTTTGAGCCCACGGAACCACAGGGCAGGGATTTAGCCCAAGGGGAAAGGAGGGAAGGGCCATCAAAGGCGGTACGAAAAGCACAGAGGCCGTTTGCAGCTGCTTCACCCTGCGCCTCTGTGCTCCCTCCCCTCAGATTGCCAAGAGGAGCAGTATCCCTGCACAAGGCTCTACTCGGTCCACAGACCTTGCAAGCAGTGCTTGAACGAGATCTGCTTCTACAGGTAAGCGGCCGCCACCAGGGGCCCTGCTCCGTCTCTGTCCTGGTGGCGTCATGGGGGGGGGGGCTGGGCCGCCCTTCGCCACGCGCACAGGATGGTTTGAGAGGTCTGAAAGCAGCAGAGCAACCGTCCATCTTGGCAACTTCTCCCCTCTGGCTGACTGCTCGGAGCCAGGCAGAAATCGGGCCGGGGGGGGGGGGGGGAGGAATCCAAAATAGGTCCAACTTCACCTAGACCCATTGACATGAACGGGGCATAAGTCATGACTATCTTAAACCCCATTCAGTTCAGTGGGTCTACTCCAGGTAGGACTTCTTTTGGCTCTTGCCAACCGTGTGTGTGGCAAGAACTCATACCTGGAACCGTTGCCAAGGAGAATGCATGTGGAGCGGCCGCCAGGCTTTCGGTTCCTCTCCCGGCTCCTTGTGCCTCTGAAAAGGCCGGCTGAGGGGGCCGGGGGCTGTCCGTAGGCAAAGGGCCCCTTACACCTCTGGAGCCTCCCAGGGTTGCCACATCACAGTGATGGGATGTGGGCTTTCCTCCCCCCCCCCCCGCTTGTTCCTAGCCTCCGCCGGGTTTACGTGATCAATAAGGAGATCTGTGTCCGTACGGTGTGCGCCCATGAAGAACTCCTGAGAGGTGAGCAAGCAGTCGGGCAACTACTGCTCCCCCCCATCTTCCACACACCCGTCCCCACGTGGGGCCAGACCACTGAGCACACGCCGGACGGCAGTTAATGAACTTAATTCTGCAGTCCGCTGTCACAAGGGGGCGGGGAGGGGCAGTGCCTTAAAAAGGAGCTCACGTGCTCCATCGATGGCCAGGAGCCACAAGAGCCCAGCAGAAGGTCCACAGGGCAAAGGCAGGCTGCCTCAGGACCCGAGAGGCCAGGGGGCTTTGTGGAGGCAGTGAAAAGGAGGGCTGGCCTGGGGAACCCCAGCCTGGGCTGCTGCTTGCCTGGCCCACGTGCCTCATGGGCGCCCCCCTTCCCACCCTCCTCCACAGCTGACCTCTGTCGCGACAAGTTCTCCAAGTGTGGCGTCATGGCCAGCAGCGGCCTTTGCCAGTCCCTGGCAAGCACCTGCGTGCGAAGCTGCGGCGGCTGCTAAGCAGGGGCGGTGGCGGCGGATGCTGCAGCGTGAGGGGGCCCGCTCCGCACTGTGGGCACCATGGCGGCGCCAGCTGCGGTTCTGTCAACGGCCACGGGAGGAACGCAAGCAACCGGGCCTGATGGGCTCCTCCACCACTGCCGCCTCTCCCCCCGGCCACACCGGCACTTGGGCACAGAGGGCTGAAAGAGTCCGCCTCCTCGTGCACATTCATAGTCTTGTGTGTGTGTGTGTGTATTATGTGTAATAACTTGTATTACTTGGCTCCTTTTGGGGGGGGGAAACATTGCTGGAGGGGAAGCAGTCGAGCAAACCCTTTGCCCTCTTGAACAAGCTTGCTTGCACGGGCCGTGCCTGGGCTGCAGCTCCGTGGTGACCCACCAAGCTGAGGGCAGCCCCCTTCCCCCGTTATACCTGGGTTGGCTGCTCAAGCCCAGCTTGCTCTCAGCTTCGTGGATCGCAGCCTGGGCAGGGCTGGTGAGATCCAGAACAGGCCAGAGGCCTGCAGCCTCTCCACTCACTCACGCGTTTGCGTTGTGGACTCCACCAGCAAACCAACTGCTGTGCTGCTCCTGTCAGTTTTACCTCTCAGATGTTCCAGGGCTACTTTTTGTATGAATTAACTCCTTTTTTTCTTTTCTACAAAACATTACAAAAATTAATAAACCAAAGGTGTGTCAACATGTGCCATAGCAAAGTGTTTCCGACGGAACAGCTGCTTCTGGGCCAGTGCCCCCCACCCAGGACAGGACAGGCTTCTGGGCCAGTGCCCCCCACCCAGAACAGGTCAGGCTTCTGGGCCAGTGCCCCCCACCCAGGACAGGACAGGCCAAGGCAAACGTGGGTGTGTGGAAGAGGTGAGAAAAGCAAACGGCTCTTAGAAGAGGCTTTTATTCCAAGTTTTATCCCCTGTCCGGGAGACGAGATTGGCGCAAAGTCCAAATTTATCCAGAACCACAGTACCATAGATATAAAAATAGTTTTCTACTTTCCTTGATTAATTGTTACATAAAGAACCAAAAAAGATAAAAATATCTATACACAATTAGCGTCTGCATTTTGGTTAAAAAAAACTTGGTCACATTTAACAAGAGCACAGTGCGAGGAAGGAAATGGGGACGAGGGGCGGCCAGCCCACTCTCCGCCTGGACCCACAAGCCCGCCACAGCCACGGCCCTCACCCCCCAGCAGGAACGGTGGGGACCGTTCCCCCCTCTCTCCTCCAAGATGCAAAGCATTAACCTGAGCTCCATCTCCCCGTGGCCCTAGAGATGGGTCCCAGCAGGAAACGCCAAGGCCTGAGTGAGTGAACTGTTCTCAGAAATGCTCCCGTCCGTGACGGCAACCCGAAGGGAGGAGGCTGTACAACCGCAGCCTTCCTTTCCAATGGGAATATATTATCATTTGGCATCCCAAGGAGAGGATGGTGCCTGTGTTGATTTCGATTGTCCAGTAAACCAACAACAACAACAAAAATGCTGAAAGATGAAGATTCCCTCTAAATTGGCAACGTTCCTTCTCCCCACCTGCTTGGGGTATTTTACACCGCGACTCTCAGGCTTGGCTTGGAGGTGTAAACCCTAGATGGCCAGACGGCCTCTTGGAACGGGAGACCTTCGTTCTCCACCCCGCCTTGGCTTGGCATCCTGGACCTAGGGGCTGGCGGGCATCCGCCTTGCGAGGCAGAGGGGGGTGGGGGTGTCCTCTGTGGCTGCAGCCGTGGGCCTAGTTTCCTGAAAGGATGGAGGAGGCCGGGAAGTGAGGCTGGCCCTTCCGGGCCTCTTGCTGCAGCTGCTCCTTCAGTGTGGAGATCTGTGAGAAAGAGGGGGGAGCCCTTTGTGACAGGGGGCAGGCCGGGGTGGGGGCAGGGGCTCGGGGGGTGCAGACACCCCAGCTTGGCTGCCAGAGGGGGACACGGGCTCACCTGCTCCTCCAGGCCTTTGACCCGTTGCCGGTGGGCCCGTTCCCGGGCATCCAAGGTGCGCTCCGCCTGGATCTGGGAGCTCCGCAGGCGCTCGACCTCCAGCTGCAGGTCCTGCCGGTGCCTGGTGGAGCTCTCGGCCAGCTTCTGGGCCTGGGCCCGCTCCAGCTCTGCCACCTGGGCCTGGGCAAGGAGAGAGTGAGGGCAAGGCAAAGGCAAGGCGGCTGGAGAGCCAGGGAGCTTAACCCTTCCGGCCCCTCCTTGCCCTCGCTGGCTGACTCCACCCACTCGCCAATAGACATTCAACAGGCCAACAGCGTCTGCTTTTACTTAGCACCACCAAAAGCAGACCGCAGGGCTAGGCAGACCGTTCCCCAGAACTAACAGAACCAGAATGCACGTTGCAGAAAGAGCAGAGACAAGCCAACGGGCTGAATTTCCATGGGCTTCGTCGTGCAGCTGTGCTGGGAGCGTCACCTGCGCTTCTCTGACACAACCGTCCGGCTACTTCACGGAGCTGATGCGCTCCTCCCCACCTAAACACACACGGCCCTCGCCCCGCCTGCCACGTCCGCTCTGGCCCCTCCGGCTCCTTCTCCCAGGGCCGCACTGACCCAGGAGCGCACTAAGGACCTCCTGGTGGTGCTCGGCTTCTCCTCCCGGGGAAGGCAGCACAGTCGAGGGAGAGAGAAGGCAGTGAGCAACAGCCAAGCGGAGCGAGAAGGGTCAGAGCGAAAGCGGAGGGAGGGCTAACCCTACGTGGCTCTCGGGACGGGGGCATTGAGGCATCACCATTTGCCAGGGAAGGGCGGATTTTGGCCTTTCTGGCTTTTAACATTCACCCCCTGCCCGTTCAGCCTTGCTACTGGGGTGCCCTAGGCCCCTTAAAACAAGCAATGCCACTTAAGAAGCCGCCTCAAAAACGCCCTCCACGGGAGAGATGCTTCTGGCCGCATTAAGAGTGCTGCTACTGCAGAAGAGGAAGCAGCCCAGCCCCCAGTGATCCAGGTAAAGGTCAATGCAGCCTTATACCCGAGTAAATGAACCTAGGATTGCAACTTCAGGAGCCCAACAAGGTGCAAAGGATCCAACAGCAGGGAAAAGACACAAGAGCTAGGAAAACTGCACCTGCAAAATTGGCCATCTTGAGAATCCTTATTTTCCTTGTTTACACAAGGGGGTGGAGGGCTTGTGGGTTGGTTGGTTGGTTGCTGGCCCCTGGGTGGCCAAAAGCCGCAGGGACGGCCAGCAGAAGGAAGGCGGCCGACTTCCTGGGCAGCCTGTCAGGGCCGAGAAACTTCCCTGAGAGAACCCCGGAAAGGGTCCCAAGAGTCCTTTCAAACGGCGCTTGTTTGCAGGCCACGCTCCCCCGGCCACCTCCCTGCACACCACGGTGGAGAACCTTCCCAAGCACTAGCTGGAATGTGGACCGAGGCTCCAGGGGGAAAGGGCTGGGGGGAAGGGGGGGTCCAGGAAAAACACACCCAAGGGGTGTGTGGAGATTACTACCTCAAGGAGCCGGATCTGCTGCTGAGCGTCCGTCAGCTCCTGCTCCACACCAGTGAGGGACCGGTCCAGGCGGCCCTTTTCCGCTGACAGCCACACGGAGTCCTCGTGGGTTTTCAGCTTCTCGCGCTCCACCTGCCAAGCCAAGGAGAGGCGCCACTGGGTCCCGAGGAAGGCACACACCCACACCCACGCCGAGGAAAAGGCCACCAGGGGGCACCAGGCACACCTCTCCAGGCCAGCGGTTCCAGATGCAGGCTGCTGCCCCCCCTAAGAAGGCCCTCGCTGCCACCCCCCTCGCCTGGTGCAGGGCCTCCGGAGAGACTCCTCCGCGGCCTCCCACTCACCTTGTCCAGGGTCTTCCTGAGGGCGCTCCTGTCCTTCTCCAGGCGCAGGGAGGAGCGCTCGGCCTCCCGCTTCTCGCTCTCCAGCTGGGCCAGGGCCCGCTGCAGGCTGCTGAGCCGCTCCTGGAGGAGGCGCCGGTCGTCCTGCACCTTCTGCAGGCTCCGCAGGGCCACCGCCTCGCCCTCCTGGTGCTGGCGCAGCAGCTGCCGAGCGCAGGGAGAGAAGCACAGACAAGCGCCAGAGGGCCATGAGGAGCTCTCGCTGGGCCACCGGGCTCTCCCAGCCCAGCTGCTCCAGGTGGCCACTGACCTCTAGAGTGCCTGCCTAGAGCTCAGGCCCTGGCCCTGGGCACAGAACACCCCAGCAGCCCGACCGGCAAAGTTTCTAGTCCCTAGGCCAATTCAGGCTGGAGCCGGTCAATGCCTGCTGGGATCTCAGGGGTGGCATCAGAGGGTCAAGGGACGGGAGAATCGCTTGAGAGCCGCTTGCCACGACTGGCAAAGCTGCCCTAAGCTCTGCCTGTGGGTCTCTTCTTCTTCAGTGTCATTTGTAGCGCAGGGCCCAGCATTCCCTGTTCCTACGTTTAGCGAGCCCCACTGAGGGCTTGCCCTGCCCATCCCCCTCGCCTCGGCCCAGCCGTTCAGGCTCAGCCCCGGCTCCTCTCGCCTGCCCCATGCCGGAGGAGGGATCCGCCTACTCACTTCCTCCTGCTGCCTCACAAGCCCCTCCAGCTCGTCCCTCTGGAGCTCCAGCTCGGCCTGCTCCCCCTTCAGGGCCTGGAGGCGCTCCGAAAGCGCCCCATTCTGCTTCTTGGCCTCCGAAACCGTCTGGCGGGCCGCATCCAGCCGCTCCTGAAATGGCGCCAAGGTGGACGGAGGTCAGTGCAGCGGGGCCTCCTCCCGGGTCGTTCTGCTCCTCCGCCGCTGCAGGGCCCAGGCGGGAAGGTGCTCCGGCCCTCCCCTCCACTCCCCTCCCCCTCCCTCGCACACCTGCAGGACCCTCCGGTCGTGCTCGCTGGCCGTCAGCGCCTTCTGCAGCTGCAGCACCTTGTCCTGGGCCGAGGCGGCGTTGCTGTGGCTCTCCGACAGGGAGGTGGCCAGCCCCTGCACCTTCTCCTTCAGGGAGCTCTCAGCCTCCGCCGCCTTGGCCAGCGAGAGGCTGAGGCGGTCCAACGACAGCTGCAGGGCGCTGGCCTTCATCTCGCTCTCCGTCACCTGGGCAAAGGAGGGCCGGAGTGAAACTGCGGCTGCTGGGGTAGTGCCGCTGGCGGGTGTGTGTTGGCAGGGGTGGGGGAGGGAGAAGACGTCTGTTCCAGGACAGCTGCGGGCCTCCAGGAGCCCAGCTGTTCCTCCGCTCCGTCCAGGGGGAGCCGCCCAGAGCCCCCGTGGCCCCAAGGGAGCCGCCAGGGCCGTACCTGTCTCTGCAGGAGGTCGATCCGGTCGTGCAGCCCCTGGATCTCTGCCTCGCGGTCGCTCAGCCCCAGCTGGGCCCGCTGCAGCTCCCCCTCCAGCGACCGCCTGAGGAGCTCCAGCTTGGTGCTGCGGCTCTCGGAGGCGTCCAGCACGTCCTTCAGGCGACGCTTGTCCGTCTGCAGCTTGCTCTCGTTGGCCTTCATCTTGCTGAGCTTCTCCTGGGGAAGCAAGGCGAGCGGGCAGGGTGACCGGGGCTCTGCCAGCCCACCCTGGGCGTCAACCGGCCAAGAAAGACAGCCCACCTCGGACCTGACGGGGCTGGCCCAAAGCACCTGTTTGGGCCGGGCGAGATGGCCCTTAAACAGGAGGGGCTTCAGATCTGGCCGTTTGGCTACCTGCCCCTCCTCCTTGCAACCCAATTGTGGGTCCATCTAGCAACCTCTACAGCTATGGGAGGGGCCCAGATGGGCTTCATTTGTGCTAATTGCCCTAGAGGGACCCTCCAGTGGCCTCAACTTTCAGAAGAAGGAAACACCTTCTGTGGCCTCAACAAGTAGCTCAAATAACACACAATAACATTTTACAAAAACCTGGCCATCCCCACAACATTTGCTGAGCGCATCCCTTCTCTCCCACAGCACTGCTGGAACGAGACCGCTTGCCACACACTCCGTGTGCTCGTCCTGCTGGGCGCGTCTCCTCTCCACAGCCCTCCCTCTCCCCCCCAGGGAGGAATGCTGCCACCGCCGCCACCTCTCCCTCCTGCTCCAGAGCCACCAAAGGAAGCGGTGCCAAGCTCTGAGGGAAACCGGCTAATGGGCCAGGCCTGAGCTGGGCCCCAAACCTGAACCCCTCCCACTGCCAGCCCTCCGGGCAGCCGCCCAGCTTTGTTCCTCAATTTGGGAAGATGGAGTAGCTCCCAGCCTGGCAAACATAAACACTCATGCGGAAGGAGGGCGGCCAGCAAACACATCCCTGGGTTGACAGCAGTCCGGGGTGGGGTGGGGGCTCTCCCTCTTGCTACCAAGGCAAGGCCAGGGCTGCAGGGGAGCAGGAGCCGCGCGCACACACACGCACCCCTTTGGACAAAGATCGCATCTCAGGGAAGAGCGCTTCGGGGATCTTGAAAAATGTCCCTTGTTAGAAACGCTGTAAACCTTCCCTGAGTTCCCAGGAATGGGCCGGGCGAAAGCCAGACAGGGCCCCCTCTTCCCTCCCAGACCGTCCGTGGGCCCTGGGCCGCTCCCCTCTCCCGCCCCCTGCGTGCTACTCACTTGCGCAGCCCTCCGCTCGCTGTCAGCCGCCTGGAGGTTGCGCTCCAGCGTCACCAGTTTGTCCACCAGGGCCTTGCGCTCCCGATCGTTCCGGCGCAGGGTCTCCTCTTGCAGCATCAGGGCCGTCTGGGCGCCACTCAGCTTCCCATCCACACTGCGCCGCCCTGCAGAAGGGAACGTGTCAGGCGTCAGCAGCAGGAGTCTGGGACAGCGGTGGCCACAGGTGGACCCGACCGGCTGTGGGGCAGGCGGGCGGGCGGGCGGGCGGGCAGGCAGGCAGGGAAAGCGCCAGCGCATTGCCCCCAATTTCTCAGGGGAGCCCTCCTCCAGGGGACAGAGCTGAAAGAGGCCTCCCAACGCCATGGGGCACCATCCTGCCAGCAGGTGTCAGGTCCTAGCGGGCCCAGTGGCACAGTTTTGAGTAGGGTGTGTGTGTGCGTGTGTGCGCACGTGTGTGTCTGCACTTCTCTTCTGGAAGCATCCCGCACTTTGCGTACGACACTCCCATGGGGCTTTGGAGCCATCAGCCTCGAGAAAGTGCCCCAGCGAGAAGGGGAGCCTGGCGGGAAGTGGCGCTGAGCCCTGGGAGTTGGGAACTGCAGCCCCAAAGCCCAAGGAGCCCAGGGGGAGGGGCGGCAGGCAGCCCCAGGGTCCTCCGGCGGCTCACCCACCTTCGTCGCCTTCGGCCACCTGCTTCTGCAGCTGCTGCACCCGGGCGCCGGCCACGTCCCGCTCAGCCTCCATCTCAGCCAGCTGCCGGTTCAGGGCACCCAACTGGGAATGGGATTCATCCTGGATCCCACGGGAGGAAGAGCGGCACTATGACTGTCAGCACGCCATGGGGTTACTGGGGACTCCGGCAGAGGGGCTCCGCCCAGCCGCCCAGCCGCCCCTGTGCCAGCATACCCGCTCTCGCTGCGCCTCCCGCAGTTCTTGCAGGAAGTCCCGGAGCGCAGCCCGGACCACCTCCGGGTCGATGTCGGCGACCAGCTGCTCGCTCCGGCTGGGGGAGAGGGTGCGCTCCGGCGAGGGAGGGCGGGAGCCCGGGCTGCCTCCAGCCTGTGGCGTGGGGCTGCCACGCCCCTCGGGGGCAAAGCCACCTGCAGGGAACGCAGGAAGGAAAGGGCGGGTCACACACAGGGAGGGAAGAAGGAAGGATGGGAGGGGTGCTCCGGGGCCATTGCCACAGAGACCGGCCAGCCGGCCCCCACAGGCCAGGACATGGCGGGTCCTCTGCCGGTACCTTTCGGAGGGGAGAAGAGCCTCTTGGGGGAGCTGGCTCCACGGGCCCTGAAGGCCGGGCTGGGGGGGCGGCCCCCGCGGCCGATGCCCATGGTGCGCCGCAGGGCCGAGTGTAGGCTGCCCAGCTTGAGCTCCACGTCGCGCTTCAGGCCCTCCACGCGGGCCAGCTCTGCCTCCAGGCCATGGACACGCCCCTCGGCTGCGCTCAGGCGCAGGCCCAGCTCCGCCGCCTCGGCCTGCGCCTTCTCCAGCTTGATCTCCAGGTTGCGGGCGTTGTCCGTCAGCTTCTTCTCGTTGCCGCGGGCCTCCTCCAAGCTGCCCAGCAGCTCCTTCTCCCGCAGGCGGAAGTCGCCCTCCAGCTCCGAGAGTTTCCGGTGCAGGTTGTGGAGCTGCAGGCGAGGAAGAGGGCCGGGGCTGAAAGGCAGAGCCTCAGGCTCCACAGCAGCCCTGCCCAAGGGCCCGGCAGGGATCCGAGAGGGGCCTTTTCTCTGGACTAGAACTGGAGGGGCGAGGCCTCTTTTAAAGGGCAGCAGCAGCAGCAGCAACGCCCCCCTTTCAAAGTAGCCCCAGCCGCCCGTCCAGGTTGTGGGCAAATAATGGCCTCTCCACCGGAAGGGGGCAGGCACGGCCGGGCTGCTCCCTGCCCAGCTGCACACGATGCAACGGCAGGCGACACAGAGATGGAGTGGATTCACTTCCCCCGAGAGCAAAGCCAGGACAGGCAGCCCTCCTCGGCACTTCGGGCCCAGGGGCGCCTCCATGGGCAGACTCCCTCTGGGGCCAGCAGGGTGAGGGCTCTCCGGATGAGAAGTCCGGCTTGGACCGAGAGCACAGCCAAGGTCTCAAAGCAGACCCCGCTCCGTGCAGGCCAAGGCCTTTGGACCTGTGCGGCCGGGGAAGGGGTGGAAGGAAGGAGTCAGGGCAGGGGTGCCGGGGAGCCCCACTCCAGAAAGCAGCCCCATCTGCCCGGGACTGAATCTGGAGTGTTCCTGGGAGTGGCTCAGCCTTCACCTCCTTCCTGGCCGACTCCCGGCTGGCCTCGCTCTCCACTATCTTCTGCTTGAGCCCAAAGGACTCCCGCCGGCTCTCCTCCTCCCGCTGCTCGTCCAGAGCGACCCGGGCCTGGAGCTCAGCCACCTCCTTGCTCTTCTTGGTGTTCTCGCTATCCAGCATCTTGACCTGTGGACGGGAAAGTGAAGCGAGACGTTTCAGCTGAGCCACTGGAGAGAGAGAGACAAAGAGAGCACCTGCTGAAGGAATGCTGTTTGGAGGTCAATAGGGGGGTTGGAACGGGGCTGTTTAGCCAGAGCAGGCTGTGGGAGAAGCTTCCGAAACAGGCACACAGCTTTCTTAAAAGCTATTGTCCCTCTCCAACCCACCAAGAAATGAAAGGAAGACGGTGGCAGGCCAAAGAGTGGTGGGGGGGGGGACACACACGACTGACTGGGAAGAGGAGGAGGAAGAGAGCAGCAGCAGCAGCAGCAGGGAATGCAGGGAAGGGAAGGGATGCCTGAGGGCACAGCCATGCTGGCAGGGGGAGGGCAAAAAAGCCCCTCAGCGGATGGCCAAGGATACTGCAGGCCCCAGACATCAGCACGCTGGGGAAACTGACTCGACCCAAAAGGTCTGCCTTTAGCCCCACTGGCGGGGGGTGGGGGCTCCTGCCCCAGGCAGGCACCAGCAGGAACAGGAAGGGTGCTGCGTGGTGCCGGTGCTGCCCGGCCGGCTTTCTCTCCCCGCCGCTCCGTCCCCCCAGACCTGTCGCCGCAGCTCCTGCAGTTCCCGGCGGGCCTCCAGCCGTGACCGCTCCACCTCTTGGAGGCTGCTGCGCACGTCTGCGGCCTCCTTGCCGGCCACTGCCCAGGCCTCCTCCAGGATGGAAATCTTCTGGTTCTTCTCCTCACTGGCACGCTTCAAGCTGGAGAGGAGCAGGGAAGGCACGCTATCTTGCACCCGGACCAACGGACTCACCCGGGCCCCAGAGGAGACTCACACTGCAGCTCCGCTCAGAGAGCCACGCTGCGGCCACGCATATTGAAGGACGAGCGCCTGCTTTCCTCGTGTCCGGCATGGGGGAAGTGCCAGGGGTGGGGCAGGGCCAAACCAGGGAACACGGAGGAGGGCTCTGCTCACAGCCCGATGGGGCCACTCCTTCTCACTTGGACGTGGCATGGGGTGGGGGGACAGAAATTGAGGCAGGGAAAAGGCAGACAGCCCCTTCTCTCGGCCAAGGGAGGTTTTCCCAACAAAGTGAAAAGCTGCCACGGGAGAAGGGACTTGCAAAGGGGCTCCCCTCCGGAGCGCCCCACCCCATCTCCTCCTCCCAGGCAGCCTCGTCCCTCACCTGACTCGGTCGGCCTCAGCGCGCTTCACGGCGAGACGCAGCTCCGCATTGGACCTCTGCAGCGCCTCCTTCTCCTTGCCCTCATCGCTCAGCCCCCTCCGCAGGTCCACAGCCTCCTTGCGCTGGGTTTCGTGAGCCTCCTGGGCCTCTCGCACCTTACGGTGCGCCTCCGTCAGGTCCCGGCGGATCAGGTCCCGTGCGTCCTCCACCATGCGCAGCTGGGTCTTCAGCTCCTCCACCTGGGCGGAAAGGAGCGCAAGGCAAGTGGCCGGAGTTAGCTGCCTGCAGGGGCTCAGCCCCAACGGTGGCCGCCTCATAGAAGAAGACCTCGCAGGGACTTCCGGCAGAGGCCAGCAGCCCAGAGGTCGGCTGGGGCGTGCAGGGCGGCCTGTGTGCCCTGCCCTCTCAGGACCTCCTCCCCATGCCTTCGTTCCACCTCCCATTGCCACCCCCCCAAGCCTTCACCCACCCACCCCCACCGTGCTCCGTTCACCTCGTGGAGGGCGGACTCCCGCTGCTTCGTCAGGTCCCTGGCCTGGTCGTGGAGCGCCTTCGCCTCCCGCTCGTGGCCTGCGATGGCTTCCTCAAACTGGGCCCGCAGGCTCCGTAGCTCAGAATTCAAGGCGTTGGCAGTGCCCTGTGGGAAGGCAGGGAAGCCCAAGCTCTCCATGACATGGACCAGATCCCCAGGAAAAACTCCCAGCCCCACCAAGCTCCGGCTCGGTCGGAGAAGAACTTGGGAAATGGAGGAGTAGCGGAAGAGAGGAAAGGCAGAAGCACCATGGGGCCAGGACAGGATTGGTCACCGAGGGTGGGGTGGGGCAGGGGGCTGGCATGCCGGGCAGGCGCCAGGCAGAGAAGCGGCCTTCACCGGAGAAGAGGAGCCCTGACCAAGAGTCTGTCTTGTCCCGCATTCAGCTCACACAGCAGCCAGCCAGCTGCCTGTAGGAAACCCACACGCCAGAAGAGGAGCCAGGTGCTGGCCCGGATGGGTGGGTGGGAGGGAGGGAGGGAGGGCAGCGTGTGCAGGGCCAATACCGCCTCCTTGGCTGCCCCAGAACACTCCCTGCCCCAGCGCAGAAGGAAGAGAGGAATGCCTGCCAACCACTACCATCTGCCCCAGCTTACTACTCCCGGTTGCCAGCTCTGGCTCCTCTTAGCCCCCCCCCCCGCCCAAGCCCCCAGGCTGCTCTGCTCCTCCTCCCAGGTCTTCGCCCCACCCAACGCCTGGCCGGCCCCTACTCGCTCTTGCTCCTGGCGGCTCTGGGCCTCGCGCTTCTGCCTCTCCGCCTCCATGGTGGCATTCGCCAGGCTCTGCTGGGCGCCCGAGAGCTTCTCCAGGAGGACCGCCTTCTCCGACTCCTTGAGGGACAGCGCCTGCGGAGGAAGAGGGAGCGAGGTCTCCAGATGCAGCCTTGCCACTAACAGGGCTCTAAGGCGGATCGGCTCCCTGCGCCACCAGCTGGTCAGAGGAGAGAGCCGCAGGCAAGTCACCCAGCAGCGCAGCCTGCTCCTGGCCTGGGAGGTCGCAGGCGGCAGTGGAGTGAGGGAACGTGGTCCGAGGGAGCTCCCCCCACCTCCCAGCCACCCTTTGGCTCCTTGGCCTTGCCAGTCCCCCTCCACAACCCCGGCCGGCCAGCCGCTGAGCCAGCTGGCCCACTGCCCCTGGTGCTCACAGCTGCCTGCCCTGAACACCAGACAAAGGGCCAGGATCAGCCCTGGACAGCAAGAGCCCTGGAGCTGGATCAGGCCAAGGGCCTCCGGAGCCCGACCTCCTGCTCCCATGCCGTGGCCAAGCAGCTACCCACAAGCAGGGCATGAGCAGTGCAGAGCAACTCCTGCTCCCTGGCGGACCGCCTCTCCTCTCGGCCACCGCAGCCACCGCCTTCTGCCCCATGGAAGTGTCTCATCCCTTCCAAAGTCCTTCGAGGGGCCGCCCAGTGCTCCATCTTGCAGCAGGCACTTCCATAGCGAAGAAGGACTTCCTTTCCTCTGCCTTGAATCTCCTACTGCTCAGCTACCCAAGCAGATGGGAGAGGAGCAGCAGTCCATTTCGGTCTCTGGCACAGGCCTCGCTCGGCCTTCCTTCTGGGGTGCTCTGAGAAAGCATGTGCTCCCGCCTTCCCATTGCCCTTCAGCCGTACATTATGTGGGGGGACCCGGGGAGAGCCCAGGCAGATCCGCTTTTGCAAGTGCTCCGCAAGGACTGTGCCCCAACAGGAACTGGAATGGAGCTGTGCCACCAAAGACATGCTCCCCTCGGCTCCCCGACTTCCCTGGGGGCCTTGCCCCTTCTTCCGGCCCCCCAGGCCCTCTCCCCCTCCCCACCCCCACCTGCTGCTTCTCGTTCTCGGCCAGCAGGAGGCGCTCGTCCCGCTCCTGCTGGAGGGCCGCCACCTCCTCGCCCAGCTCCTCCTTCTCCGCCTCGTGTTGGGCCAGCAGCTCCTCCCGCTCCTGCAGCAGCCGGTGCAGCAGCTCCTCACGCTCCGCGTCCAGCTCCAGGCGCAGCGTCTCCTGAGGGCAACCAAAGGGCTCAGAGGCATCCAGGACCCAGCCAGGAGCAAGTCCTCCAGGAAGGCTTGGTTGGCAGGTGAAACCCCACCCCCCCACCCCCAGTGCAGAACATCACCAGGGACCCAGAGCGGTCTGGGCCCCCGGCACGTACTTTCTCCCGCTGGAGCCGGTCCAGGTCCTCCTCATGAGCTGCCCGGGCGTTCCTCAGGGCGGCCTGGGCCTCCTGCTCTGCCTGGGAGAGCTTCTGGGCCAGCAGCTCCTTGTCCCTCTCCAGCCGGCTCGCCTCAGCTTCCATCTGCTTGCGGACGCCCACGAGCTCCACTGCAGCAGAAGGACAGGCAGGTGGATGAAGGTCAGGGGGTCAGGTGGGAGAGGTCAAGGGAGAGCACGAGCTAAGGGGCCTGGCTCTCCCCGCCCAAGGGAGTGAACCCCTGGAGCCACATGGAGGGGATCGGGCAGGCTGCTGGGCCCCACCCAGCCTTTCGGGAGAAGACCCAGCCCTTCAGGAGCACTGCTGCCACGCGCTGCGAAGGACCTGGCATGTTCTGAAGGGCGGGGGAAGGGGTTCCATGTGCCTAGGAAGGACAAGCAGAGGGTGGGGGGAAGGGCCACGGTCGCTTCCTCACTGCCACCATGGTCTGCTCAGCCCCCCTGCCTGGCCCAAGGCAGCCAGCTAAGCCTCCTCCAGGGCCAGGGTGGCTGCCTAGAACTAGAAGCATCCGAGCCGCTTCAGCTGTTCTCTCACTGGACAAGGGCAGAATGACAGGGGGGAGAAGGTAGCGCTCAGCACCTGAAGCTGCCTGGTCAGAAGGAGCCGGAGCTGGGGCCACAATAGGCACACAAAGAGACAGACCACCACAGCTGTGCAAGGAGCACCAAGCACTCCATGGACTTTACCTGCTGGGCCAGGAACCACGTCAACTACGGTCAGCAGGAGGAGGAGGAGGAGGAGGAGGAGAAGGCCACCTGGAGGACCCAAAGGGAGACACACACACACAAAGTACCTTGCAAGGTTTCTTTGGCCATAAGCCAGCCCTGGCTATCGGCTTCCAGCTGCTCCTTCCGGGACTCCAGCTGGGCCAGATGTTGCTGGATCTCAAAGAGGGTCGTTTCCAAGGCGTCTTTCTCAGACCTGGGCAGAGAGGTTGCATGGTATTATTTGTCTGCTGTTCTGTGCCTTGTGCCTGAATTGCAGGGGAAGGCGGCAGACTTCTGGCATTATTATAAAGGCTAAAACCGTTCTGCGCCCCCCAGCGCAGGCCTCAGGGGTCAGCGCTTCTGCTGAACATCCCCCAAGGATGGCAGGGCTGCCCCAACGGATGCCCCCCTGACTGTAAAGGAAGTCACGGGCCACCTGACAACCCTGCAAGGTAGGCTCCTGGACCAAACGTCCTCCATTCCCAAGTAACCCACCTCCCTGCCTTGTCCACGACCGGGTCAAGCCAGATGTTCATGGGAATAAACCACAGACACACATTTAGGGACCAAAGCAACTTTATTGCAATCACTAAAACTACCATGTAAGGCCTTGGTCGCAAAACAGCCCCTTTTAAAACGGGAAAGGGGAGAGTAAAGGGGTGGGGAGAGGGAATGTGGAAAAGGAGGAGTGAGGAAAGAAGGTGAGAGAAAGCTCAAATACTTAGCCATTACCCCAAGAAGCATTCATACAACCCCACACCCAGCCGAAATCCGGCTGACCTTCTCCAGAATAAGCACACTAAGGGTGAGAACGCTCAACCGCAAAGATTCACTTAGAGATGTAAATATTGCGTCTATTTTACATCTCTAAGTGAACCTTTGTGGCTGAGTGTTCTCACCCTTATTGCGCTTCTCCAGAATACCCACATACGTTAAAACATAAAAAGCCTTTCTAACTCCAGGCACCCTCTGGGGCCCCCTGACGAGGACTCCAGCTGCCGTCGCGGAAGGGCATTTCCGCAGCCTCCCTGGGCGACCACCAGAGAACCTCCAGAGCTGGGAAGTCCTCCCTCCTCTCAGCCCGCCGAAAATCTGCTTTGCTGCACTCAGCAGCTGGTGGCAGCAATCCCACATCCCACCGTGGGCGTGTGCCGACTCTGCATGCAAAATTCACCCCTTTGGCCTGAGAAGGGTTTCTTTGCACCCCTCCTTCTGGAATGAAAGCCCTGGGGGCGGGACCCATCAGCCTGCCCTCCCACTGCTAGAGGGGAGGGAGGGTGTGTGGAAAGCAGCAGCAGCAGCAGCGGAGAACGGACAGGAGCAGAGCAGGATACAAACCTTTGCTCGCGCAGAGGTGGCTCTGCGGGCTCCTCAGCCGGGCCGAGAGCTCAGCCCAGCCACGCCACGCCCCCAACGAGGTGTGTCTGTTGACAAAGGCTGCCACTGCCGGTGCCGTGCCTTGGTTGCCATCTCGACGGCTTCCCTGGCCACCTCCAGGATTAACTGGCCAGGCAGACCAGCCGGACGAGTCCACGTGCCTCCCCACAAGCCCCTCCCCAAGTCCACGGGGAGCTCTCTGTGGCCCAGACCCACCTGAGGCCGGCCATCTCCTCCGCCAGCCCCCGATTCTCCCGCTCCGAGGCGGCCAGCTGCACCACCAAGCTGGCCTTCTCCTTCATCAGCGCCTCCTTCTCCTTGGCCACCCGGAGCAAAGCCCCGCTGTGACGCTCCAGCTCCTGACGCACCTGCGCCAGTTCCTCGCTGCCGGCGTTCCTCTGGCGGGAGAGCTAAGGAGGGACACCGATGAATGCAAGGCCTGCCGGGGTCTCTCTCCGCCCCCTCCCTCCCTCCCTCCCTCCCATTGGCCCCTGAGTGCTCTGGAGGCCAACCCTCCGCCCCGTCACAAAAGGGGAAAGGGCCCGCTCCCTCGCAGCCAGCACCAGGCCAGGGATCAAGGCCAGGGCGCGCCGGACATCCAGATCAGAGAGAAAGCAGGCCCCCCGCTCTGTTCGGCAGGCTCAGATCTGAGCTCCATGGTGACCCACGCTGAGCCCCCAGGAGCTCCTGGATGGCTTGCGAGGCCTCGATCGTGAGCTCCCTGCAGTTCCGGTTCAGAGGAGCCAAGGCCTTGTCAGGGGCCTAGCAAGGCCAGCTTTGGATGGGCTTGCAGAGCAGCGGGCCTAGCTCGAGAGGGTGGGTGGGTGGTATGAGAAACCCAACGGCCAGCAGCAAGGGCAGAAGAGACCCACCCACCCACCCACTGCGGGAGGGGAGACCCACCCCCACCCCCAGGCTCACCTGGCCCAGCTGCTCTCGGAGCTGCCCCTTCTCCTTCTGCAGCGCCCGCAGCTCCCGCTCCAGCGCTTCCCGGCTCTGCTCCATGGCCTGCAGGGAGTGGCCCAGACCGTGGCGCTCCGTGTCCAGGTCCAGCTTCTCTTGCTCCAAGCGCACCAGCTCCTCCCGGATGGTGGCCTTCTCCTGCTCCACCTCCTGCTTCTTCCCCAAGAGGGCCGCCTTCTCCTCTTCCAGCTGTGGCCCAGAGGGTGGGAAGGGACAGGGCGGCCGGTGAGCGCAGGGGGTCACAGTGGAAATCCCCCACCGGGACCTTCCCTAGGAAGCCATTTCACTACCCTGGGCTCACGCATGGCACTGCGTGTAACTCTGCTTTAAAAAAAAGCAAGGCCTCCCCTCCAAAAGAGACTCTGGACCAAGCTAATTCTATACTAAGTGGCACTTGGCCTGCTGCCCTCCCGCCCCCGACGCAAATCGGGCCCATGCAAGCCCTCCCCACCTGCCCCCCCCCCGCGTCTTGGGAAGCCTCCCCTGCCTCCTGAGGTTCCAGCTCCCACACAGGAACCTCTTTCCAAGGAAGGATTCCTCCAGAGAGTCAGGCCTGCGCCCATGCCCCCCCCCCCTGCAGCCACTGGGCCTCACCTGAATGATGGCCCTGTTGAGCTCCGTTTTGTCCTGCGCCAGCCCCTCGTTGAGGGCACTCATCTTGGAGAGGGAGTCGTGCAGCGAAGCCTCCTCCGCCTTCAGCCGGTTCAGGGCCAGCTCCCGCTCAGCCCGGCTCACCTCCGCCTGGACAGGGAGGCAAAGAGCAGGCGTGAGAGGGGACGCGCGCATCAGGGGCCTGGCCTCAGGCACAGGACGGCCTCTCCTCCGAGAAAAGGAGCAGCTGTACGATTAAAACAGCCGCAGCATATGAAGAAATGGAACGTCTGCTCGGGTGAGGGACTGGAGTTGCGACTGATGAACCAGTCTGTGAACAGGCCTTCCTGCTCTAATTTCTGCTGTGAGCCGTTTTGGGAGCAGAACAGAACACGAGAGACCCAGTTCAGACGACACGCGAAGCCCCAGTGGCCAAGCATTTTGGGTTAAACGTGATGGCTTAGTGTGTCAGGTGAACCATTCGCAACCACGGCGGCTCCGTAACCACGGTTTAAACACGCTGACTAACCATTTGCCACAAAAGGGCCGGTGGCCTAACCATGGCCCAGCGTGTCGTCTGAACAAGCCCAGACAGACCTTCAGCTCTGGTACTCCAAGCGGAGATTTGCATCTATTCTTCCTTTCCTTCCTTTTCTTTTCTAAGGCTCAAAGGCACAGAGAGGAGACGCTGCGGCCAGTCCAGAGCCTCCTAAGCCAAGGGGTGGACAGAGGGTGGCCCCCGGGCAGACCTCCTGTCAACCCGGGCCTTGGCAGGGCGTGCTTGGCCCGGTGGAGCCTGCGCTCCCTGTCACGCTCTTAGGTGTAAGGGCAGAGCCAGGATCCCTGAAGGTAGTGGGCGTCCTGAGCTGTGGCTGTGAAGGGCCACAAGGAGCTCCTGCCTGGTATGCCCTGGCACCGGGGGGGGGGGGGGGGGCGGCTGCAGAGGTTTCAGTCCTAGCCAGCAATGGCAGTGGCGAGGCAGAGAGAGAGCAGTAGGGCAGAACATCTGGAGGACCCCCAGCTGCTGATGCCTGCTCCGGGGGTGGGGGGTGGGGGAGAGAGCCGGAGCGGTGTGTCTCTCCGGCAGGCGCCTCCTTGCCTTGGCCAGGGCTTCGGCCAGCTCAGCCTTCTCGTTCTCCAACACCTCCTTCTCCAGGACGGCTCTGCTCAAGGCCTCCCTCACCAGCACCAGCTCCTTCCTGAGGCCGGACTTCTTGGCTTCCAGCTGCTCCAGCTGCTTCTGACTGAGAGACAGAACAGGGAACGGGGAGGGTCGCCGTGTCACGGGGCTGCCTCAGCATCGCTTGAGGAGAGCCAAAGGCGGCGAGTCTGGGATCCAGCAGAGCCCCCTTGGCTCACTAGGACAACATGCCCAGGACCGGCATGGAGTCAAGACACCTTTCGCTTTCAAGAGCACCACTTCCTTCCTCAGGCGCAGGAAAACTCACCCAAGGGTGTCACCAGGGAGGGGGAGAGAGAGAGAGAGAGAGAGAGACCCCAGCTCCTTTTCAAAACAGACACTCTCTCCCTCCAGTAGAGCTCGGAAGGGAACAGCAAACGCCGCGGGCCGGCTTCTGAATGTGTAGAAGGGGGCCTCTGCTGCTTCCCCATCCCAGCAACGCCTCTGCGCAACCCCAGGGCGCTTCCTGGCCCCGTAACCGGGGGATGCATGAACCAGGGCCCTGAACGGGAGACCTCCCCGCCCCCCTTGCCCCGCGGCCTCCCCAGCCAGCCAGCCAGCCCCTCCCCTACCCCCGCTCAGCCTCCTTCCGCGAGCGCTCCTGGTCCTTCAGGACGTCCTCTTTCTCCTCCTCAAGGCCGTCCCGCTGGCGCTGGAGGTGGCTCTTGGCCAGCTGCAGCTTCTCGTTCTCCTGGCGCAGCTCTTCCGCCTTCTGCTGCGAGGCCTGCAGGGCCTTCTCCAGGGCAGCCCTCTCACTGGCGCGGGAGGAAAGAGAAAGGGGGGCTGCCGAGAAGAGCCTGGGCATTTCCGTGATACTGGCCAACACTGCCCAGAGATGCTCCCGGGGGAAGATCCAGGAATGGTCCCCCAGGATCCCCTGCCTAGAGTGCCCCTTCGAATAGGCAAGAACCGCACGGAGCAGCAACTCACGCAGAGATGCACATGCCTTCCTGCAAGGGGAGGGATGGCCCTCCGAGGCGCGGATGCACACACGCACATACATGCCCTCTGTGGAGGCTGCTGGGAAGGAGCCGAAGCGTTGGGGGCTTCATAGGGAGTGGCTGGGGCAGCCCCCCTCCCACTCTGCTCGCAGGAGGAGGAGGAGGAGCTTTGCGTGGTTTCCCAAGACGACTGCTCCCTTGCAGCAGCACAGCCTGGGGAAGACCCTCTGGGGGCCTTGCAGAGGAGGGGCCCTCGCTGCTGCTGCTGCTCCTGCTCCTGGTGGAGGGGAGCCCAGCTGGCTCACCTGCCCAGCAGCTCCGCAGAGGACCGGAACCGCCCGGCGTCCCGCGCCGCATCCTCCTTGGCCTGCACCAGGCTGTCCGCCTCATCCTTCAGCTGCAGGACCTTCTGCTCGAGGGAGTGCCGCTCGTTGTCGCTCTCCACCAGCTGCCTCTTTAGGGACGACACCAGGTCCTGGGCGGCTTCGTGCTTCCCCCGGAGGTCCTGGTCACAGGGAACAGACAACGACACCCTGTTCTGGGACAGGAGAACGGGAAGCCTCCCCCGCCAGGATCAATCACCAAGAAGCGGCAGGCGCAGGGCATTTATTCAGGCCAAGAAGGGGAGCCTCCGGGCGACACAGAGCATGAACAGCCCTGAGGGTCCGGGGGCCCCGGGACTGCGTGGAAGAAGCCGCACTGCTGTGGAAGAGCAGGGGAGCAGCCGCCTGAGAGTCTTGGCTGCCTCGCTGTCTTTAACTTTTCGAAAACAAGTTTCCAGCCCCCATGGCTGTGAAGGGACGTGTGGAAGGGTCGGGGCACTTCAGAGCCAGAGGGGAGGGGCTGAAGGCAGGTTCCCACCACCGGGAATAAGGAAATGCCCTAACCCTGAACAGCCCCCTGACTAAGCACGAGGCATAAGGAGAGGAACTGTGGCTTCAGGATCAACTCCCTTCTGCGGCTGCCCACCCCCACCCCGCCATCCTCACCTGCAGCTGCAGCTGCCGCTTCTGCAGGGCCGACTGCACGACCGCCAGCGTGGAGTCTGAGAAGACCGGGGAGAGGCTGCGCCGGGGGGAGGCCCGTCGCAGCGGGGAGGGGGTCCGAAGGCTGGAGGACAAGCCTCGCAGGCTGAAGCCTCCCGTGGTGTCGCTGTGCGAGGCGTCCGCCGTGCGGTCAGCGGCCGGGAGGTGGATGGCGCTGTCTGCGTCCGAGATCACGGCCTGCAGCCGGGCAAGGCAAGAGGGGAGCCCATGGTGGGACCTCGGGGAAGGGCCACTCTGCTCCCCAGGGGCCCGTGGCCACGTGACGGTGCACGGAGCCCGGCTCTCCTCCGCCGGCCGCTCCGTACCTGAGCGAGGTCCCGCAACGTCTGCTGCAGCAACTCCGTCTCCGTCCGCAAGGCCTCGATCTCCTCCGCCTCCGCCACCGCCTGCTCCTGGACGCGGGACGCTTCCTGGAATCAGACCCACGGGATCAGCCGCGCCCGGGAGTCTGGCCAGAGTGGCAGCGGCGGTGCCCCAATTGACGCTGTGCCGAACCTGCACATTCCGTGCTCTCTCCTGGGGGCCCCAAGACCCGGCCTCGCTGCCCCTCCTCACCAAGCTCTCCAGCTTCTGGGTCAGCATCTCAATGGTCTTGCCCTTCTCCGAGTTCTGGCCTTTCACGCGCTCCAAGCCGGATGTGACCTCGCTGACCCTGGAGGGAGAGGGAGACGGGGCCCTGGAACCGCGGCCTTCGAGGGAGCCAGTCCCTGGCCGTATCGGCCCCAGCCTTGCCTGCTGAAGCCAGAGCCACAAGCTCCCCCTCCCTCCGCACCTGTTGCTCAGCTCCGCCTTCTCCACGTCGCACCGGACCTGCAGCTGGATCATGTCCCGGACCTTGTCCTTCAGCTGCTCCTCCAGCTGGGCAGTCAGCAGCGCCTGTTTCTCCAGGGCCGCGCTCGCGCTGCTCTCAGACAGCCGCAGGTTGCTGCTCAGGTTCAGGCAGGCAGCGTGCACGGTGCGGCTCGACCGGGAGAGCTCATTGTTCAGTTCAGAAAGATCCCTGCCGGGGGTGGGGGAAGAGAGAGATTGAGGGGCGGAAGTGACCTGTTTGCATATGAACCGCACTGTTTGCACAGCCACCCCCCCTTCCCCTGTCCACATCAGACCCCACCATGCAGACACACAAGTCACTGCTGTGTCAGGCTTGCTCCAAGCTCATGAATCCTGCGGGGCCGTTCCTAACCATGCACATTCTGCCCTTCCAGGCGACAAGAGGAGTCCAGCGTTCTGGGCTGGAGGCAAACTGAGCAAATCCTCAGCTATGCCGTACACAGGAATACACCAACACAGCCAGCTCAAGCCTCCAGGGGCTGCAAAGAGAGGCGTGAGTGTGAGCGGGCAATGGCTGAGCCAACGTGGTCCCAAGTGGCTTGTGGGTGTGCGCAGAGCTGGCCCTTGGGACCTTCCGCTGCTTAGGATGAGCAGAAAGGGAAACACACACACCCCACAAAAACATGCACTTATATGCACGCTTGATTGGCGCAATGTACAGAATCCTATGAGTACCCAGCAGATACGCACAACGCAGAGCGCGGCCACGCATCTCCACACCCTGGGAGAGGGGAGAGGTGCAAAGGGCCAGCTCCAGGGTGGGTGGGGTGGGGGGTCCCAGCCGAGCACTGACCTCTCCGTCATGGTCTTCATTTCGCTGAAGTGCCTCCGGAAGCCGACCACTTGCCTCCAGAGGGTGAGCAGCCGGCTGTGCTCGTTGCTGAAGTAGGTGTTGAAGGACTGGGGAGAGAAGCGGGAGAACGGCACCTACCGACGTCTGCCCAGACTAAGAGGTGGCTTCTATAGTCTGGCGACAGACAACTGGGTTTTCAGCCAAGTCAAAGGTGCCTTGAAAGAGGGAGGCAGTGGCTTCAGGTGCCCATGCGCGTCACAGTCACTGCTGGTCAAACAGGTGTGGCTGGTTCCTTGCATTATTTCAAAAACCTGCCCAACCTATTTCATCACAGGTAATGGAGGGACAAACAAAGACAAACCCCCTCTCTCTCTTAAGACACACGCACACCCCTTCCCACTCTCCCAAAAACCACCGCCTGGGCCTCAGACCTCCTCTTCTCGCCTCCATTCCACCTCCCGCTGCTCCAGCTCGTCTCGGGCTTTTGTCCAGTCTGTGGTCAGCTTCCGGATGTCCTCGCTGAGGGCCTGGTTGGCTGTGTTTGCTTGGTCCAGCTGCTCCCTCAGCATGGCATTGACCTGAGCGAGGCTGGCGCTCCTGAGTCCAAAGGGAGGCAGGGTCAGTCAAGTGACATCAGTGTTTGGCCAGCAGATAAAAGGAAGGGTTAGGTGCCAGGTGCTGCACTGTGGAGATCTGCTGCGTGGGTGGGTGTGGGGGGGCGCGGGCACCGACCCAGGAAAGGAAGAGAACCACGGTGGTTCTGGGAAAGGAGGACTGGGAGTCCACCTCCAGGGCTTTTGGACTCCAGCTCCCAGCACACCCAACCATTGGCCCTATGCTGACAGAGGCTTCTGGGAAATGAACTCCAAAACACCCGAAGGTCTACCTTCTGCCCACCCCTTGATCCCCAAGCTGGGGCCCTCCAGATGTTTTGGACTATGATTCCCAGCGTTTATGTCCTGGCTGGGGTGATGGGAATTGAAGTCCAACCACCTGGAGAGCACCAGCCTGGGGCTGACTTGGATCCACCAGGGCCCGTCCCTTCCTGCCCTGTAGCTCAGGGTACAGTTGAAGAGGATCTGTGCGTGTGTCAGGGAGGCCCCGTCGTTACTCCGAGACCCAGGGAGACCTAGGAGGATTCTTCAGAGAATGTGGACCATAAACCAGAGGACAGAAAAGCCTTCACTGCGGAAGAAGAGTGACCCATATCAAACCCCAGCAAGTGTTCGGCAACAACCTTCTTGCTTGCCTTAAAGTTACCCAACTGTCTGTGGAGAAAAGTTCTCCGGCTCAGTGAAACTTTCAAACCCTGCTCCGTACTGAGAGGATCTTGCCACCCTGTTAGGAAAACTGTGAAGTCCCTATAATCTCTGCCTTTAAAGGGACGTCAGGCACCAGCAAAAGGGGCTGTCATATTAGGGCACGGAGGAAGGAGGGGCTTTTTTAATTATAGGTGCGCCATTTTTCTTGGCAGGAAACAAATGAATAAAATAAATTATAACATCTTCAAAGTCTCCCCAAAAGGAGTACCTGCCAAAGAAAGGCGTATGGACAAAACCACCACCCCCCCACTCCCTATATCACAAGCCCTATATTTATGGTCTGCCGTGGGGGGGGCAGGAAAATGCAGAGGGCCCAATCCTGTCCTCTACCACGCCAGGCAGAAGCCTCCGCTGCTGCGCCCCAAGGGAGAACTAGGTTCTGCCGCTGAGGCTCCTGTTTTGGTAGCCCCTTAGGCCAAAGGCAACCTTTCACCACGTTTATTTTAATCTTGGTTTTATTACTGCTGAGCACCGTTTGTTTGGTGGAAAGGCAGGATGAATATATCCATCCAGGCCCAGGCAGCAGTGTTCCATGGGGGCCTGTCCAGGGGCCGCCCACAGCACCACCTGCTAAGCAGGGGAACCCCTGAACTCATGAGGCAAGTCTGGTTCACTTCTTCACCCATGTCGCAAGTAGCCACGCAGAGAGAGAGACACACACAGCTCCTAGCAGCCTCTCTTGGAGGCGAAGGGAGGGAGAGGCGGCCACCAACAGGACAGAAATGGCTCCTCCGGCCTTCCTTGCAGCTCCAGAGGGGGGCGGGAGAAAAAGGGCGGGAAACGAAAGTCCCCTCAGCTCGGAGGGAGGCTTGGGGGGGGGGCGAGAGAAAAAGGGCGGGAAACTAAAGTCCCCTCAGCTCGGAGGGAGGCTTGGGGGGGGGCAGAGAGAAAAAGGGCGGGAAACGAAAGTCCCCTCAGCCTCTTTCCTCCCTCGGCCACGATGGCTCCCAGGAAACGGCCCCTTTTTGAAGGGAGGGGAAAGGGCACCATCCCTGCTGGCTGAGGGGGTCCGTAGGGCTTCAAGTTTCTGCCTCGACATGCATAAAACGGTGCCCTAAATCTCTCAGCCATGTTGCGTGGAGGAAGAAGCGCCCCGGAACCCTCCCGTTTCCTCAGCCCATAGCTCTGCCTCTTCCCGGTTTCCGAGGGCAAAAGGCCCCGGCCAGACCACTCTCCTCGGAAGGCCAATATGGCCGCTTCTGAGGGAAACTGAGGGGGTGGGGGAGGGGGCCTCGCCGGCACACAGGGAACCACTTCACCACACTGAGGTAAAGCTGGATCACGTCGCAGTACAGGGGATCACATTGGGGTGAGAGGATCCCCCCTTGTCACTTGCTGAGGGGACCGGACTGAGGAGAGGACTGGGCCTGGGGGGGGGGGGGGAGTGAGGCCTCTCGCCTCCCCCCCGCCTCTGGGGCTCCACTTTCATAGAATCAAAGAGTTGGAAGGGGTCTTCAAGGCCATCGAGTCCAACCCCCTGCTCAATGCAGGAATCCACCCTAAAGCATCCCTGACAGAGGGCTGTCCAGCTGCCTCTTGAAGGCCTCCAGTGTGGGAGAGCCCACCACCTCCCTAGGTAACTGGTTCCATTGTCGCACTGCTCTAACAATCAGGAAGTTTTTAACTTTTAGTCTATTCTTTAACGAGGCTGAAATGTCACTATTCCATTTTCAAAGCTTCTTCCCCGGCCCTCTATTTTGCTTTGTTTAAATTTTGGACTATCCCCTCATTAAGGTTGAAACCACTATATTATTTTCAAATCTTTTTGTTTTTTATTTTTGATTATTCTTTTGAGGGTGATTCCACCCCCCTGAACTCCTTTTCTCACCTGGATTTTCCTGGATCCGTCTTCCTCAACTTAACTAATTCGTTCATTCATTCATTTTATTTATTTACATGTTCCTACTGCCCAACAGCTAAAGCTCTCTGGGCAGTGCAGGAACAGAGCTCGCGCGTTTCGCCCCGGACTCGCCTCTGCTGCTCCTCCTCCAGGCGGATCAGGGCGTTCTCCAGGTCGTTGCTGTGCTCCTCGTCATGGCGCAGGCGTGACTCTGTGAGGTCCAGGCGGCTCTAAGGCAGAGGTGGAGAGCAGAAGCAGCCGGGGCTGAGAGAACACGCTGGGGCGCACCCAAGGACATGAACCTACCCGTACACTGCACTCCACGTCTAAGGTCCTCCTCCGAGTGCCTACTCCGAGGGAAGCTCGGAGGATGGCGACCAGGGAGAGGGCCTTTTCAGTGGTGGCCCCCCAATTATGGAATGATCTCCCCGATGAGGCTTGCCTGGCGCCAACATCGTTATCTTTTCGGCGCCAGGTCAAGACTTTTCTCTTTTCCCAGGCATTTAACAACACTAAGTTTGTTTGTTTTTTAACGGACCCCAGAACTGTTGTTTTTAAATGGATACTGTTGTTTTGATACGGTTTATGTTTTTGATGGTTTTAAATTTTGCATACTTTTTAATGTTCACTGTTTTTAACTTTTGTAAACCACCCAGACAGCTTCGGCTATGGGGTGGTATATAAATGTAATAAATCAATCAAATCAATCAAGGAGGGCCGCCCTGGGCGCAGCTTCCTTTATTTACGGTATTGATATACCACTCCCTATCTAAAATCGCTTCCGGAGCAGCGAACATGGGAACGCATCGTGTTAAATTCGGGAGCAGCGTTTGTCCAACCATAACAAATAGGAGGCGGGATGCTCCCTGCCCCTGGAGATTCAGTACCCACTGTCCCCAGCCCTCAAAACACGTGCAGAGGGATTCCAGGCACATGCAGAGGGCCTCCCCCGCAGGTACTGAGCTCCCACAATCACCCCTCTTCTGACACATGGGGGTGACAGTTTGAGAAACACGAAATAGATGCCAGAGGACCCGGGGGCTCCTGAAACTGAGGTGCTGACACACACACCTGCCCCGGACCCCAAAGGCACGAGAAGCCCTCGGGACGCACCAAAGGCCTAAGATTCTGCCCCATTCTGTTTCCTCTCTGCTATTCTATTCATTTAAATAAGACCAATCAATCAATAAAAATATCTGTACAATGTAGAGCAGGATACAAATGTCTTAAACAAATAAATAAAAACATTCCCTATTTCTTAGGCATTTGAGGTCATCACACGCATCCCAGGATGTAGGGATTCTAAGAAAGGGACAACGCCCTGCAGCCGTCGCTTGAGAATTAATCAGCTCAAAGGCAGAGAAAACACAGGAGACCATGGAAGGGTTCCTCACGGGAGAAGGACGGAGGGCTGCCACCTCCCCACAGCCTCCGCAGAAGGGCGGCCGGCACAGCCTAGAGACACATGCGCGCCCTCACCCTTAAGCCAGGTCAAGAGAAGGGGCTCACCACTAGGCGCTGCTGCTCCAGCTCCGTCGATTTCTCCAGCAGCTGCTGCTCTTGGTCACCACACTTCTTTTTGTACTGGAGAACCTGCAAGGAAACAAGGAGGGAAGGGGAAGACGGGCCAAGGCTGAAGCGCGGCTCGTTCCAGCGCTCGTCAGCCCAGCAGGGCGGGGCCTGGTGGCCAGAGAGGATCACGCACTCCGGAGTCCTCCTGCTGCAACACTGGGGGCGGGGGCGGGGGCAGGGGTGCTGCCCATAGCACCTGCCCCATTCCAAGGTAGATCACTTGGGCATACGGAGGCACCCTGCTTTTGTTTCCCTCAAATCTGACGGCATTCATTGGAGGGTTAAAGCAGCCCAAGGACCTGCTTCCAAGCTGGCTTAAAGGGCCTTGGGTCTCTCCGCCCCCTCCAAAAGGGACCCTGACAATGGTGGCCGGAGATCCCAAGCTCCTCCCGGTCCCAGATCTCTCTGCCTGGAACCACAAGAGTCATCAACGACAAAACTGGCGTCCCACGCACAAGCCAGCATGGTCCAGTAAAGACAGACCTGGGTTTTGAGGGAACCTACCTTCGATTGTAAGACGCCATCGATTGTAAGATGCACACTAATTTCAGTACCAACAGAAAAAAAACCCTAAGACACGCCTGCGATTGTAAGACGCACCCCGTTTTTAAAGGTGTTTATATGGGGGGGAAAGTGCATCTTAGAATTGAAGAAATATGGTAGTTCCCAACTCTGCCACGTGGACTCAGGGCAACCCCTTCAGTCCGCCCATCCGTAAAATGGGAGCAAACCGCAGGCTGCTGCAAGGGCAGAGGTGGCAAAGCACTTGGCCAATTAATTTAAAAGGGCTAGAAAAGCATCCTCGCAAAGAAGTTACTGGCCCACAGGAGCTTTTACTAGCCCATGAAAGCTGTGGCACAACGGCCCCTTAGTTTCCTTCACCTGCTGTAACTAAACCAAAGTATGGATTCCGCCCTATGCCGACTCCTGTCCTGGTCTCCGGGAGAGGGCAGGGCAGGGCAGGGCAGGGGGCTCACCTTGGCCTGCAGCTTCTGCACCAGCTGGGCCTGCCGCTGCTGCCCCTCCTGGTAGGCCTGGAGCTTGCGCTTGTAGGCCGCTTGCTCCTCATCCAGCCGCCGGCGCAGATCGATGTTCTGCTGGGCCAGGCTCTTGTTCTCCAGCGACTCCCGCTCCCGCTCCCCTGTCTCCAGGCGCAGGGCCTGCTCCAGCTGAGGAGGAGGAGGGCAAAGGGAACCGGAAGAGGATCAAGACCCTTTGCAGGAAGAAGAGAGAATCCAAAATACACCGCTGCTGTTGCTGTCGCGGCCGCAGCCATCCCTGGGCGCAGAGCCTTCTCTCACAGCCTCACACTCAACTCCAAGTTCCCACCTCCAAAGCTAACTTGTCCCCCTCTGCTAGCCTGGAGAGCTCTTGCACCCCTCTTGTTGGGAAAACTGCTGTACAGAAAGACACCCATGACCAGAGCCCCCACGCCGCCCGTCAAATGATTTATTCAGCACCAAAGGTATGCTGGGCATTGCACGCAGCAGCACAGAAGTCCCTCAGTGGCCCCTTGGGCAGAGAGCTGGAAATCTAGCCTAGACTGGCAAGAATGAAGAGGGTGCCGGGGAGACTCAGAAATGAGAATCAGGAAGGTGTGGGACAGCGTGAAACGAGAGCCTCCCCCACCCCAGGCAGCAGGCCAGAGGCGTCTGCTGGGTCCCGTGGGGCTCCACCAAACCCCCCTCTTTGCCACGAGCCCTGCCTGACGGAGCTGCACAGGGCACCAGAAGCCTCCAGGGCTTGCCCGCACAAGCTTTGCCTGATGGAAACTCGCCCTGCAGTGAGGCTGCTCTCTGAATGGCCCCTTTTGCTCTCAGCAAAGGGGGAAGAGACGAAGGGGACACGGACACACAGACACGGACACACTCACACCAGCTCCCTAGCCTCTGAGGCCACTGTGTGTGTATAGGCTCTAGAGACAGTGCCCCAAGCGGAAAGCCCCCGCGTTTGCTCAACGCCCCCCCCCCCCCCGGCATCCTGAAGCAGCCCATCCAGGCAACAGCAGTAGCAGCAGCATCTTACCATCTGGTTCTTCCTCCTCAGCTCTGCCTCCCTTGGCCAGGCACCCAGCCCTGTGGCGCTCCAGCGGATGGCCTGCTCCAGCTTCCACATCAAAAGACACCGCAAGGTTAGTGCGCAAGTGGGCAGCAGTCAAATGGGCTAGGAGCGCTAGGCTGGCCAAGTATGCCCATGGCATGCTCTCCAGGAGGGAAATGGGGCCCTGCCTTTACCCAGCAATGCCCAAAGTGATGCCCTCCAAGCTTCAGAATAATGACACCGTTTTGCTTACACACACACACACACCAAGTAGCATACTGCCAGGTCCCGCAGCCACTGGTTGTGCTGCTCCGACGTCACGGAATGTCCACAAACATTTTAACTGCTCAGAGTGAAGGTGCCAAAACACAAGAATTTTTACTAACTCTAGCAGGCTCAAAGGAGAGGTGGGGATGGGTAAGGCAAGCAGGCAGGGAAGGCTGGAGGGCCAAGAGGCCAGCGCCGAGGGAGACGGAGGGTCAGAAAGAACTGGAGAAAAGGATCCATGGAGGCCTGAAGGCGCCAGAGCCAAAGAGGGGAAAGGGCCACACGCAGGGCCCAAGGAGCAGGAGGAGGGTCAGAAGGAAGGCCACTGGCAGTCAGGAGGTGGGCACGCAAGATGGCGAGGAGGAGGAGGAGGAGGAGGGAGCTGGAGCTTCGATATCGGGTTGAACTAGCCGGTGAACACCACTGCAGGCTGAGGGTCTTTAACGTGAACAGAAGCTTTCTCCATGCTGGGTCCCATCCCCAAAGAGAATGAGGGGCAAGAGCTCACGCCTGCCCCCCTCGCCCTCTGGCCTCCATGCCCGAAATGCAGATGCACAGAAAGACTCTGTGAAGAGGTGGCATTCTGCATGGGCTCAGAGACCCTCTCTTCCTGAGGATTACACCCAGCATTCAGGGGCCGGGAACTAGGAGCCAACACTAAGCCTGGCGGGGGGTCTCTGAAGGGGGTCTCCAGGCAATCGCTTTCCTTCCTCACACACACCCCACCTGATGGCTGAGCAGAACTGGGCCGGTCGGAGAAGGGTCTCGGCCCACAAGGGAGCGAAAACACCGTTGGCCAGAAGCGCAAAATGGCCCTGTGGACTGAACCCCCTTCGGGAAGCAGAGCGCCACTATGACTGGGGGGGGGGGGGGGGCAGAGGGAGCAGCGAATACCCACATCTGCGTTGGTCACCGGGTCGGGCCCCTTCAGGCGCAAACTCTCCTCCAGCTGTGCAGCAAAGCGTGGCAGAGACCGGAGGCCAACGGGGTGTCGCGTCTCCCCTCGAGGCGAGAAGGCGAAGGGGGAGAAGACGTCAGCGTAAAACAGGCACGATTCTGTGCACCCCATCTGCAGCCTCCTCTGTCTTATGCTGGGGGGAGGAGGGGGAGGAGGAGCCACTCCCCAGAGGACTTAACCCCACAGCCCCAACACCACTCGCGGCATCCCTGGCCAGCAAGAACATTGCAACTGGCAAACAATGAAAGGCACAAAAGCCGCCGCGGCACAGCCCAGAGGCTCAGCTGCACATTTGGGCTGCCAGAGCCGGCCCACGACTGGAGCCCCACGGGGCAAAAGGGGCGCAGTGGGATCATCAGCACCCTTCCCCACCCCAGGCTCTCAGCAAAGCGCAGGGCCTCCCCCCCGCTGCGCCAGCCGCGCCACCCTCCCCCCCGCGCATGCCAGCCGGCGCCACTTGCCCGCTCCACTCGCTTCCGGACATAGAGCCCCACAGGCGGCTGTTCTGCAGGGGGCTCAGAGGGGGCAACCCCCGGGGGCTCCTTCTCGGGGGCAGCCTGGCCAGACATGGGCCTCCCCGGCTCCCCTCCCTGCCTGGAAGAACGCAGAGGAGGAGGAGGAGGCTTGGACCGGCAGCTGCCACTACCACTGCCACGGGAAGAGGCGGAGAGCAAGGGCTGGGCCCATTGTCTGCTCAGAGCCCCAGAGAGCAAAAAGCCCTTTCTCAGCGGAGGGAGCCCGGGAGGGAGGGAGGGAGGGAGAAAGGGAGGGACGCCCAGCAGTGGCAGCAGGAGGGACCCTAATCCACCTGCTGCTGCTCTCCGTGCCCAGCCATAGGCCCAGCCAGCGCCTCGTGATGGAGCGCTGATTCTTCTCCCCCTTCCCTCCCTCCCTTTCATACCAAGAATCCTTCTTCAAAAGAGCCAGAGAAAGGGGTTTGCTCCCTGCCTCCCTGCCTTTTAAATCAACCCCCCTCTTCCTTTTGAGGTAGACATGCATTCAACTGGAGGGGACGGGAGGGGGAAAGGCGAACAAACAGCCTGAGCTGGCAGAAGCCAGCAGCCGTCTAGGCTGGGAAGGAAGAGAAATTTCAGTGGCGGGGGGTGAGGTGGGAGAAGAGACCACCCAGCGGCAGAAGGGCCCGGGTTCAATCCCCCACCGCATCTGCAGTTCAAGGGGGCGTTTGGGAGCCTCTCCCTGCCAGAGACCTTGGGGAGAGGGACGGTCGGAGGAGGCGATCCTGAGAGAGGCCAAGGGGTCAGGTAGCAGGCGAGGGGGAAGACGCCCCTCCCCTCCTGGCAGAAATCCCGGAGAGCTCGGGGGCAAGCCTGGGCAAGGCAGACCAAGAGACACACCCCCCGTCTCCCCCCCGAGCATTAAGGCCGCTCTGGCTGGACCTGACTTGCTGGACGGGGGTGACTCTGAGAGAGGCCCGGAGAGGCCGCAACACACTTCTAATCTGGCAAGAAAACCCACTGAACGTGTTTGCTTTTTAAAATCAGAGAGATTTCCAAGCTCAGGGCAATTTAAAAATGGAGAAGAGGCGTGAAACCTCCCTGCCCTGCCCTGGCCTCGAGTCATCTCTGCTGCTCCCACTTTTCAAATATTCAAGCCTCTGAAAAAAAGGACTGACATTTTTTAAAAACCACATGTACACACTCAAAATTGGGCCAGGACGGGGAATGGTGTGAGCAAAGTTTACCCTCTCCCCAGGCAACAGCTGCCATGGCAACCTGCAGCCTATTTAAATTCTCCTGCCGGTCACCATGGCCACCATAGCACATGAGCTTGACCCCCCCCCCCCATGGGGCTTTGCAAGGAGAGGAGACCCCATGCTCCCCCTTCCCCCAGGGACATGCAGAGCATTCTTTAAGGAGCATTTTGCACAATGTCTTCGCAGGCCAACTCTCTCCTCCCCCTCCCCCTCTCCTGAGCCCTGGTACCTCACTGGGAGCTACAAACTATCCAGAAAAGAGCTCTCAAGCCCTGGTTAAATTTTGGTTTAAATATAAGGAAAAACTTCCCGATGGTAAGGTCTGTGGAACAGTTTACCTACGGAGGTTGTGAGTTCTCCATTTCTGGAGGTTTTTAAGAAGAGGCCAGACTGCCACCTCTCATGGATTGTTTAATTGGTCTTCCTCACGTTGCAGAGGGTTGGTCTAGATGATCCTTGTGGTCCCTTCCTACTCCACAATTCTATGATTCAAAGTCCTAGTCTTATTACAACTACAGCCCACCTTTTTTCCTCTTGCAAGGAACCGAAGGTGGCTTACGTCCTCCTCCTCCTCCTCCTCTCCCTTTTATGCTCACCACAACCCTGCGAGGCCAGTTAGGGCTGAGAGTCACCGGCTGGCCCAACGTCACCCAGAACCTGGCTCTCCCCAGTCCCAGGCCGATACTCTACCCGCTACACCAGATTGGGCACTCAAGCATCAGGGCCTTCTGAGGTGACAAGACAGAACCACCAGCCAGGAGGTCCAAACCTCAGCTGTACCACAGATGGACCCACTGATCCCAGCCACCCAAAGAGCAATGTGAAAGTAACCCCACTGTCCTGCCTTGCAGGATTGTCGCTAGGACCACTGGAGCTGCAATGATTAATGGATTGAAAAGGGCACCTCTGATTAACTGGGCAGCAGGCTTTAAAATGAGTTTTGGAATACTGGTACTTACAAAAGCCACGGATCATGGATACCGTCTTAGAAAAGGCCGTCCACCTTCTCCCTCCCTCAGAGGCGCATGCACACCTCCTGGGGCAGCGCCTGCTACAACACGCCTGCACTATCTAAACACAGAGAAGGCTGTTTTTCTCCAAGCCGCTATCGCTTCGCTCATATGCAGATTGCAACTGATAAACACCATGCTTAAAATCCTAGCCATGAATCTCCTATGATTTCTTGCATGGAGCGATGGCCCTGCCTTGAGCGGATGAGACAAACCCTGGCCACAATTCGCCTGACATCCTGCAGGGCAACGTGCTGCCTCCTTTTGAATCCATCCCAAGGACCAGCGCGAGCCCAGACTTCCCGGCCAGAAGGCGCGTCCCAGCAAGCCCTGGTCCCATTCATCCAGACGGGCAAGTCCAGACAGGCCTAAGGCTTCGGATGTGGAGGAGAAACTGCTGCAACTAGCGTAGAGACGCATCCCGCCAGGCAAACTTATTGGGGACAACTCTGGGGGGAAACATGAATAAGCAATTCATGATGGGAAACTGGGTACAGCAATAATGGGAAACGCTCTGTCTCCAGGCAGGGGAGAGATGGACTCCACGGCTTCAGCAGGGCCGTCAGAAAGGCGCAAGGAAGGGGGACAGAGAGAACAGGAGCCAACCTGCACTTGGGCGTAGGTCATTCCCCTGGCTGGTGCAGACTGAAGCCCGCCCACCCACTGTTCAGGAAGCAACAGGAATCTCCCAGCACCACCTGCACCAAGACGCGGGCTCATTACAGTGACTGCAAGCTCCTTGGGGGCAGACACCTCTCTTCCTTCTCGTGTTATTCCGCAACTCATTTTGGCAAGCCAATATTTCATTGTAGCCCAAGCCAATCATGGCATCCACCCCCAAGGCTGCCCGTGGCCCTGGCAGCCTGCTCACGCACCCTGCAAGCTCCTCCATACAGTGCCCAGCACACCCACCAGCGGTACTGAATAAATGTCCCCTGGTTTCCTAAGCAGCAACCGGCCCCACCCTCTCGCTGGGGTCCAGCGCCTACCCTCTCGCTGATGGCGTTGTATTTGATGGCCAGCTCATCGCGCTCTGCGCGGCTCTGAGCCAGCAAGTCCTCCACTCGGGACAGCTCCTGTTGTAGGATGCGGTTCTCCTCCTGGAGGGAAAGCAAGGACGACATCTCGCCCTGGAAGGCTGCTGCGGGGACAGAAGGGGAAGGCAGGAGTTGAACCGGGTGGGAGTTGAACCCCCACCCCCAAATCCTTCTGCAATGGGACACGCCAAGCAACGCCAAGGAACCAAGGGCCCAGCATGCCTTGCGCCGACAGAGCAAGGCACGCTGGGGAACCCACAAGCCCACTGTAATACAGCTGGTCCAAAATAAGCCATTCATGATACCGATTCCTCATCATGGCTTGAGTAAGAAAGAAAACTCCCTCTCCAGGCTATTCACCACTGACTACAGACACGGTGGACCTTCAAGTCTAGCAGGATCGTCTGCGCACACGGCAGCACGCTGTGCAGCGTGATGGCCGAAACACGCAGAAACGCACGGTCCAGAACTGTGGAGAATAAAGAAACGTGGGGGGGGGGCACTGAAGGGAAGCGAGGGGACATTTGTGGCCACTTCCTAACTCAGCCTTCCCCATTCCCGTGCTGGCTGGGAATGATGGACGTTGTGGTCCACCATGTCTTGAGGGCACCTGGCTGGGGAAAAGAAGCTGCCGGCAACCAGCCATTGGCAAGCACTCCCTGGGGGAAGAGGCGCCTTTGCTTCCCAGGCAGAAGACCTTCGGCTGCGCCCATCCTCTGCTCTTGCACGGCTGCGCAGCCCAGGAAGAAGGGCCGTGGTTCCAGGGTGAAGCTGACCTCAGCCTGCTAAGGCTGAGTCCAGCCTCCCTCTCCGCAAGACAGAATGAAGGCCTAGAACTCTGCCCTAACGGCCATGGGCTGAGAGAGCTTTCAGAGGGGGTCGGATAACATCACGGAGTCAGCAAGCTGCCTCAGGGGCTCCCTGCAGAGCTCCGCAAACCGCACCTCAGAGTCACTACACCCAAAAGGCAGCGGCACGCCTCAGACAGACAGAGGGAGAGAAACACCCACCCACACCCACACGCCGGTTGCTCCCTGCCGCCTGCCTTCTCCTTCTGCTTCTCTGCCCTCGGCCGCCTGTCGCAAATGCCCTTTGCCCACCATGGACTGCTTGGCAACAGAATCACAGTGGTGCCAAGAGTCAGGCCTGGTGAAGAGCCTTGCGGCCAGCTTGGCACAGCCTGGCCACGGAGCCACGGGGAGCCTGCAGGTTAGCCTGCTACTCGAGGGAGGAGAATGTGCCATCTGGAACTCAGTGGCAGAAGCTCAGAAGCAGACCGGAAGCACCAAGAGCTCCTTCGGTCTTCCCCACCTGTCTCCTCCCGGGAGTCGGAGGAGCAAAAGAGCCATCCTGCCAGGTCGCCAGCTGGACCGGAGCTCAGCCTTCTTTCAGCCAAGCAAGGAGAAATAAGGGCATGTGTCCCCGCAGGATCTAGGTCGCAAGCAGCAACCAGGAAACAAGGAGCAGGAGTGGCAGGAGCGCACTTCCTTCCAACCTGTGGTTCTCTCGGTTCAAGCAGAGGCCCAAAAGACCGGTGTTTCCAAGACGTACCTTGGCAATCGCTTTCCGAAAGGTTCTTGGTCACGATCTCTCGGATCCGGGCCGGCAGGCGGGTAGGTGGCGAGTCTTCAGAGGCACCCCTGACGGAGAGGCTTTTTCCTTCAGCTGAGACCAGGACACTGCTCTCCAATTTCTGCCAGATAAGAAAGTGGCACCTAAGTGGCAGAAGCCAGACCTGAGCGCACCGAAGCGTTACACCTGGGACGCAGCCTCCTCTGGGGACGGGACGGATGGTGGGTTCCTAAAGGAGCCCCATGTCAGTTGACCCACTGCAATGTGGAGGCTGGGAGAGAAGGCCTCATGGGCGTCACGGAATGATACCTGCTTGCCCCCAAAGGCCCCCTGGCACGGTCAGCCCTTGGGCCCAGGAGAGAAGCCTCCAAGCTGCACCCAGGAGTTTGGGCAAAAGTCGCTCTCTGCCTCAGAGCCCCCATCGATAAAATGGGAATAAGAGCAAACTCCCTCAGGGAGCTGCTAGGGGTGGGGAGGGAACAAGCCTTCCCGAAGCTGAGGCCTCCAGATGTTTGGGACTACAACTCCCAGCATTCCTGACTGCTGGGCCTGATGGGAGTAGAGGCCCAAATCTTCTGGAGGGCATCCGGCTGGGGAAGGGTGGTGCAGGGCGACCCATGCACCAGCTCCCCCCAAAACCAGTCCATCCAACTGAGGCCGCACAGAGAAAAGAGCTCAGGCAAGTCAAATGACGGAGCCAGCCCCATGCTGGGGGGCGGGGGGGGGGGGAGGAGAACCCAGAGACCCTAGAGGAGAAGAAGTCTTTTCTAGCCCCATGTAAGGAGATCAGTGGGGCGTCCACACATAACCAGAACTCACTCACAAAGGACGAAATGTGATCGCCGTGCCAGTCAGGGTTCTTCCTCTAAAAGGGGCAGCTCCAGGAAGCGCGCGCACACACACATACACGCACACACACACACACACACACATACACACAAGCCCGCTCCACCTGCCTTGCAGTGGAGGTGAAAAGCCCCTCCCTCTGTCTCAAATCAGGGGCCTCCAGGTCAACTCAGCCTCTAACTTGAAAGCCTGAGCTCCTTGCAGAGTCCCCGCTTCAGGCGTGCTCAGAGGTAAAGGAGGTTCTGGACCACCGTTCCCTATGCAGGGAACGACCCTTCAATCTGAGCAGCTCCGTCTACCGTCCCTTTGAGCGGGGGGCGGGGGGGGCGGGGGGATGTCTTTCCCTTCCCGGATCGGACCGTGAACCAGCCCCACCTGTGCCTTGGCCCCAGGGATGCTCGGTGGCTTCTATATAAAGGGAGACACAGATATAGTGCCCTAATGCCCAGCAATCCAATCAGGCGCCCGCTTGTGCCAATGTGATCCCATAGAAGGTTTTAAAGGTCACCTGCACAATGAGACACGGAGCCTGGCCTCACTTCTGTGCCATGGATCAAAAGGTGGCTCGAGGGAGGGTGCTCTCAGCCCCCTTGCTTCCACACCAAAATGCTTCTAAACATCTCACAGGGGCACCATAGGGTCATCTGGCCTGACCCCCTCTTTCCACCAGACATGCCTGCCTATCCACTGCTGTGGGTCCGTCCACGTTGCCCTGCAATCCAGCCAAGGGAAGAAGCGAGAGCACAAACTCCCGGCCAGCTGGCTCTTTTGAGCCAAGGAAGAATTTCCTGGACGGTACAAGGGCCTGGAGAGAACGAGCAAAGGAGCCCACCGTGCACCGTTCGTTCGGCTATGGCACCCGCTGCCCCCTGGAAGGGGTCGACGTGTATGTGTTGGCTGCTGTTGCACCCCGGGATCCTCTGCCACAGGGCCAGGGAACGCGGCTGACTCCTTGACCCCCTCTGGGGATCCCCGGTTCCCTCAGCTCCGGCTTCTTCAGCTTTTGGGGGGGGGGGGGAGTCAGAAAACCTGCAGCGGGGGGGGGGGGCGTTGCGAGGGGGCCCCAGTTGGAGGAGCGATGCTTTGAACTCCAGCGGGGCCTGCCTGCCTGGCTTCCTCCCCCTCCCGGACGTGGCCCCGGGGGCGGGGAGTTTTCCCGGGGGTCTCCACAGGACAGAACAACGAGGAAGGGGAAGAAGTCGCTCTCGCCTCGGCTGGCCAAGCGGGGGCGGCCGGGCGGGCGCGCATTTGGCGGACTGGTCCCGGAGCCGCCGCCGAGGCACCAGGGCAGGCGCCCGCGTCCCGCTAAACTTTCGCATTGCACCGCCGCCCCGCGACTGACCTGAATCACAGCCTCCAGCTCGGGCTCTGTAGCCTCTGGGGTGCTCATGGGGCGGGGGTCCCGCGACAGCGCCCACCCCTCCGGGGCCCTGCTTCAGCCTGGGCTAGGCGCCTGCCTCCAGCGGGTAGGGACCGGGGCTGCCTCCACGGAGCTGCGCCCGGGCTGGCTCTGCGCGGAGGGCGCCGGGAGACACCTCCCTCCCCTCCCGGCCGCCCCAAGGAGGCGGGCCCGGGCTCGGAGAGCGGATGCCGCCGAGGGGAGGGGCTACAGGCGTCGGTCGGGAGCCGCCCCTTCCCGGCGCTCCGGGGTCCTAGAAGACGCCCGGCCTCGGCCACCCGCGGGGAGGAGCCAGAGGGAGGGCGCGGAGGGTCTCAACAGTAGCGCTCTCGCCGAGGCGGGCGCGGATGCAGCGCCTCATCTTGCCCCACCCGCACCCCGGGGGGCTTAGAACCCAGTCTCTCCCCCCCCCCACACACACACATTGAATCCATTCCGGGGTGTGGGGAGACACACTTTGCAGGGAGAGCCTCGCAAATGCCACAGCTGACACCTCCCGAGCCCAGAAGCGACGTACCTGTTGAGTTTCTGCCTTGTCTACAACCCCGAACAGGCGGGGTTAGAAGCAAGCTGGTAAGACGGCAAGGATTTCTGATTCCCAAGAGTGGGACCGGAGCAGCAAGAGGTGAGGCCCGGGACGGGGTCTCTTGGGAGCAGGACACTGGAGTGGTGGTGGTCGGATGCAACCTGGGTGCAAGAGCCCAGGGCCAACAAGAACTCCCTGGCGAAAGCAGAAAAGGCTCTTCACTCCAGGACCTGATTTCCAGTCTCCACACCCAGCCCTATAAAAAGTGTGCCTAAGAGCACATGCAGAGTTCATTTCCTTCCCCCCAGTAAGGAAAGACACAGCTGCACAGTATGATAATGGGAGGGCAGGGGAACCGGCCAAGCCAAGCCAGGGGCTTCAGGCAGGGCTGAGCGCCATATGCCCCTCCTGGATGGGATTAAGCCTTGAACGGACTCGGTTACTCCTGGCACGCTCCCCACCTTCCAGGTGAACTCACCAGTCCAGCGCTCGCTCAGAGGCTGCTGCAGACCAGCTGGGCCGTCCGTTGGCTTCAGCTTCTCACACCGCCGCTGCTGCTGCATTACTATAGCGCTGGGCACCTGGCGGAGGCCGGGCCTTCCCTTTGCCAGAAGCATTCATGCCTCCGGCACTTGCTGCTCCTGCAACCCACACCAAGGCTTGCGAGAGGCCTTGACTCCACCTGCAGGGTGACGTCTACGCAGTGGCACCATAAGCTCCTTAATCTGCCCGGGGTTATTAGCGCTGCCTGCAGGGCGCCCGGGAAACAAGCCGGCTTCCTGGAAGGGTGGCGCTTGAGGCCCCCTGGGCCCTGCTGGGAAAGGAACCGGCTGCCGGCTTCTGCTCCTAGATCCTGTAGCATCTCCCACGCACCCTGGATCTTGGAAAGCTTGGAAGGGCTCCAGGCTAGATGTGCATGTTGGGCTGAGGGCTGTGAGGCCGGCCGGGAGCCTCTAGGGTCACGGGAGGTTTCTGTAATCTCCCTCTGAGCGCTGGGGATGAGGCGGGACATTAGGATTAAAAACAACCATCCCGATATTCAGAAGACAGCGAAGCAAATGGAAGAAGGCGCGTGCTCTGGCCTCCCGCTGGGCCAGTCTCTTGGAAGCAGGAGGCTGGGCTAGATGTCAGGCCCAGCAGGGCTCTTACACGTCCAACTTTAAAGTCTGCTATGAGATTTGACATCTGAGTAGACAGGCCCCCTTAGAGGAAAACCGTCACCCAGTGCTCTGCCCTACGGGGACGGTATTTCAGGATTATGGGGTTGAGGGACACCACTTCTGCCAGCCCGCAGCATTCTGGCTCAAAAAGGAACCCAGGTTTAGTCACAAGTGCCAAAACGCAGCCATGGAATGTTTGAAGTGAGCCTCTGGGCAAGCGCAGGGCTCCCGCTGGCAGACACAGAGGCCTTAGCTTCTACGCCTTCACCCCCCCCCCACTTTTTCTTTTTAGCATGAAACGTAAATGCAGCTCTGAAGCCAAGCTCCTCTCTGCGAAGGACTTGGAGCCTGGAACGAAGGGCGACCCACTGGCAGCCGTACACGGGCCGTTCCCGCCCCTCGTTTTACTATCAACGTCCCCCTGGGGCTTTTTGTTCTCTCACACCTGTGCATTTCTGCTTCTGTCTCTCCCTAAATCAAAATAACGGGTTCCAGATAGATACAAGTATATATTTTACTCATAAACCACCTCAAAAATACAAAAGGCAAAAACGTCACAAAGTTGCATAATAGTAAAACACTTTGTTTTAAGGCCTTTACCTAGGCATAAATAGTTAAGGGTGGGTGGGTGCTCCGTCTAAGAGCTGTATTTCAAAAGAGAGTTCAAGTCCAGTTCCTCAATGAGGCCCAGAAGACGCTTTTGTCCTTCACGACATCTGAAGCGCCACAGGCCAAATTCCTGCAAAATGAAGAGAAAAACCCAGGATTCTCTTCAAAAATAGGATTATTGTTTGTTTAATGACACAACATAAGGAATGGGAGGAGTTTCACACCCAAGAGACGTCTGCCTGAGAGATCCGGCTACTGACTGCTCTGTGGGAGGAGGAGGGAGAGAGGGAGGAAGAGGCACTTCACAACACCGAGCAGCACAAGGCAGCCATCCTGGGGGGACGAGGTGGAAGGCAGCCACCGCCCAGGCAGCCCACGAGGGCTCTCGGCAGCCAGCTCTACTGCCTGACCGTCGAAGGCCCAGCTGCTCTCGCTCCCAGCAGGAAGACATTCCGCACGTGGCACTTCAGGAAGGAATGCCCCACAGGTTTAAGCCTGGTTTACATTCGCAGCCATAACCCAGCCGAGGAGAGTGGTGTGTGTGCGCGCGTGCCATTGGTCACGGAAAGAGCCCCCCCCCCCCAATCTGTTCCTGCCAGGGGCTGCAGCTGCAGCTGCTTGGGTCCAGATGGATCCCACTCATCGGGATCATCAGCTATCCCATGACACTCCTCTGAGCTGTGTCTCTCCCGCGCACGCACACACACACCCTGGCTGTACAGTGCATTCCAGAGATCACACACCACACACACGCAGGAAATCTACCACAACCCCTCTCCTGCAACAGGAATTCTGCCCCTTCTCTTCCACGGGACAGGGAGGGGAGAGGTGGGGGGAGGGGGGCAGCAGTCCAGACGGAAGGCGAGAACCTTCCTTTGAGATGCAACAGCTTTGCCAGGGTCATCTCTGCAACCAAGGCTGGTGGCCGCTGCTCTCCCCCCTCCAGGCATCCAATGTCACCAGCTCCAATTTGAGTGCAGAAAGAAGCCCCCTCTTCTGGGCAGTGTATGGAATCCCCCCAAGCGTACACTTCTTTGGAGGGGGGAGGGAAGACTTGCGTAGCCCCCCCCCACTTCCCTTCCCCCACATGCCCAAAGTGAACGTGTCCTGAGCAGGGATCTCTCAAAGCATGCCGAGAGCGCCTTCCTTGACCCAGGCTTCTTTGGTCCACAACGAAAACGGCAGAGGATCCCTCCTTGGCCATCCGGCAAGAGAAGCACGAGAGGCCCCCGCCGGCTTAGAACTGGACCCAGCCGGAGCTCTGCTGACTCTGGCCAGAGACAGACCTGCGAGAGGGGAAAGGCAAACACCGCCATTCAGCTGCTGCAGGGGACTTTGCAACCACAAACGCGGAAGCAGAGCAAAAAAGGCAGGAATACGGCGCAGCTAATGGCGCAGGGCAGGGGGGCCAGACCGCAATGCCAGATGCCTGCAAAAGTCCGGATGCAGCAGCGTGGACGTATCTGTGGCACTGTCCTATCCCCTAAAGATGCAGGGGTGGGGGGGTGGAGTCTCCTCTAGCCATCACCCAAGAAAGGGGGGGGGTGTCTCCTCACCCAGAAGCTTTAGTGAAGTCTCCCCAGATGTCAGCAGCAGCTTCTGTGGTGGAGCTTGGGGGCTGAGGCGGCCATGATCCGGAGGCATCTGCTGACACATGGGCAGTGGGGGAAGGAAGAGACAGATCGGCTTTTGCCACTTGGAGGTGTTTTCCCAGTGACCCCCACCCACCCACCAAGTCTGCTTCTGGAGGCTGGTAGCAGAAGGAGCCGTTGCCTCCAGCACTGCAGGCAGGCCCTGGGGCACGCTCGGTTCACACTGCGGATGCAGGCCAGCCAGAGAGGCGCCCCAAGAGCTCCGGGCATGCCTGGAAAAGGTCCCCAAGCGAGACCTGCCAGGCAGCTCCGTCAGCCTGACACTCCCAGGGCCAAGGAGCCAGAGGGGCGGCCACATCCCCTCCCCTTTGCCAGCCTGATCTGGGCCGGCGGGAGCCACAGACCTGCTTGGCCGAGATTTGCCACGGACTCTGCAGGGCACGACAGAAGCTGCTCCCCGGGCAGAGGGCCGAAGGACGCCTTGCCTCCTGGAGGGGGCGGGATGAGGCTGGGCCCCCCTGAGCTTGCTGCTCGCAGCCTGCTCCCAGAGGAGCCGTCCTTCTTCTTCACGTTCTATGGGGAGACCGAAAAGCATTCAAGTCCCGTGGCAAAGCAGCCGGAGGCCTGAACGATATTCTCTGGGCAAAGGAGTCGCGCTCTCCCCATGCGGAAAAAGACTTCAGGTGCTTCGCTGAGTGAGGGGGGAGACCAGCCTGCAGGACGGGACCAGCCCTCCCTCCCTCCTCCCCTCCCCTCCCTTCCAGCAGCACAGCTGCCACAGCCTTCTCCAGCGAGAAAGCAGCCACAAAGCGCAGTTTTCAGGGGATTTCCTGAGCTGACAAAAAACACCCCTCCGGGAGCTTTCAGCAATTGTGTTTGGCTCTTTTCTTCTCCTCACAGACATTTAGGCACAAACACCACACTGATAAAAAGCAGTGCAGGAAAGTTCCCTCCCTCCCACTATTTTCATAGCGCTGTGGTGTTTTTTTAAAGCCTTGTCACCTGGGCCACAGAAAAGAGAAAAACAGGTGGCCGGCTAACACAAAGCCCGGCCTCCGTCAGTTCCAGAGAGGCAGCTACGCCACGGGAGACAGGGCGAGGGAGGTCCACATCTCCAGGAAAGGGGCTCGGGGAGACTTCGGGGTGGGCACTTTGCTCACGATCTGACCCATCGTCGTCATCTGTGGTCAGGACGGAACATTCCTCCAGGCCCTATAGGGCTAGTGACCCCGGCTGGTCTCCCCAGCAGCTGGGGGCTTGTCTTCTCGGGTCACCTGGCACCGCTCGCTTTGCAACCCCCTTTCCAGCAGCCACTGCCCCACAAGCCCAGAGAAGTCTCACCGCGATGTTGAGCTTGATGGTTTGCCCCTCCTTGAAGCCCAAGTCCAGTTTGGGGCCCTGGTCTGGGTTCTGGGCCTGCTTGGCCAGCTCACTCTGCTGCTTGACCCACCTGCCAAAGAGGAGAAGTAAGCAGAGGAGCAGGAGCCTTCCGCCTTCCAGGGAACACCCAAGAGCCCGAAACGCAGGAACTTCTGTCCCAGGACAACTCCAAGACGGCAAAGGCCAGACCTCTTGCTCTAGCCTGGCCGCAGGGAATGTGAGGAGGGCGGGGGACGGCCCTGCTGGCTCGCTCTAGCAAAGAGGCCCCTCCCCACGCAGCCCACCGGAGGCCGACGGGCAGGAAACCTGGGCCTGCTGCCGACCGTCTCCGTGAAACGGGTGCTGCGGCTCGTCTTGCCTCAAGGTGAGGGGTTTCCGCAGAGCTCGCTCTATTGCAGCCAGGACAGGAGCCCTGAAAGGCAGAGACCACGGCTGCAGAGGGGGTGCCCCCCACTGTCAGGGCTGCTGCTACAGCTGCTCCCCAAGGGCCGAGTCTTCACTTTGCACGCAGACTGACACTACCCCTTTCGACGGGTTGCTTTTTGTCCCAAAGCAGCATTTCAAAGAAGCCGCAGAACAGAAAGAGGAGCTGCAGTTCTCCTGGGCATGAGAAGCTGCTGCTGCTGCTGCTGCTGCTGTTTGACCCCTTTGCCCTTCTGAGACTGTGATGCCCGGAGGAAAAAGCCCAGAGAACTCCAGCCGGGGACTGTGCCAGATGCAGAAGGGCCATGGAGGAGGGGGGGCACTCACTTGAAGTGGTCCTGCAGCGCCACATTGAAGTCAAAGGCGTCGCCTCGGTCCACAAAGCCGACGCCAATGAACGCCCGGCGCCCTGCAAGAGAAGCCCGGCCCAGTCAGCTTCACACAGCGAGTGGCTGGCCGCTCGTTACGGCACGCCAGGTGAGCGGCAAGGAGTGTCCCCGGGGCTGGGCAGAGCGAAGTGGTGGGAGAAGGGGAGAGCTGGCCGGGGAGGGGGGGCAGGATAACCGGAGGCCCCGCTGCCACAGCAGGCACTATGGGAGCAAGACTCCCGGATCGTCAGCCTGCTTGCCAACAGTGCTAGCACAAGCTGGCCAAGTAGCAGCAGCGCTGGGGGGAGGGAGCACAGAGGGAGCCGAGAAAGCCAGCCGGACCTGCTGAGGGAGAGGAGCCCTGGGAGGGTCACAGGCCAAAGGCCCCTGCCGCAAGGCCACAGTGGCAGGGCCTTCGTCCCACACAGGCAGGGAGGGAAGGGCCCACCACCAGCCTCGTGAGCTTGACGAGATCCCTTCTGAGGAGGACTTCTTTGGGCTACCCTAAAGTCCTGGCTTGGAAGGGGCCCCGCTCAGAACCATTCCAGCCTGAGCAGGAAGGAGGCTGCTGTCCCCTGCCCGAGAGGACAAGATCCCAACCCCGCCCCCATACCGTTCCCGTCCTCGATCCGAATGACAAAGTAGCGGCTGGAGTCTGTCACGCCCTCCACAGCAATGCTGGGAAACTGGTCCACGGGTGCCTGGGCAAAGAGTTCTCCTGGAGGGGGGAAAGCAAGGGTCAGGAACTGACTTGCAGTGCCAGAGCACGGCCTGCTCTGCTGCTTTTCCTACTCCAAGGGTGTCAGCTCCCTGCATACGCCACATCCACAAACAGGTACACGTTTGGGTTTAATTTGAAAATTTTGGGAAAACGGCTACACATTAGATACAGTAATGTATTTTCCTAGCTACACAACTGCAGCTTTGTCTTGCTTCAGGGGTTCAAGTATCAACTTTCACTGATACCTCCAAGACGTAGCAAGTTCAAAAATAAGTTGCACAAGGAAGTGGGAGGGGTGTCTGTGTAGCACTGGGTCTCTCAGGACTCCAACCACGGCCGCTATGGACTGCCGTTCTGCCTCCATAGCGGGCGTCTCTGGGGGCTTTTCGAATTGGCTGGGCCTCCTAAACTAAACGCAGACACCTCGCCTCCTTCCACCGGTGAATTCTTGGGGGCCTTCAGCAAGGGGCTTTCTTCAAACTGCTCCGGAGTTTGCCTCCCCCCCCCACCTGCTCTTTACCTGAATTCTTGTCCTCCAGCTTGATGTAAGCCACGTTCCCTTTGGCCGTGATGCGCATCCGGCCACTCCAGGCCGGCTGGTCCAGCTGCCATTCTGCAGCCCTAGCAGGGGGAAGAGAAGACGCGGCCGGTCAAGGGTGAAAAGGCCCCAAGCCCAGCAGGCTCCTCTTCTGCAGTGCATCTGCCATGTGACCAACACATTAAGACAGAAACGGACGTTGCCAGTACAGCTGCAGAAACCAGGCACACACACACCCCCGCCCCGCTTTCTCCTGGGCTGCCTCTTACATAGGACATTCACCCTCCATTTTCCTTTTCTTCAAAGCTCATCTTTTCCCAAACTTTCTCTTTTCTGATTTCTCAAACTTTCTATCCAAAGGGCAGACGTGAGAGAACTGAAAGTTACTGAGGCCCACCGACCACAAAGTGGCAGCACGGGGTGGGTGGGGGTGGCAGAGCCAGTCAGAAAACAGTAGCAGATGGAGGGGGCGTTTGGCTTGCAATTTAGTTCTTTGCCCCAGCAATTTCCTTGCGGCTTTCCTCGTACTAAGATCAGACAGAGGTTCTGGAGGTGTCATGATTCAACCTCCCCATTTTAGGCCGAATTTGCTGATGCAGAGTGGGAAAGCCTTTTTACCTTATGTGTTTTCCTCCTTCCCCTTGTCTTTCAAAGAACTTTTACTCATCTACCATTTGTCCTCCCCTTCTGCTTTCACACGTATGGATTCTCTGTGCCAAGGGCTAGCTTCTTCCACCCCCACGTGCACCTCCTCTTATAACAGCTTCCTTCCCCTTCCTCTCTAATCCCAGTTTAGCATCCTCCACAACCGCTTCCCTCTGTTTCTAGTTCCTTCGAGAGGTGGGAGACCTTCACCGCCCGGCCACCTTAACAACTCACTTCCACGCGTGCCAGTCCTCCTGAGAAAGAGGAGGGGGCACAACAACAACAGCAGCTTCTTCATCTCTCATCTCCCCCCTCCCCATCGTTCCTTCTCAAGGGGCTGGCTATTTGGTCCGCCTGCTGTCCATCCCCCTTTCTTTGCTGTCCTCCCCTCCAGCTTTATCTTGTTTCTGAAACCACTGCCTGCTGTAGCCTCACCCTCCTCCCCTGAGTGCCTGGGTAACGCTGCGCATGCGAGGAGCCGCCGGTGTGTCCCTACCGGAAGGCTGCAGGGCAGCGCAAGGAGGAACTGGCCAGGCTGCACCGCGGAGGGAGGCCCGTGGGAGCCATGCTCGAGGTCATGGCTGGCTCCCTGCCTCCCTCCCTCCCATACACCTGGATGAAGCCGCGCAAGGAGTCGCCTTAATCCAAACGTGTCGGCCTGCATCTCTCTCCATGCCTGACCGGAAGCTGTGCTGGCGAGGGCTGCTGGGAGCTGTGGGCCAAAACACCTGCAGGGCCGCCTGTGGCTCAACCCGGCTAAAACTCGAAGAGCAGCAGCAGAGCCAGAACGTCCTTTGGGGCCGAACTGGCCCCTCGCCCCCGCCCCCGCCCGCTTGAAGGGCCTCCGCCGCCGCCTCCCGCCGCCGCCTCCCGCCCCACGCCCAGCGGCGGCACTTCTGCAGCATCGTGTCCGCCTCGTGCCTCGATAGGAATCCGCGCGCTTGCAGAGGGCTGTGCCCCGCTTCCCGCCTGCCCTGAGCTGCTCGCCCTCGGCCGGAAGGGGGTCGCGTGGCGGGAAGCGGGCCTTGCGCCCTGGGACCCGCATGCTCTGCTCTGCTCTGGCTCTCTCGCACCCGCGGCTTCAGGCAGCGACGACGCCCCCGCCCGCTGCGCCGCTGCCCATCTCACGAAGCCTGCGACGCGCGTCAGGTGGGCAGCGGCTCTCTGCACATGCTCAGCGGCGCAGCCCCCGCCCTGGCGCCTCACCTGTAGCCCCGGTTGGAGGCGCGCGGCGGCACGCGGTAGACGTGGACCTCCGGCTTCACGCACAGCACCGACTCGTACGCCTCGCTCTCCGCCATCTTGGCAACCGGAGAACCCGGAAATACGGGTCTCCAGCTGCCTTGCGCGGCTGCGCGTGCGCGCCGGCCGCCCTTCCCGACTGTTCCTGCTTCCGCCTGAAGTCCAAAGAGTTAAGGAAGAGGGGCTTTGGGCATCCGCGTTGGGGGCCGCCGTGTAGAGGGAGGCACGGGGGCAGAAGGCGAAACACGAAGCGGAGCCCGCCCCTTCTCCTTGAGCAAAAGCGCCTCCAGCCCAGGTCGAAAAACGTCTCCGCCATCTGCTACCTACCAATTTTCAACCGGAAGTGTCGTACTTACAAAAGCACCGCCTCCCCTCCCGCTCAGGCTAGAGCGGAGAGCGAAGAGAAAAGGAAAGCAGAGGGACGCACTGCCTACCGTGGATGGGAAACTTCCGCGTTCCTTCAGGGCAATCCCAGCCCTCCCAGGACGGAAGCGGAAGCGGAAGCAAGCGAGAACCCCGGAACTCAGGGTCATAGAGCGAGGCAAGGGCCTAGAACGACGCTTCCTCTCGAAGCGGCTCCTCCTGGCGGGCGGTGAGAGGAACAGACGCGGCTCTCGGGAGCGGAGTTCAACTGGTCCCCCGCCCCCTTCGGAGTAGGAAAGCAAGTTTCTAGTCCTCAAGACTGCGAAGATCGGGCTGCGAGGGCGCTGGCGGACAACGCTGCTGGGGACCTTTGCAGCAAAAGCAGAATAAAAGTCAGAAACAACCAGCAAAGAGCTTTATGGTATTCGTAAGTGACGCGGAGCTGAATTTAGTTTTTCTTGACACCTGCCAAACTCCCATAAGCCCCAGCTCTAGCATACCCAATGGCCAGGGATAATGAGAATTGCCATCCCATTTTTTTTTGTTTGGGGGGATGACAACATGTCTCCTACCCCTGCTCCAGAGCCACCGCTCAATGGCTCTGGGAAGGGCACAACCCTCCCGCATCCTGCAGCCTCCGGCTGAGTGTCTCCACTCATGGAGGCTGAGACGCCACAGGAGCAGCCCAGCTGGGTCTGCGGAGGATCCCGAGTAGCCGCTCAGCATTCGTCTCCCCCCCCCCCCCATCAGCCCTAGCCAGCAGACGAATGGGCACTGCAGTGCCCTGCCTTAAAGGTCCATCCCCAGAGGCACAGCCTAGCCCAGCCAGGCCCATGGTGAGCTCCTTGTAGGTGGCATGACCTCACACCCCTCGCCATGCCCACGGAGGTCACAATGGGTGCGCTCACATAATTGCAAAACCCCACAAAGAGGAAGAATGAGCCCAGATGTTTTAAAAGGTAAACACATTTATTTAAAATACAATTTATAAAATGTTTATGCGCATACGCCAGACGTTTGTGGGTTGGCGCAGCCTCTTTGCTTGCCTTGTGGAAATACACACACACACTTGCTTGCACGCACCCAAGGAGGCCTCCCACTTATTTCAGCACAGATCTCAGAACGGACCTGTTGTCCACAGCAGAAGCCTCCAATGGCAGACTGTGAAAAAGGCTCTGCCACTTCCCTGCCTGCAGGTAGGCGGCTGGCAACATCCCCACAGGACTATGGCTAAGCTAGCAGAGGGGTGGGGGGCACTGCAGTGATCAGCTGAACCACCTCCCTCATATTGGGGAAGTTGCCCGGGGATGGGGGTGGCTGGACACCTCTGTTAGGAGCGACAAGCCGGGAGTTAAGGCAGCTCCTGGGGTGCAGGATATGGGATACTAAGTGGAGGAAAGGAGAGGCTGACAAGGAGCTGCTTTCCAGCCACCCAATCTAAATCAGAATTAAGGAAAGGCGTGCGGGGGTGGGGACTTGCAGTTATTGCTCATATTTTCCCTACCCCACTTTCTTCCCACGGCGGGGGGGGGTACTGTTTCCCTCCCACCCACGTCTCCCCACCACTACCTCTTGCCATATCCTGTAAGAACCAGAGGCATGGCACAAAAGTCATCCCACAAGAAGGTCTTGCAGAAAAGGAGTCCAGCTGGGTCAACTCAAAATACACTGCAGCTCTGAGGAGGAGGAAGAGATCCAGGCGGCATCAGTTGAGAGACAGGGAAAAGCAACGTCTGTGGCCCTAGAGGAATTCATTTCAGGAAGCGAAGGAGAAGATGTGGGAAGTGGAGGGAGGAAAGGGGGGGGGCAAATTCAACACAGCCACAGCCCGTCACGTTTCACTTTTTGTACACAGGTAGTTTTATTATTATTACTCTTTTGACCAGTTATTTTGCAATATTTTTGTACATGTCTTGGGTTGACGTACAAAGAGCCCCCCCCCCCCGCCCTCCAAATAGGCAAAGGTTCCACTACCGTCCCAGGCCACGAGAGACACATTTCGGTGTGCCTGACACTGGGTGCAGTGTCTTGTCCCACACCTCTTATGTCCTCCAAAACCAGACAGTAGAACAAAAAGGCAGACTCTGGAAACACAGTGAAGCAAGCTAGCCCACGGTCACTTGAAGGTGGTGCTGGGGGGAGGCCTACAGCCCCCCCACCGGAAATATGGCTGCTAGAGAGGACGGGGCAGGCCCAGCCAGTCGGCCTCAGGACCCTCGGCACCGCAGAACTGGGAGCCTCCTCGCAGCCGCTGGCGGAAAATCCGACAGCTTCCGCCTGGGGTAGGCAACCGAAGCCTCGCCATGGGCCACCTTAGGGCCCCTTCCGCACCCCGCTAGACGATCGCAAGCCCTCGAGGCTGCCCCACACCCTCCCACCTCTCAGGAGAGGGAAATTCGCACCTGCTCTCACGCATTTCTGGACGTGGCTCCTGCCCCGCTTCTTGGCCTATTAGCATCACTTCTACCAGCGGCAGAACCCAAAGCGCACTGGGAGCGGCAGGCTGAGACCCTGGCCACCCAGGGCTCACCAAGCGCTTGCCCACCATGGCCAGCACAAGCATCGCCTGGCCCCTGGCGGCCCTCCCTCCTTCCCTCCCTCCCTCCTCCTGGCCTCACCAGAGGGCATCAGCATGGTACAAAAGAAAGCTGTCCCGAGCTGCCCCCCTCGGCCCGGAAGCAGCACCAGCCAGCCAGCCAGGCGCTGGCCGACATTCCCTTCGGCCGAAGACGAGAGGCGCATTTCGATCCCTTCCGGCCCAACCCGGAGGACTAGCCAAAGCTCAGGACACACAGGCGGTAGCAGCATTGGGAGGGGCGGTGGCTGGCACTTTTCAAAGAAAGTCAGGAGCCTGAGGGATTGGAGGCTTCAGCCTTGCCCCCCCCCCTTCCCATCTGCTCAGAAGTAGCAGCAGCGAACCGCAAGAGGCACCCGGATCGCCCCATTTGCAGCAGCCCATCCAGAGTCCTTCCTCTGCTTTCCCAAGACTACCAACTCTCGCTTCCCAGATGAACACGTTAAACTGCCAACGCCCCCTTCTTCCCATGCGCGTGGCTTTGACGCCACCCGATTCTGTTCTCCCCAAAGCAAACAGACAAACGTGTGCACGCACCTGAGCCCCCCCGCCCCCCCGGCTCGCTCGTTGCTCCGGAAGCCACACGGACAAACATGCAGAGGTCAGGAAGCGGCAGCCCAGCCAGTGCTTCCAGGCCACGTGAGCCCATTGGGAGAAGGGATTATTGCTGCTGGTGCTGGCTTGGGCAGGCGGGGTGCTCCCCCCGCCGCCCCCCACCCGCCACGGTGGCCACGGGAGGCCCTCCTTGGAGCGCCTATCCCAGGGGGAGAAGCGGGGGGCGTCACAGTGCTTGGGGCGCACGGGCGCAGGAGGCGGCAGAGCAAAGGAGGTCACAGTGCAAGTCACCCGAGTCGCCCCCCTCGCTTGGGCCCGTCGGTCCGCCGCCGCCGCACAGCCCCGGCTGGGGCGGGAAGCACCCGGTGTCCACGCCAGCAGCCATGCCTATCTGCGCTGCTTGAAACCCTGTGAGCCATCCGGGCCCAGCGGCTGCCGGATCACGTTGCTGGCCGGCCGGCCCTCTTCCGACTGGGAGATCCTCGTGGGCCTACCAGGGGAGAGACAGAGAAAGCACAAGGCCAGCCGTCCGTCAGCAAGCAGGGTGGCGGCAGCATCATCAGGCAGGATGGTGAGAAGGCCGCAGGCGACCCCCTGGGACAGGAAGGAGGGAGGCGGAGCGCAGTGGGGCCAGTACAGCACCAGCTGGGGCTTCGAAGCCACCATACACTGGACCCGCATGCGGCCGGGGCTGTAGCTCGGTGGTGGAGCCCCTGCGTGGCAGTCGGAAGGGCCCAGGGCAATCCGGAGAGGGCCAGGAACACTCCTGCCTGAAGCCCCGGTGCCCACCATCCCAGGCTAGATGGGCCCAGGAGCCCCTGGCTCAACATCGGGCAGCTTCTGCCGTTCTCGCATGGAGCCCTCGGTGGCCGGCAGCCAGGGCCGCCCACACGGTGCCGGAGCCATCTCTCTGGGGGCAGCCGGGGACAGGCAGCTGCCTCCAGGCAGACCCAGGCCCAGGGGGACCCGCTGAGGGCCAGCCCAAAGACCCAGGAAGGGCCCAGACCAGGCCCCTCCACGGGGCTGAGCCCCAGCGGGGAGACCAGCTGGGGGTGGGCGGGGGGCCTCTCTCACCTGTCGAGGGTGGGCCTGTCGGGCTCCTCTTCAGGGCTGGCGCTGCCCAGGATCCGCTTCCGGGCTTCTGCGTACTCGGCCTCCCGCTGGGCCAGAGACTTCACGGGGAAGGCAGGCCGGCTGGCCGCGTGGGGGTTGCTGAGCACCCCGTTGCTCGTGGGCCGCTTCAAGATCCGGATCTGCGGCGGGGGGCCCGAGGGAAGGCTGTCGTCCTGAATCACGATCGGCACTTTCGGGGGGGACTTTGATTTCCTGCTGTTCAAGGGAGGAGGAAGTGGCTCCCGGCTCCCTCGAGGCACCCAGGTAGCCGGGAACCAGTGAGGCCTGCACGGCCGACACCCCCTCCCACCGCTGCAAGGCGTGCCTGAGGATCCGAGGCAAGGGCCCTCAGCCCCAGCAGGGAGGGGCGGGCAGGTGGCTGGATCAGGCCAGGTTCAACAGTCATTCTGGTCCCCCTCCTGGCTTGACCATTCCCCCACCTATGAGGCCAAAGCAAGGACTGAGCCTGTTACTGTCCAGAGGGCGAGGAGCCCGGCTTTCCCACGGACCAGCGCCATGCTCGTGTCCAAGGGCCCCCTCCCGCCAGGAGGCAGGTCAAGTGGGCAGAAGCGGATGCTGGCAGAAACACCCCAGGACGTCTTGCGGAAGGATGGCGCCGCGCCCCAGCGGCAGGGCCTTCTCGCCACCACTGCCCCAGCGATCTTGGACGTCGCGGCCGTTCCCGTGCCAGAAAGAGACAAGCCGAGGGAGGCTGCCGGGGGTGGGGGAATCTCAACTCACCTCTCCTTCTGAGTGATTTTCAGTTTCTTTTCCAGCCGCCTATCGATTTCCTGAAAGACAACAACATGGGGTCAAATTCCACCGATGGCGTTTAAAAGCCGCTTTCCCAACACCTGCTCTCGGATAGCCGCACCATGGTGAGTGCCAGCCGAGGGGCCGCCTACGCAAGGCCCCTCGCGGGACAATCCTCCCGGCTGCCCAGAGACGCGCTGGAGCTGCCCCCCACCTTTTCCAGGAAAGAGGGACTCTGGCGGCACCTCCAAGCCCAGCCCAGCGACGAAGCTGCTCCGGCCCTTAAGGCAAAACAGGGTCAGAGGCTCTTCCCCGACATCAGAGCTGCTTGAGACTATTTCTGCAGGCGCCGTCACCCGGCTGTGCCGAAAGCAGGTTAAAATTAGGCAGTGATTGACAGCAGGCAGCCCAGAGGAGCGGAGGGCAGGACTCCTCGGAGGGGTCCAAAGCAGAGGCGGGGATGTCAGGGGAACGCATGGGCGAGCAGGCGGCCGGCAACCGCATGTCTCCAGTGGAGCTTGTGGGGGCAATGGCAGGCCGCCCGGAGCCCCCGGCCACGTCCTGGCAAAGAGGGCTAGCCCCTTGCCACGCAAAGGCCAATCCTCGGTGTGGCGCATGCCACGAGCCAAAGACACCGAGAGCGAGCCGTTTCCCTTTCCATCTGGAAAGGAAGCCGAGGTGAGGGGCCCCACGCGCAAAGGCCCGCAGAGGCCTGGAGGGAGCCGTGGCTGCCCCTGAGAACGGGCAAAACGGGCAACTGCTCCAACTGGCCCAAGGCCGCTTCCGACAGTCCAAGCCACGGGTCCACCCACCGCCAAAAACGAAAAGCCCTTTGGAAACAAGCCACGAGGCAGGCACCCACAAGCATCCAAACATTAACTCGGGCCTCCAGACTTTGGACTACGAGCAAAGGCAGCTGCACCTCCCCGGAGGAGCTGTTAAGCGAGCGCTTCTCCTATGGCAAAAGCCGCCGCAGCGGGCTCAGGAGCCTGGGCGGCCGGCCTTGGCCTTTGGGCCCCGGCCTCTCCCTCCACAAGGCACCCGGTCCCCTCCTCCACCCCCCTTCCGGCAGAGCAGCTGGGCCAGGCCAACGGCCCTGTACGAGGCGCCTGCGGGAAGCCCGGGAGCAGGACAGGGGGGCCACCCCCAGTCACTGCAATTCAGTGGCAGACTGCGCCTGAGCCTGGAGGCTCCAACGCAGCCATCACGGCCAGCACCCATGGGCAGGCGCCTCCTCCTCACCCCCAGGCAAAGCCCTTGTCTGGGGTTGCTTGACCACCATTGCTGGACGCTGGGAAGCCCGCCCTCCTGCCTTGCACACCCCCTCACCTGGGCGGATGAACAGCAGGGCCCAAGCCAGCACACGGAGCCCCACAGAATGGGAACGGGGTGGCCAAATGCTACCGAGGCCACTTCTGCGGGGGCCGTGGGGCTGCTGCTGGGCAGGTGTGGAAAACCCCCACAACACCCATGAAGACCCAGTCAGGGGCAGACGAGGAAAAGACAAAGAGCTGGTGCGGAGGCGGGGGGGGGCATCGCTTCCGAGGCGCAAGGGGGGTTTTCTGGAGCAGCTCAGGCGCTTCTCGCTCGTTGTGCTCCCCGCAGCCGCACTGTTTGGGGCCCCCCAAAAGCGCCGAGGGAGCAGGAGTTCCCTGGCCACCAGCTCCAGGGCCAGCCGGCCGCCGCTTCAGTTGAGTCCCCGGCAGGGCTTCCCTGGGAGGCCCATAGGCCTGGGGTTGGGCCACAGGAGCGGGTGAGCCTGCTGCTCTTGGCTCATGAGTCTCTTTCGCTGTCCCGTCCTCCTCTCTCGCGGGCCACTCTTGAGGCCTAGGTGCCACAAGATGCCCAGGTGCCACAAGATGCCCTCCTGCTCCTGCTCCCGCGAAAGGCCTCGGATGAGGGCCACGCTGCTTCAGAACCGCCTGCCTGCTTGCGGCCAAGAACGGATCACCTCCAGGCAACCAGAACTGCCTTGGGCCCGTTCCTTCCCTTCTGGGCTACTGAGGAGCGAACAAGCACGTAGCCCGGCCCAGGGCCCCCGGAGCGTCCCCGTGGCCACCTCCTGACCCCAGACGGGCGCCGCATCCAAGCAGCCCTGGGATGGGACCCACCTGGAGCCCCACACAAGGGGGGGCACGGACACACACACCCGCCTGCCAGCCCCCCTCTCTCATGGGGCCAAGCGCATCCTAGAACCGGCACAGAGGAGGCTGCCCCCCCGCCCACTCCGGCCTCGAGCCCCGGCAGGCAGCGCCTGCATTCCCGCAAGGAGCGCTGGCCTGGCTGGGGGTGGCTGGGGGGGGGGGCAATCCAGCCAGGCCCTTCTGCGGGCCCGAGGCCCCCGCTCAGAGACCCACGCCAGGCGCCCTCCTGGCCAGGGATGATGGGACCTGGAGGCCGCCTGCCGCTGCTGGCGGGAATAAGGTCACGTTCAAGGGCTGGCGGAGCCGCCCGGCAGGACGCAGCTCCCACTCACGGCCGGCTGTGGACGGCAGACCCGGAGCCCCTGGCCCCTGGCCGCGCCAGCTGGGGATGGTGGGGGTTGCAGTCGAAGCCCCCTGGGGCGCCTCTGGGACCCGCGGGCGGCTCCCTTCCTCCCTCCCTAGCAGGCGCGCGCAGCTCCCATCATCCCCAGCCCGGCCAAGGGCGGAGCGGGGCCGGGCCGTCCCGCCTTCCTCCGCCTCGGGTGGGTCCAGGGGCCCCGCGGGCTGGGGATGATGGGGGCTGCAGTCGGGAGGGCGCCCCCGCCTGGCCGGCCTTCCCTGCCCAGGGGGCGGGTGGGCTTCCTCGCCTGCCCCACCGCCCAAAGGGGAGTGGGGAGGACGGGGGCCCTGCCCCGGGGAGCACGTGGCCGGGGAGGGAGGGGGAGTGGGGAATGGGGCGGCGGCCCCTTTAAGAGGCCTAGCCGCCCGGGCGGAGCCCGCGGCGCCTCACCGCCAGCCATGAGGGCCCGCGCCGCCCGCCCGCGCCCCGCGAGACGGCCGCCCCCCGGGCTCACCCCGCTGTCGGCCGCCTCCTCCCAGCTCTCGGCGACCTCCTCCTCTTCCATTGTAATGCCCCTCCGCCGCCAGCCCGCTTACCGCGCATGCGCGCGGCGCTCCCAATTCTGGCGGCGGCGGCGGCGGCTGCCAAGCGCCGCTGTTGCTCGCTTCAACGCGCGCATGCGCGCCCGAGGCGATGCGCCTTCCCGGGCTTCTCTCGGCACATGCGCGTTCCTGGCGGCTCCGGCTCCTTCGACCGAAGCCGAGGTCTTCTCCTGCGCATGCGCGAGCGCCGAGACTCTTCCAAGGCGGAAGGCACGGGCCGCTAACGCGCATGCGTGCTCCCCCGTCTCTCCTCCCATCTCGGCTCCGCCTGAGTACGGCTCTCTTTCGGCACCGGCGCGCGTGGCTAAAGCACATGCGCGGGTCTTACTCTCGTTCTTGTGGCTGGGTTTTGGCGCATGCGTATTTCGGGATACTACTATGGGGTGGAAGAGGCGTGGTGAGAAGCCCTCCACGAGCCCCCCAAGCGGTCAAGGTGCCGGGCAGGAAGCAGCTCCCGGTGTTCTGCCGGGGGAAAGCGGGGCACAGCAATCACCACCACTGGCGCCTCCTGCGGCTGCCGCCCGCTGTTGGGGACGCTGTCCTGGGCCTGAGCCCCTGGAGCGCCACTTCCGGGGTCGTGAGCCATGAGGGGCGGCTCCGCAGGCGCAGGTCTGGCCAAGCCGAGCGCTCCCGCGCCGCAACATGGCGTCACAATCCCTTCCCAAGATGGCGCCCGCGTGCGCCACCCTTACCGAGGCGTGCCGCCGCCCTTCCCAAGATGGCGGTCGCGCCGGCGCCGTTACGCCTACCCACGTGACCCTGCCGACCTGTCTCCTCCGCGGCCAGCTCCTCCCGTGGTCACGTGACGGTGCCCGCGCCTGCGCGTTCGCGACGCTCCCTTCTCTCCCCTGTTCAACACCCCCCCTTCCTGCTCCTCCCGGCCGGGACGGTGGGAGCAGCGGCGGCGGCAAGATGGCGGCCGGGACGGTGGCCGGGAGGGCTCAGGCTCCGCGCGGAGGCGGCTTGGGCTCCTCTGGGCGCCCGCCCAGGCGGCAGGAAGGTCTCTGAGGAGGAAGCGGCGGCGGCGGCGGCGGCGGGGAGGGGGAGGAGGAAGAGAGCCCAGGTGAGGAGGAGGAGGAGGGGAGGGACGGACGGACCCTTCCCCGCACCTGGGCACTGGGGGGGGGGGGCGGAATGAGGAAGGGCTGGTGGCCACCTGCGCGGCTGCTTGGGGCAGAGGGAGGGCAGCCCCGTCCCGCAGGCCTTTGGCGCGGGGGAGGGAATAGGGCGGGGGGCGTCTCATCCGCCCCACACCTGAAGACGGGAGCCCCAGCACCCCCAGGTGGGTGGGGGGCTGGGAGGGGAAGAGGAAGAGGGGGCTCTTTTACTCCCCAAGGGGGAGGGGGAGCTGCCTGGCCGTGGGGGGAGGGTGGGGGTCTCAGGGGTGAAACCTTCCCCTCCCCCCCAGCCATCCCAGGGGATGGTTAAGTGCTTGTTTCGCGGGGGGGGGGCGGGGAGGAGGGTGTCGCTTTCACTGTCGTGGCTGCTGGGCTTCTCCTGCCTCGGGGGGGGGGGTGGACTTGAGAATGGGGGCTGGACTAAGTCCTGAGCCCGGCTCTCTTCTCCCCAGAAGGAAGAGGGAGGGGCGGCCGGCCTGGGGGTGGGGGGAAGGAGCTCTGGCCTTTGGGGTCTGTGGTTCCTTTGCTCTGTCATGGGGTGGAATCCTGTCCTGTGACCGGGAGTCTGGCGATGGCTCCCTTGGGTCAGGCTGTACTTTGGGGGCAGGACATAGCCGTGCCCCCCCCACCCTTGGGAGAAGTTCCTGGGAGCTTCACCCCAAGGAGGGGAGACGGGGGGGGGGGCTGAGCTGGCTGCGCAGTTGGCGAGGAGGAGGAGGAGGAGCAAAGGAGTTGGTCTCCCTAAAGCAATGGAGGGGGGCGTGGAAGGGGGAGATCCCCCCCCCCGCTTATCCTTCTTCCCCCCCACCCCACCCCAGGGGTTGTTTGGCGGGGTCCCTCCCACCGCTTGGGAGAGTTGGTGTTTCCTGATCCGATGCCACTGAGCCTCCCTTGGCAAAGGGGACGCGGACTCTCCTCCTCCTCCTCCCCTGCCAAATCTCCCAGCCCGCTAACCTCAGTGGCGCCAGGAACCCTTGTTTTGCCTCCGTGGGTCTCTTTGCGCTGATGCGATGTGGCACAACCGCCTGCGCCCGGTGCGCTCTTTCTTGCCAGCGGCTGTGTCTGTCCGGACTGCACCCCCCACCTGAGCCTCCCCGTTTGCTAGGCGCAAACTTCTCCCCGTGTGAGCCGGTGACTTTGCCTTTTCGGGAGTGGCGTCTTCGGAGCGGCCGTTGATTTAGTGGGGCCTTTGTGGGTTCAGTTGTTACTTGGCTGGGAGGATCTTCTCAGTGGGTTTTCTTAAATGAAAGAACAATTGCAAACCGACCGACCCTCCTTAGTTTGGGAACGGAAGCTGCTTGTTCCAACTTGGAAATCCTGAAGTTGCATCCTGAGGTTTAGGTCCCAGCGCTGCCACCGTTGCCTCTTGATCCGGCTGCCCCTTTCCCCTGTCCTGTGGGTGTGCCATGCATTTGTGGGCATCGGAGGAGCTGTGCCGGATCAGGCCCAGGCCCATCTAGCAAGGCATCCCACTTCCCACGGGGGCCTCCGGGAAGGCCACGGACGGGGGCCACGGCAGGAGGGGCGAGCGCTGCTCTTCGGTGGCCTCCTCCTTCCCACCTCCGGAACTGGGCTGTTTCTGAGTATAAAGTTTCCACTGAGCTACTTTGGGATCAATGGCCACGGGTGGACGTCTCCTCCTCTCCCCTCCCCCATGAATTTTTCTCTGCCTTCCCCCCCCCCCACTTTAAAACCGTGCTTGGAGGGCCTCCTTCTGCCTTTGTGTGATCCAGGCATCCGCTGCGGCCTTTGAAGCCGTTCCAGAAGCAGGTGGAAATGAGCAGAATCTGGGGGAAGTTGGGGGTCCCCTTTTTATTTACATTTATATACTGCCCCATAGCTGAAGCTCTCTGGGTGGATTACTAAGGTTAATGTTAGAAGTCACTTGGAGCAAAGGCAGAGGGTGCGATTAGCAAGCACCAGGCTCCGCCCCCGGGGGGGGCCTCGTTTGTCTGGAGGAAGAGGGGGCTGCCTGGGGAGGCGGAGCGCGGAGGTGCTCCTAAACTGGCCCCTCCTCCTCCTCAGCACCACTTGGGCCAAGGGTCCTGCGCAGCCCTACAAGAAGCTTCTATCAAGGACCCCGCACCCCAGTGGTGCATAGGACAGAGTGGCCCCTTGGCCTGCCTGGCCTGACGTCGTGCTCCCTGGCGCCCCCCACCCACCAACACCCTGACCCCTTTTTGAGCATGGGTTGCCGCTAGGGTTTGGGGTGGGCCACTGTGGGGCTCCCTGCCCTACCTGTCATTGGCCACATCTTCTGGTCCTCACTGTCTTCCTGGCACCTGGGGCATACTGCCTTCCCCATGGGACTAGGGGAAGGGGGGCAGCTGGCTTCCATGACTGTGACCCCCCTCCCTCCAGCCCCCCCCCCAAAGGACAGTCCTGGAAGCACCTGGTCTCAAAGGTTAGGGGAGGCTCCAGGCCGGGAGATTTTGGCCAGTAAGCCCAAATGGCCACTTTGTAATTTCCAGTTTAGTCCCCCACCCACCCACCTCACTTTCCCCATCGTTCAGGACTCAGGCACGGAGAGCATCTGCTCTTGGTGGTGCAGGACTGCAATATAAAAGAAGTCTCTGCTTGCTGTGGGGGCTGCTGCCACTGGGCTCCCCCTGTCCTTCTGAGCCGGCTGCATCAGGAAAGGGGTCCATCCGGCGCTCTCTGGGGGAGGGACGGAGGCTGCCGGTATTCTGTTGGGGCCGCTGGGAGCGTCTCCGTTGCCCCATTGCAGGCCAGACGCCCCTAAAGGTCGTGGGGCTGGAGGTCAAAGCCAAGGCAGCCTTAGGGGGAACTTCCTTCCTCCAACGGAAGGCGGCTTCACCCGGATGTGCACACTGGAGGAGGGGTGTCAATGGAGCTGCTGTTACTGCGCAGTCTCTCGGAAGGGCCCCAGGTGTGTGTGTGGGGTGTCCCTTCCGAGCAAAGTCCTGGGGTGGGGAGGCGTGTCTCCTCTCCCCTTGTCCCACACCTCTCTTGGGGAGGCCGAGTGACAGGAGTGGGCAGGCGAAGGGCTGGGCCCTGGGCCGTCTCTGGTGCTCCCTGCAGGAATGGCCTGACCCACAACCCCTTCCCCCCACCCCCGCTCTCCCTCCTGCAGTGGTGAAGTGGCGAACTGCCATGGCGAACTGCTCTGACAGCGACGATGACAGCTTCATGGCCGTGGACCCCGAGGACGCCGTGGCAGAAGGGGGCACCATGGAGCAGGACGAGAGGCCGCGAGCCAGGCCCCACATGGAGGAGGGAGAGGAGGAGGAGGAGGAAGCGGCAGCATCAGCAGCAGCAGGGGCAGCCGAGCACCAGCGTTCCATGCAGGAGCTGCCGGAGGAGGTGCTGGAGTACATCCTGTCCTTCCTCTCGCCATATCAGGAGCACAAGACGGCTGCCCTCGTCTGCAAGCAGTGGTATCGACTCATCAAAGGTATGGGGCTTCCTGCTGCTAGGAAGCCAGTGCTGGGGGTGGGGGGTGGGACACGGGGACACACCGGCCTTGGGCATTCCTTGTTCTGGGAAGCCGCGGTGTTTCCTGTGGCAGAAGTCGCTGTCCCGAGAGTCTCTTGCGTTTGTAGCCCATAAGGAGGTGGAGAGAGAGAGATTTGCTTTTGCCTGGAGAAATGCCAGAAGCCGAACCTTGTTTGGTCAGGATGAGGGTGGTGAGAAGGGAGGGGCCTGCCGTGGGCATCACACACACCCCACCCTCCCCTGTGCCAAATTGGGGATGGACGGACAGAGACCGCCTGGCTTCACGGGCGTCGCCTTGGCCTCTGGGGCAGGAGGTGGCGTTCCTTCGGACCAGATGTTTTCCCTCTCTTTCACGTCCCCTGGACTACAAAGCCAGTTGTGTTGTTCAACTTGTTAATTGTGGTTCGGTAATGAAAAGAGCAGAAACCACCGGGTGCTTTTCAGGCCCCGAAATCTAACGTCTCCCCTAGCCAAGTAGTGTTCTGGCTGAAGGGTGGGGGCTGCCTTGAGAGGGCTACCAGTAAGGAGACCTCCTGCATGAGGAGGGGTGAGTGTGTGTGTGTGTGAGAGAGAGAGAGAGAGAGAATGGATTTACCCCTGAGAAACTAGGACTCCGGACTCCCAGGAAGCTTGTTTCTCCTGCTTTTCAATGCTCAGGGCCTCAAAGCATTCCTAAAATACAACTTAAGATCCCCTCACCTGATTCCCAGCACTTTGCTGCTCAGTGTAGGCCGTGCTTCTGCTGATGCCTCCTGCCGCATCTCACCCAGTGTCGTCCAGCTGCTCCACCCCCATCCCAGGGACTTTGCCCCTTCTCAGCTCTCCAAGACCTTTGCCATCACACACACCGGCCAATATGCATGGGGAGGGGGCCCCCAGGCCCCGGCGCCTACCACGGTCCTCGTGGCTGCCACACATGCTTCGCTGTTGGCCTTTGGCCACCCTTCGACTGGCAGGGGGAGGGCCTCGCGTGGCCGGATGTGGGGCGGGGTAGGCTGGGTTCACCGCCCTCCGCTTCCTTGTTCTCCCGCTGCCCTGGCCTCAGCCCCACCACGGACGCTTCCTGCCCGGGGCCGTGCTTTGGGCCATCCTACGACGCCCCCTGGGTGCAGAAGAGGCTCGCCCAAGGGCAGACGCCTCCCTGGAGCTGCCAGCGGCTGCTCTCCGCTTCCAATCGCAGGGCCCTGGGTTTTGCTCGCTTGGTTGCGCTGCTCTCTCCTGAAAGAAACAGGCGAAGGTGGGCAGTGGGTGGCGCCTGGAAAGTTCCCCCAGCTCCCTGGGCAACGCTGGGTTGGAGTCCCCCCCGCTGCCGCCGCAGCCTAGCACAGCTCTGTTCCCCCGGGCCGGTTTCCTCCTCCCATAATGCCGTCTGCTCCCCCTCCGCCCCCAGGCGTGGCTCACCAGTGCTACCACGGCTTCATCAAGGCCGTCCAAGAAGGGAACGTTCAGTGGGAGAGCCGCACGTATCCCTACCCAGGCACCCCCATCACCCAGCGCTTTTCGCACAGTAAGTACCTGGTGGGAGTTGGCTCTGCGTCTGGGGGAGGAGGGCCCGGTGCTCGTCTTCCCAGGAGGCTAGAGCTGGAGGTGCTGGGAGCTCCCCTCGGCCCGCCTGTCCGTCAATGGCAAGGGCGCCGTGAAGCGTGGAGGCTTCTCGTCTTGCAAAGCGCCTGCTTCAGTCCCCTGGGTGGCTTGCATGAGAGCCGGAGCGGGTAGAATTCCCCACCTGGACCATTGGGCCTATAAAACCACATCGTCTTCAAAGGAGGAGGAAGTGGCACCAGCTTTAGGCCGGGAGGGCGGCTGGGAAATGCCAAGTAAAGCAACGCGGTCCGCCTCCGGGGGAAGTTTTCTCGCTGCCGTTGGCTCCCTGGGGTAAAAGGGACTTCAGCAGCTCCCTGCAGGCTGTCAGCAAACAGGTACAGAGGAGGGGACTGTCGATGGCTCGTAGCCCTGGTGGCTGTGTAGATCCTCCCTGTTCAGTGGTAGTCCACCATGGAAGAATAGCAAACTGTAGGCAAGTCGTGCCTTGCCAGCGGGGTGGGGGGCTCTGCCATTTCTGTGGGTCTTCACGGGCCGGGTGTGTGTGGCTTTGGGTGGAGGGGGGTGCAGTCCTGGTTCCTCTCGGGGTGGTCTCTGGTTCTCATTGGAGACCGGGCTGCCGCCGAGGCGCTGAGCCTGTGTTCGCCTCTTACTTGCTCCTCTCCAGGCGCGTGTTACTACGACTCCAACCAGTCCATGTACGTCTTTGGGGGCTGCACGCAGAGCAGTTGCAACGCAGCTTTCAACGACCTCTGGAGGCTCGACCTGAACAGCAAGGAGTGGATCCGGCCCTTGGCTTCAGGTGAGGGGGGGGCGCGGCGAACCTGTGCTTGGGCGAGGCAGAGCTGGGGCGGAGGGAGGGGGGGAGATCGTGGCCCGGGGCAGGGGGCCGCCCTGACTGGCGCCTGGGGCTTCTGCGTGCCGAGTCCGCTGGGCGAGGGGGCGCTTGGCCTGCTCTGGCCTCGGAGACCCCCCCCCGCACACACCCCCGCTCTTTAGCAAGACAGGGTGGGGTCACGGAGCACAGGCTGGGTGTGGGGCGCAAAGCGATCCCGCTCAATGCTTTCTATCTTACACCTAGTTTTGCATTTTGTGTGCTGTCCGATTATGTATACTGATCTTTTTTGAACGCAGATGTGTGTATGTGACCGTGGGTGCTGCTGTGGGAGACAATGTAGGCTTAGAGCAGCTCCCGCCTGGCTCCTCTCTGCCATCTCTCTCGGTCTCCTGCTTCCCCTGCGAGCCTCTTCTCCCTCCGAGAAACGCCTTGCGCAGGGGCTGGTGGGGTGCAGGCGCCCCAATAGCTTCCTGTGGGTGAGGCAGCTCTTGCCTTCCCCACAGAGCAGGAGGAGCAGCAGCAGCAGCAGCAGCGCACGGCTCTGTGGGGCGGTGGTATGGGGCCAACCCCTTGAGGTCGGCAGCGCCCGCCCGCCTGCTTTTGCTGCAGGGCCAGCCACGTCCCAGGGCCCAGCGCTCCCTGTCATTTTGGGTGTTCCCAGTTCAGGTATTTGAAGGAGCCGCCAGGACGTGTCTCTGCGGGTCCCCCCAGCGGCCAGAGAGCGGAGTGGGGGAACCGGGTCCGCTCTCGCCATCGCCAGGTTCGCCTCTAGAACCGAGGAGCGGGCGGGACTCGATCCCCACAGCCGGGCTGGGCCCTTTGGGAGAAACCATGAATGGCTTTTGTCATTCAAATCCCGGGTCCGGTCCTTTTCAACGTTGCTGCAGAAAAGAAAGCTCGCGGGAAGCCTCTGTCCTACGGGCCCAGGCTTTGGGGCGATGAAGTGGCGCCCCCTCGCCCTGAGTGGGGGCCATCAGAGGCCCCCTTCTCCCTGCCTCTGCCCACCAGCGTGTGCCACGACCTCCTCTCCGCGTGCGTTTTGCAAACGCTGCTTGGGATCCTTCTCTTTTTCTGTGCTACTCAAGAAGCTGCCAGTGCTGTTCTTCGGCCCCCGCAGTTGACGCCCGTCTCTTCCACGGCCCGGCCGACTCACCCTCTGCCGGGTGCCTGTTTTTAGGAGAGCAAGTCCAGAGGGGGCGGGGAGAGGTTCTGTTGTCCCAGGGGAAATAGTCCTGCCAGCTGTTGGAAGCACCTGCTCCAGGTCTGGCTGCAGCTGCAACCTCCGGGTAGGGAGCGCGATCCGGCCAGCGCATGGCCTCCGTGGGTTCCCCGGCGTTCCCTTGCAAGTCGATGGGGCAGCTGAAGCAGCCACCGCTGGATCCGCGCCCAAAAATACAGCGGAACGTGTTTTGCGGTGACCCTTCCCCGGAGAGAGCGGCTGCGGCCGCAGCGTTGTGCCCAGAGAGACCTGGGAGGGTTGCGCAGGAAGGTGCTTCCAGTAGACCTCGCCTCGTACAGCCACCATCCCCAGCCTGGCGCCTCCAGGTGGGTTGGGCGCCAGCTAGGAGTCCGCTTCACCTGGAGAGCGCTCGGCTGGGCACGGCTCTTGTACAGTGTGTTGAGGCAAGCTTTTGAGTTCGGCAGAGCTCTTCTGCAGAGCAGCATGTGCCAGAACGGTTGCATGTCCAAAGCCAGGCTGAAGCGGGCGGCAGTCCGGTCCCTGCGACGGCTGTCGCTTCGTTGGCCCTGACTTGTGGGGAGCTGGCCTGCAGTCCCCCCCACCCCAGGCATTGGCACGCCAAGCACAGCAAATGCCCGGGGGGGCGGAGGCATGTTCCTCCCACCCAGTCACTGTGTTTGAGTGGCAACGCTCCCACAGTGCCGTGGACAGAGGGCGGCGCGTCAGTTTCCGGGCGCAACCGAGCTGCCGTCTCTCCTCCTCTGCACCGACAAGGGAGTCGATTTGGGGTCAGGAAGGGGAAGTCGCCCTCCGCCTGTGTCACCCTAATTGCCAGGCGCCTGCAGGTGCTTCTCCCGGATTCCAAAACACCTGTCAGTCAGCCCGACAGGAAATTATGGGCTTTTTCATGCTTCCCCTTTAAACGGCTGCCTCGCTGCTGAATAAAAGCAATAATTAATTTGTCTGAGGAGCTTGCAGCCCATCCTCCCCACACCATGCACACACACACACACACACGCGCACCAGGGGAAAATGGGGGTTGGGTCCACGGCCCTCCGAGGGGGCGCTGCCACGCTTCTTGCACACACAAGCAAGGCAAGGGCTCTTCCTTCTGGGGGCCCAAGAAGAGGAGCCCGTCACACACACCCGTCAGGGGGCGAAAAGACAGAGGCGGCCACAGGGCTCGTGCTCGCAGGGCTCCACGTTGCCGGAAGGGACGGCAGTGGCCGTGGAGAGGGGCTGGCGTGTCCCAGGGGAGGGGATGCTGTTTCAGGCAGGGCAGAGCCCCCGTTCCACAGGCAGTCTTGGCCCCCGGACACTCTTCCTGCCCCTCCCCCCGCTGCCAGACGTTCTGCCTGCCCCTTACATACACATACTCTCCTCCGGCCCTTGACAGAGGCATCTCTGCCCAGCGGGCTATTTCCATCCCAGGCCGCTGCGCCTCTTTGGCTTCCTGTGGAATTCCGTGAGCCCCTCCTGGGACTGCCCGGCTCCATATCGCTGGAGGGGGGGCTTTGGAGCTGCCTCCGGGGCTCTAACTTTAGCTACCTATTTTTGCCCGGCCTGTGAGCCTGGGATGCAGAGCAGCCAAGGGCCAGTTTTGCCCTGGGATCCTCCAGGTCGTGTCAGCCTGGCCCGGAGGGGTCCTGCGAAAGGGTCTGTAGCTCAATTGCCCGAGGCGCTCTGCCACACCTCCCCTCCCGCGCTCTGGGCACCGCTGCCTTTGCTCCCTTGCTGCAGGTTGGGGGGTGGAGGGGGCTGAAATAGTCTTCCCACCACCACCTCGCTCCACCACGGTGGGGGCTTGTGTGTTTCCTCCTCTCGGCTGCTGGCGAGCCAAAGGTCGGAGCTCCGTGGTGCTGAATGCCTTGAGAAGGAGGCGTGGGCTGGTAGCTGCGTGTACAACACTTTGAAATCTGCAGATGTCAGCAGTGGTTTATGAACGCTCGTGAGCGAGCGCTGGGCCTTCTCAGGCACTGGGACCCCAGGTTCTTCCCAGCCGTGTACCAGGAGAGAGGGCCAAGGCTCCCTCGGCCGCTCCTGCCTCTCTCACATGCTCAGAGGCTCAGCTGCGGTGCCTGCCTCTGCTGGAAGCAACCCTTGCCCGCCTCCAAACGGGGAGAGCCCAGCTCCAGTTGGACTGTGGTTGCCCGACCAGGAAAAACCCTGGTTATGGCAAGCCAGGAAGCCAGTGAGGTGGGGGGGGGGCTGCTGCAGTCCCCACGCGGCCAGAGCCTGGCTTTCTAACCTCCCTTTGGCCGCTCTCTCCCCACCCCTGCAGGCTCTTACCCTTCGCCAAAGGCAGGAGCCACGCTGGTCGTCTACAAGGACTTGCTCGTGCTGTTCGGGGGCTGGACGCGGCCCAGCCCATATCCCCTGCACCAGCCGGAGCGGTTCTTTGACGAGATCCACACTTACTCGCCCTCCAAAAACTGGTAAGAGCGCCGGCTGCGCTTCGGCCCGGGCCGCCAGCCTCCCTCCGGCCTCGACCCACCCTCTCCTCCCTCCCTCAGGTGGAACTGTGTGGTGACGACCCACGGCCCCCCTCCCATGGCCGGCCACTCCTCCTGCGTGATCCGGGACAAGATGATTGTCTTTGGGGGCTCCCTTGGCTCTCGGCAAATGTAAGTCTGCTCTCTGCTCGCACACGCACGGGCGCACGCGCGGGCCTTCTCCTCCCTCCCCTTCTGAGGCTCTTTGTGTGCTGCTGCTTCTTCCTTGCAGGAGCAACGACGTCTGGGTGCTGGATCTGGAGCACTGGGCCTGGTCCAAGCCAAGCATCTCTGGTCCCAGCCCTCATCCACGAGGGGGCCAGTCACAGGTACCCCCCTCCTCCGCCAAGACCCAGAGGGGTGCTGCCGCTGCTGTTTCCCCCTGAGAGATCCCTCCGGCTCCTTGCTAAAGCCCCGGCTGGGCTCACAGGGGGCCCCGGGGGCCGCCTCTGATGAGCAGAAGCGGCCAGATGCCGAGACGGGGCTCCGTTGGCTCTCCTGTCCAGGACTGAGCCCCCGTGGCCTTCCGCAAAAGCGTGTGCACAGACAGACAGACAGACAGGAAGGGCCTTGGATCGCTCAAGGGGCCTGGGGGGCGGAGCAGTTTGCCGAGGGGGCCGCCCATCCCCCCTCCGTGGCCTCGGAGTCCGCATGGAGCCGGGGGATCCAAGGGAGCCGGGCGCTTGGGGGTTCAACGCAGCCCCTTTCGCAGACTCCGGGCCTTGGCTCGTCTGCTCTGGCCCGTCTTCCCACTGCTTCTAGCTGGAGGCACTGGGAGCTGAGCCTGGGTGCTTCCTCGTGCCCTTCTGGTGGCAGAGGACGTGGCCCTGGACCTGCGTGGCTGCAGACGCTGGCCAGGCTCTGGGCTCCTCCTGCTACATTGCCTGTTTCTCTCCTTGCCCTCCAGATTGTCATAGACGACGAGACCATTCTGATCCTCGGGGGCTGCGGGGGGCCGAACGCGGTGAGTCAGCAGAGCAGGGGCTACTGCAAAGCCCCCTCTCCTCCCTCTAAGGTCCTGCTTCCCTTTCAAGGCTCTAGTCCATGTGGGGCCTGCCATCACCATGGGGAGAAGTCCTTTCCCCTCCTGCCCTGAGTCAGGGGCGCTCTAGCCCACTGGTTTCTCTCCCAAGAATGAAACCATGAAGTACAGTGAGCTAGAGTGGCAAAAGATGCGCTAGCCTCCCACCGTGGGGGGGTTTCCTGCCCTTCGCGCCCCCCCACCCCCCCGTCAGCCGCTCACCATGGGCCCTCTGACTCCCCGTGCCCCTTGCAGCTCTTCAAGGACGCCTGGCTGCTGCACATGAATTCCGAGCCCCCCTGGACGTGGCAACCCCTGAAGGTGGAGAACGAAGACCAGGGAGCCCCCGAGCTCTGGTGCCATCCGGCCTGCAGGGTGAGGGGCTGTGGCAAAACTTCCAGCATGGAAACCTTGCTTGTGCCGGGGGGGGGGGGGGGGGCTTTGGGTTGCACAAGCATGAGGCTAGCGCTGGTCCCCTGAGGGCCGAGCCTTATAGCTGGGGGGCGGGGGGAGGTGCCGTCTCCTCACACAGCCTCCGGCCCTTCGTGGCGGCCCTGGAGCTCTGCTTCCCGGCCCAGGCGGTGCCGCAGCGGTGACGGTGTGTCTCTCTCTCCGCCTGCAGGTGGGCCAGTGCGTGGTGGTCTTCAGCCAAGCCCCCAGCGGGCGGGCGCCCCTCAGCCCCAGCTTGAACTCTCGCCCGTCACCCATCAGTGCCACGCCGCCCGCCCTGGTGCCCGAGACGCGGGAATACCGCTCCCACTCCCCGGTCCGGAGCGCGGACGAAGCGCCCTGCGTCAACGGCCGCTGGGGCACCCTCCGGCCCCGGGCCCAGCGCCAGACGCCTTGCGGCTCCCGGGAGGGCAGCCTCTCCCCGGCCCACGAGGACACTTCTCCGGTGCTGAACGGCGGCAGCGGGGGCTTCTCTCCAGGCGCCCCGGCCCCGGGCGGAACCTCCCTGGACAGTCCGCTCCAGGCCTTCTCTCCCAGCACGCCTTCCTCCGCCACCGAAGGCTGCGACCTAAAGACCGGCCTCTCTCTGGCCCCGCGGCGGGGCTCCCTTCCCGAGCAGAAGGACCTGCGGCTGGCACCTGTGGACCTTACCTGGGAGCCCAAGCCCCCGCCCCCCCTTTGCCAGCCGGAGGGGGCGGAGGGCAGGACGGTCGGCCCCAGGAACCCTCCGGAGCAGACGAACGGCGCCCACAGCCCGCCCCGCGTGACCAGCTCCCTGGCAGGGGCCGTCTCCCCCGGAGCCCTGCGGCGCAGCCTGGAGGCGGTGAAAGCCCTCTCCTCCAAGGCGCCCCACGCGGCGCTCAGCCCCCCCTTGGGCTCCTCGCCAGGCTCCCCGGGCGGCCAGAGTGGAGCCGCCGCCGCCGCCAGTGAGGCCGCTGTGGCGCCCCCTGGCGCCCCTCGGCCCGGCTCCGCCCAAGGGGATGGGCACGCCTTACCGCCCATCGCCCGGCGGCTGGGCCACCACCCGCCCCAGTCGCTGAACGTGGGCAAGCCCTTGTACCAGAGCCTGAACTGCAAGCCCATGCAGATGTACGTGCTGGACGTGAAGGGCCTCAAGGAGCGCGGGCGGGTGCAGTGGAAGCTCTTCAGCAGCGGGGCCGTGGTGGGGCCGCCCGAGACCAGCCTGCACACCGTGGTACAAGGCCGGGGCGAGGTGATCATTTTCGGCGGCCTGATGGACAAGAAGCAAAACGTCAAGTACTACCCCAAAACAAATGCCTTGTACTTTGTGCGAGCCAAGAGATAATCCAGGCGACGGCAGCAGCCCCCACCCCCTTCCTGCCCCCCTGCCCCGCCAGCCTCTGAGCTCCCCTCAAACCCTCCAGACCCTTCCGTAGCGCTCTGTCAAGCAGGCTGTGAATTTGGGGTTCCACCCACCCACCAATAAAAAGATCTAAACAAACGCCACTGCTGCGTCCCTCCCTCCCTCCCTCCCTCCCGTTCCCTGCATGACCGCAGCCCTTGGAGCTCCAGCTCCCTTTCCAGAGGGGGAGCTGACCCACGAGACCGGCGGCGGCGGCGGCAGCGCCGGCTGCTGAACGGCCTCATGCCCACCTCCTTGGTGGTCTGTGGAGGGCTGTCTGTGGCATCGATCGCCAGCAAGCGGAAGGTTGCCGGGGGCGCACAACCGCCCTCATTGGGGTGCATTGCCCTCTTCCATTCCCCCGTTCAAGGAGGTGGGGGGGGTGCCATCGTCCTGCCCCACCAGCGACAGGGACCTTTCCTAGTGACAAATTCCACGGTGGTGCTGGAGGGGCTCTGTGAATCCATCTGCAGCTCTTGTGGTGCCTTCAGGATGGGACTCGTCCTGTGCAGATGCTCTTGTGTGCCAGACCCAGGTCGGCCCTGGCAAAGTGGACTCTGGCCCACGAAAACATCTGCCACAGGGAACGCCTCCTTTGGTGCCCCGGGACTCCTTGGGGCCAGGGCTGGTCCTCCAAACAGGGTGGCTGGGGGGAGGAGGGGCAGTTGCTTAGCAAGCCAGTCTTGGGTGAATTCCCTAAGGGTTCGAGGCTCCGCACATGCACCCCATTCCTCAGGGCCTCGTTTTTCTCCTGTGCTCATTATGCTCTGAAAATGCCTTTGCTTCAGAATTGGTTCTCAAGGGTTGTCTTATAAGCAAAGGCCTGGCTGTTGGGAACTGCGCAGCTCCGCTGCCCTGATGCCGCACCTAACAGCTGCGTTGGCTCCCCCAGCCCCTGCCTCCCCCCCATTGTCTCATTGATCTCTTCTGGGGGGGGGGGGAACGACTGTCACCACAGGTCTCCTGTGCATGTCCCCACCCCTCAGTCACCTGCCACCTCTGCGTGCAAGGGTTTGGCAGCAGGGACTGGATGGGCACAGGCCTTAGAGCTTGTGGGGCAGAGTTCTTGGCAGCCCCTTATACCAGGGTCCCGGAGCCCCGCAGGGCTGCTAGCAGCCACTTTAGGCAACCCGAGAAAAGATGGGGGGGAGGGACAAAAACCCTACAGGCTACTGAAGAGCAGGAGGAAGAAGGGGACTTGTGTGCGGCCGGTTGCCGACTTCCTTGAGAGTCTGGCTGGGTTGCTGCTGTTGTGTGTGAAGGGGAGCCCTTTGCAAATCAGCTGTCTGGCTCCCTCCCTGAGCCCTGCATGAGAATGGCCTCTAGGCACACCCAGTGGCCTGTGACACCCAGAAGTGGCTTCTCCTGCGCCTTTACACCCATTCTTCACGCCAAGCGTGCTGCAGACCCCAAGTTCAGTTCTGGAGCCTCTGTTCTGCATGCAGCGGCCCCGGCATCTCCAGGGCTCCCACAGACTCTGAAACTGCCTCCCTGAGGCCTGTTTTTCCCACTGCAGCAGTCTGTTCAAATCCTGCCAAGCCTTATTGTCTCTTAGCAAAAAGGGGGGCTGTCCCACCCCAACCTCAGGAGCTCCTGCCAAAACCTTCCTCGGTGTTGGACATACATGGAGCTTTCTGAATTGCTGCCACCAATTCCAGCAGCATTTTGAGGCTTCCCAAGAAGTCCCTGCAATAATCCGAGAATGCCTTCCAGGCATTTGGCTCTTCCTTCCCCTGCAATCCCAAAACAGACTGGCATCATTTCCCCCTATCCATGCAGCGAGCCCTCTTCCTTCCTGAAATGCCTCTCCCCCTTCCATGGGGGAATGTTCCAGAGAGGAAACTTTTTTATTTATGTTTTAATGTCCTGGAAGTAAGGAGTAGAGCGGCCGTTTCTGGCGAGTCCAACCCTGCATGGACGCAGGGCCTGCGTCCATGCAGCCCACCCCCATGCACCCGATATGTGCACGGTGGACGGTCATACAGAGTGTAGCTTGGAGTCCAAGGCCGCCCACCCCACGAGCAGGTTCACAGGATGTCCTTCCCAGCAACACGCCAGCAAAGTAAAGCCCCTTCTGTTCAGTGTTTGTGACTTCTGCGCATGCTAGCTGTTTTTTGCGCTGCCATGACTTCATTTGTGATCTCTCTACCTGCAGGATGGGTGGAGGGAGGCGGGAGACAGACAGATGTCCACCCCCTCCCCTCTGCCCATCCATTTGTGTTTGCAGAAGGCATGGTCTGTGTCGGTTGCACATTTGACACCCCTCTCCCCCTCACAGACCCCTCCTGCTCCTCCTCAGCCCCACGGAGCCATGTTTCTCTTCTTGCAGAAACACCCAGCTCACTTCCCCCCCCCCATGCGCTAAGCCGGATCCATATCATGACGCACAAGCCCTGTGTGTGCCGGCGCTGTGAGTGAGGTGTCTCCCCCCCTCCCCAAAAACATGACTCAGGTGTGTCCAAGATGGATCCCAGCCCACCCATCATTTTAGACTCATCCAAGTATAGGAATGGAAAAGTGAGTGTCCTTGATATTTAAAAACAAAAACATGAAAAGAGGTCTGTGTGAATTTCCTTCTCTCCCCACCCCCCTTTTTGGGTTGTTAATGTTAATCCCACTACCTGATGAATTTTTAGCAATTTAACAAATAAAAAGAAATGCAAAATGGATCTGTTTGCTGTTCTGGTGTGCGCGTCTCTGTGTGTGCGTACATAAAAGGATGGCCAGGCCAGGCCAATTCCGCAGCCTCCTTTTATTAGTGGAAAAATAAATAGATGACGAGAGCCTGCATTGGTCTTTGGGGTGGGTCTGGAACCCCAGTTGTCTTCCGGTTGACAAACTTTCCTTTCTACAGGTTCGCCTGGAGGCCGCTTCGACTCGTCACAGGCGCAGGGCAAGGCAGGGCAGACCTCTGCCCTTCCGTAGCTATGAGGCGCCCCTCATAGCTGTGCAGGGCCCTTTACAAAGCGTGAGAAGGCAGGTCCCTGCCCCCAAGGCCCTACAATCTAACACATGTTGCACCTGCTCCAAAGCATCGTCAATGTTATCGCATTCGACAGAGTGATGGGTGCGAAATTGGCCTCTGGCACCGGGCGTAGGATGGAGCTGCCGGCCTAGAGCTGCCGGCCTAGGCTGGGGACAGCAGCTTCCCAAAACCTGGTCCCCTTCATCCCACGTAGCCCCAGGAGGGGGCCTTGGCCTCCGCTGGGGAAAGCTCTGGGCCTAAGCCCTCTGGTCATGCCAGGGCACGCACCATGTTCACACTCTGCACATGCTCAGTGGCAAGCTGCCCTCACATCGAGTACCTTTCTTTTTAACAGAAAATGCTGCTTCCTGCCATGAAGGAAAGGCATTCTGTGCATGTTCTTCAGCGCCATGGCCCTGCTGGGGCAATGAGGTCCCCCCAACAACAGCCTTGCGGGGTAGTCCCAGACTGCAGCCTCCAGCTGAAGAACTTCTGGCACCTGCCAGGTCCTCCTTCCCCCAGGAATGGGGGGGGGGGAGACCTCCAGAGGGGCCCCACGGCAGCCCCGCCCCATCGATCTCTATGCCGCCCCCTGGCGGAAGCGCGAGACCTAAACAGATAGTCGAGAGGGACGCGCCCCTCGTCCCATTCATAGCTCTGTGGGGAAGGGTTGGTGGGCGCAGGCAGGCAGGCAGGCAGGCACCAACCAGAGGGTGCGCTTACGTACTGACGCCAGACGCAAGCAGGGCGGAAGTGTTTGCCCGGGCGGCGCCAGCTGGGAGTCGACCTGCCGCTTGAGTCGGGGCCTCGCGGAGTTGCAAGGTCCGAAGGAGTTACGGGGCAGATGGCTAGCGGGAGGGAGGGATCTGGAAGCGCAGGCACCGCCACCCTCCCCCCCTTCCCGGAGAGGGCGCCTCTGAGCATGTGCAGAGTGCTCTCCCATGCGATCCCCAGCGTCTCTACCGCCTGGGAAGATCGGGTCCCCCACAAGCACATTGAGCTTCTCTCGGCCGCCTTCTCCGCTGACTGGGAACAAACTGGCGCCTCGTCCCGTTTCTTTTTACTTGTCCCATTTACAAGGAGCCTCATTCCTGGGCCCCTTTGCTCAGCCCCGCCGGCGTGGCCTTCTCTAGTGCTGCCCTTCTCTCCCTTTTGCCCGGGGTGGGGTGGGGTGGCGAGGCGAGGCGAGGCGGGGTGGGCTTCTGGTCCCTTCAGCCTCTCCCCCTCCAGCCTCCAGACACTCCTCACATGCTTTGCCTCCCTTTGTAGCAGCAGCAGCAGCAAGGCACGCAGCCATGATCGTGGCCCCCGGAACCGTGGTCGTCTCGGACTGGCACAAGACCCAGGAGGGCAAGGAGCACTTCGCCACTCTCCTGCGGCGGAACAAGCGCAAATCCTTCGGTGAGAGAGAGAGACCGAGACCGCTCCCAGCCCCACATTAAAGGAGGGGGCAGAGGTGTGGGCTGAAGAGGCCTGGGACTCCCCCGCTGGCTGGCCCACCACCCAGCCGGGTGCTGGGTCTGCCCAGCAGGACTCCCGGTGCACTGACTCCGGGGGAGGGGAAGCACTCCAAGTAGTTGTTCGGCCCAGGCGTGAACGAACTAGCCCAGACGTTTATCTATTCGTGTTCTTGCCATCCCACCAAGAATATGGCGCTCAAGGCTGCTTACTATCATAGGAAACAAACATTTAGAGTAAAAACTGAATGAAAGAGCTGAGAATCCAGAAGGGTGGGAATTGCCCCATTAATTCCGAAAAGGAGAGAACTCTGGGTTCTCAGTGGGTTTTCTACATGTGTTGAGCCGGTATTAACAAGGAGAAAGGCCCTTTGCATGTGCTCAGAGGCACATCCTTCTTATATCATTTCACATATTTTGTGAGCTGAGCCCTGGCACGGAAGCTGGGTTTTCCCGTGACGCTTTTGAGCCAAGCCCCGATGGTGCAGGCTGCTGTGTCCGGAGGGTAGCCGGCCGCTCACTCGCGGGGCTTGTGGGTCCTTGGCAGGGCTGGTTGAGAGGCCGGTGCTGCCCCCGCAAGCGGCAGCCGACGTGGTGAGCTACAAGATCTTCGTGTCGGGGAAGAGCGGCGTGGGGAAGACGGCCCTGGTGGCCAAGCTGGCGGGACTGGAGGTGCCGTGGGTGCATCACGAGACAACAGGTGACTCCCACATGTGTGTGCGTGTGCCGCTGCCTCTGAAGACCTCTGCAACCCCTTTCAAAGGGAATGTGTGTCTGCGGGGCGGGGGGGGGGCACTGCCTGCCTGTTGACCTTGGACAGGACAATGTGTCATTTCCTTTCGGAAAGGGTCTTGTGGCAGTAGGATGGGATTGAGGGTGTGTGAGTGAGTGACTAGAGTGGAAGAGGGGCAGCAGATTGGCAAGGAGGCCAAAGAAATCTTCCCTGAATTCTGAAATACATGTGGTAAAGTGATATATTTAATTGGGCGGTGACATGCAAACTTTGGGGTTTCACTGCACTCTTCAACAGACATGTTGCCTGATGAAGCGTTCTGTGAAATTCAGGAAGTTTATCCCTTTATTTAAAGCCCTTTTCTCCTGCTCTCTGGCCAAAACGGCTCCTGGAGCAGCTGACCTATAATCAGTAAAGTAAGGCAGTCCTGCCATGTCTTGGAAGTTGCGTTGTCTTGCACTAGTTTAAGTCGCATGAGGGGGATTGGCATTTTATCTCCGTTGGGTCTCATGCCTGTTGAGACCAATGCATCAACCGCTCCCTGTTGAACTTCACGATGGCCAGTCTATCTCTGGAATCATGAGGACTGCAGGCATAACGTTTCTGATGCTGGAAGCCAAGGTGCCCGTGATTCCGTTCTAGCCGAAAGCATTCTGTTCTAGGGATCCAGACGACAACTGTGTATTGGCCAGCGAGGCTTCGAGAGAGTGGCAGGGCCCTCTTCTTCAAGTTCTCCTTCTGGGACTGCGGAGAAGCCGTCCTCAAGAAGTTTGATCACATTCTGCCGGTCAGCGCAGTGCGGAGGGCCCCGGGGGGGGGGGGGGGGCGGGGGGCAGCCTGCAGAGGGCTGGGCCTGGAGTCTTCCAGTGTTCAGAGCAGCATCCGGTGGGGAGCAGCGGACAGGCCAGCCGGGCGCTCTGGAACGATTTTCCATTTCAAAGCGAGGCGGCTTTCCGTTCAGGGATCCTTCTCATTCGTCCTCCCTGCAGGCCTGCACGGAGAAAGTGGATGGCTTCCTCCTCCTGTTCTCCTTCACGGACCGCGCGTCCTTCGAGGGCCTGCCGAATCTAATCTCTCGCGTCACGGACGGAGCCAAGAACGCCGTCAGAATGGTGATTGGCACCAAGTATCCTTTTGGCCTCCTGCGTGTGTGAATGCTCTTCCCACCAGAACTCACAAAACAGGTTTTTTAAGGTGCTTCCCATCAGGAGGAGATTATATTCTGCACATGCCCAGTGGCCCTTGGATCTATTAATTTCTTTGTTTCACTAGTTTCACCCTTGCCTTTCCATGATAAAATGGAACTCGGTGAAGCTTACAGACAAAAATATAATTTGCAATGAACTTAAAAACACAACAAGCAGCAGTCAAAATAACAAGAGCATCCTAAAAAACTGACCAGGCACAGCAGAGTAATAACATATTTATCAGAGGTTCCACGTAAACAAATTCCACCAGAAAAGAAGTAATAAAAGCCCGTTTGAAAGCAGGCAAAGCACTTTTGGGATGCTTTTTAGACTTTTGAAAGTGGCAAAAACATGGGTGCCTTGTGGTTATTTTTGAATGTGCTCTTTGGGGGGGGGGGATCTTGTCCCCCACTCCCCTCAGCGATCATCCTGAACTGCTTTGATTATTCTGCATGAGGAACAAGAGCTGGATTGGGGCTCTCTGGCTGCTATTTCTTCAAATTAGAAATGGCCGGTTTAAACAGGCTTAAAAAAATAAACATGTTTGTCATGTGTACTTTGGCCCTGATCTATGGCAAAAGAAGGCTTTCGTTTTAATTTACTACTCCCCCACCCATGTTTTTATTTACAATAATAAGCAACGCCAATAAAGAATTTTGTGGCACCTTAGAGCTGCAACAGATGGAGTAGCCTGTAGTGTCCAGCAATGGGCGTAACTCGGCTGCCCGTCCAGCAATGGTGGGCACAGGGTCATTTGGCCCTCGGGGCAGCAGTGGGCAGCGGCTCTGGAAGAAGGCGCCAGAGGGGGAAAGGGACGGGCTGGGCTCCTCTTTGCCTCCAGGCTCCTTGACCAGTCCCCTCCAGGTTTGACCAGTTTGCCCACACAGATGTGACGGAGCACGACGTGGCGGCTTTCCGCCACGCCTGGAGCTTGCCCGTTCTGCGGGCGAAGAGTGTCAATGCGCCACGGATGAGCGATGGACAGAGCCTGGATGGCCGTGCTGGACTGTCCGACATCGCCCACCTCCTGAACGGGCTGGCAGAGCATCTCTGGCGGCAGGATCAGGTGGTGGCCGGGCTCGTCCCTCCGCCGGGGATTGCTGGGCCCCCGGAAGAGCCGGCCCCCTGCTGAAAGGATGGCACACGCATGCCCACACCCCAGCAGTGTCCTGTTTTCGGAGGAGCCCTTGGCTGGCACCGGAGGCCTTGAAATCGAAGCTTTCGCCATGATGCTTGTGCACAGAGGCCGCTAGGCCGAAGCCAGTGTTGCCATGGTCAAAAGCCCAGCGAGGGCCAAACTGGGTTGAGGTTGAGGGGCCGTTTGAGTGGAAGGGGAGAGCCTCGCCTCACGCCCACGAAACCCACCACGTCCCTTGCATTTGCATGAATTGATCTGGGGTTGCCTTGTCTAGAATTCTTGCTGTTGTGTGGATTAGAATTGGAGCTTGGTTTGACAGAGGGTGTGAGAAAAGCACCCTCTGGCCACAAGTTAAAAGTGCGCCCAAGCGAGGATGACGCCCTGCCTGGAGGACGTGTGGGCGGATCGTGCCCACCGCAAGAGGGTGGTTTGTACCACCCTCGCGTTGTCTCCGTACGTGTCCCGTGCGCCTCTGTGTCCCACACCAGCCGCTTTAATAAAGGCCTTGAACTTCGAGCTGAGGCGTCGCTTGCGTCGATGCACACAGGCCCCATCAGTAATGGCACGGCAAGGCCCCTTCTGCTTCCAGCAACCCTCGCCTTCACGTTGCTCCTAGGCCAGGGCTCCCTTCCTGCTCCAAGGCCTGAAACGTAAGGAAACGCTCGGGAGAGGGGAAGACGCCGTCCGGCTGGAGCTCAGGCTTTTCCGCTCCCATGGTCCCTCCCGGACCGCAGGCGGCAGATGGCCCTAAGCAGGCGTAGGCCGGGCGGCAGCTGCTGTGCCTGCCGTGGGACACTTTGTCACGGGACGCTTCCCCGAGTCGCTTCTGCACTGCCACCGCTCGCTGTCCTCCCTTCAGCACGTCACATGTGGGACATTTGCAGGCTGGTTCCTCTCAGTCTGAATTTGGATCCAGAGTGTGACCCCAGGCTCCGAGCGAGTGGAAGGGGCAGGACAGGCTGCTCAAAAAGCCGCACCCCATGAATATCTGCCCTCCCTCCATGGACTTGCTGCTGCGTTTGCAAGGAGAGCCTGAAGGGGCCGGTCGTTAGGGGCCGGCCGGCCCTTGCAGGCATAATGGGGTGGCTGCATCCCTCTCTGCTCTGAATGTGTCCCCCACCCCTTGCAATGGTTTGGCCCTCTGGGTTTGCTTTGCCTCCACAACAGTCCTGCTAGTGGGTCACTCTTGTTCCCCTTTTACGCAGTGGGGGGAACTGTAGCTGCCCATCGCCCCCGAATTGCAGGGGCATCTGTGGCCTTCGGCCTCCCTTGTACGAAGTCCCCTCCCTCTCCAAGGGAGCTGCAGGGCAATTGCAGTTGTGCTGGGCTCACCTGCCTTTCCTGCTGCAAAGGTCTGACTGCCATAACAGGCGTGTCCCCTTCCACACGCATGTTCTTGTGGAGGGGGCAGAGCAATTGGACCCCCACCCTCAGGGTTGAGGCATTCCAGCTTGGTGGGGGGGGTCTCTTCCTTGGCCCACGGGCATCCCAACTGCGCTGCTGGCCCGTATCCCAGCCCATGGCTCTATTCCAGCCATTGCCTCTGGCATCTCCCATGGGGTTCCTTGGGATCTCTGCAGCTCTGATGCACCCCAAATGGACCTGGAAGGGATCCCGGCTTTGCTGCCTTCGATCGCGCGCCTTTCTCTGCCGCTCGTGCCCAGAGCCAGGGTTAATATTTCATGAGCCGGGGGGGGGGGGGAGGGGGGCCTTCTTTGCGCAGACGTGAGGATGCCGGAAGGAAGGAGGCTTCTGGGACCAGAGTCTGCTGTGAGGCTCCGGAGAGCTCCGCTCCGCCTCGTGTGGGCCATGCCCGGGACAGGAGCCCAGGCCCACTCCCCTGCAGTCTGGCGGGCAGGGGGTGAAGGAGCCCTGAGCTAAGGGCAAGAGGTGCTTCCAAAGTGTAGGAGGGTTCATGGGAAATGAAGAGCAAACTCCTCTTTATAGAAACCCCCACACACACCTTTCTTAGAGACCAAAAAAATAAAATGGTGACAGCGCAGGGGATCATAGAATCATAGAATAGCAGAGTTGGAAGGGGCCTACAAGGCCATCGAGTCCAACCCCCTGCTCAATGCAGGAATCCACCCTAAAGCATCCCTGACAGATGGTTGTCCAGCTGCCTCTTGAATGCCTCTAGTGTGGGAGAGCCCACAACCTCCCTAGGTAGCTGATTCCACTGTCGCACTGCTCTAACAGTCAGGACGTTTTTCCTGATGTCCAGCCGGAATCTGGCTTCCTTTAACTTGAGCCCGTTATTCCGTGTCCTGCACTCTGGGAGAATCGAGAAGAGATCCTGGCCCTCCTCTGTGTGACAACCTTTTAAGTATTTGAAGAGTGCTATCATGTCTCCCCTCAATCTTCTCTTCTCCAGGCTAAACATGCCCAGTTCTTTCAGTCTCTCTTCATAGGGCTTTGTTTCTAGACCTCTGATCATCCTCGTTGCCCTCTTCTGAACACGCTCCAGCTTGTCTGCGTCCCTCTTGAATTGTGGAGCCCAGAACTGGACGCAATACTCTAGATGAGGCCTAACCAGGGCCGAATAGAGAGGAACCAGTACCTCACGTGATTTGGAAGCTATACTTCTATTAATGCAGCCCAAAATAGCATTTGCCTTTCTTGCAGCCATATCGCACTGTTGGCTCATATTCAGCTTGTGATCTACAACAATTCCAAGATCACCGCTTGCTTACAGCACCAGAAACCAGCAATGAAACGTTGGACTTTTACTCCTTCAGGGATTTTCCGAAGTAAGAATAAAGACAAAAGGGAAGCTGGGAGCACTGCTGGGCCCCCACAGATAACTCCATGAACGAAGCGGTTGCTGACTCCATAGCATTGTATGGAAGCCCCCTCGCCTATCTGAGCCCCACCAAAGTGCCCTTGCTTGCCCTTCCTGTCTGCCAAATTCACACCCCTGGTGAGGGTGATCGCTGTTCCCCACCCCGTGAACATTTTTGCTTCCTTTGTGTAAGCTGAGCAAGGCTTGTCTGCCTCTCGCTGACAGCTTTCCCCCAGAGCAGTTGGAATGATTGTGAGCATCCCGTGTCATCATAAGAGCAGAAGAAGAGCCTTGATGCTGGATCAGACCCAGGGTCCATCCAGTCCTGCACTCTGTTCCCCACAGTGGCCAACCCACAGGCAGGACACAGGTGCAGCAGCACTCTCCCGACCATGTTCCCCAGATACTGTTGCGGGGCATCTTAGGGTGCCAGGACCTCTCCCCACTCCTCCTCTCACGTTCGTCATATCGAGCATGTCCTGGAGCCTGACTGTCCCTTTTTTTGGCCTCCCTAGAACTAGCGGGGCGGGGGGTGGGAGTTGGTCAGTGGTTCCCCTTTGGGGGCTCCAGTGAGCCCAGGGACCGGGCTTGTGGGTTTCTGGAAGGCCCCCCCTCCCACCTGCCCCAAACCTGGAGCCCTGCAGCCGCCGCCGCCTCCGGCACAGTCATGCGCGGGCGTGGGGTGGGGGCGCCGCCCTGCTGCTCGGCAGTCGCTGCTGCTGCTCCCCCAGGAGTCCTCTGCTTCCTGCTGCCCACCTTTGCACCATCCTTCCTGCTGCCGCCGCCACCGGGGCTGGGCTCCTCCTCCTCCTCCCGCACATTTCCATAGCTACGCAGCCGGGCGGCACAGGGAGCTGCAATCGAGGCGGGGGCTGGGCTGGCACGGCTCCCCGGAGCCCCCTTTCCCCGGCCGCTCGCCTCCCCCGCCTGCGCCCCCGCCTGCCCATCCGCACCTCCTGCGCGGACCGAAGATGCTGCGCAGACAGGCGGCCTGGAAGGAGCAGCGATGATCGGGGGCGTCTCCTCTCCGGCCCCAGCCCCTTCCCCGGGGGGCTTCTCCTGAGCCCCGCCGCCGCCGCGCACCATGATCCGCAAGAAGGGCGCCAGGCCGGAGGCGCAGGACACCGGCTTGCTCCTGGGCCCGGGCCAGAGCCCCCCGGGCCTCTTGGGCGACCCCGACGACCTGCCAAACGGGGCCCCCGAAGGCAGCTTCGTAAGTACAGCGGGGCGTGGGGTGGGTGGAGGTGTCTCTGGCTGGCGGAGAAGTCCCGGGGCTCCCCACTCTCGGGGCCTCTGGCCTGGGAGGCTTTTCCTTGGGTGTGTTTCGCTGAGCGAACAAGAAAAAACGCTCTGCGTGTGCTCAGAGGGACCCTCATCACGCAGCCCCCTCCCCGTTGGGTTGGACTTTTATAATTCTCAGACCAGCTAAGCTGGCGGGGCGGGGGCGTGCGTTATGGGAGTTGTAGTCCAACAATCTGGGGGAAGGCTGTTCTCACGAGCCAGCTCTGGGGCCGGAGAGAGAGGGCGGACCCTTTCCATCTCAAGCGGTCCTGGGGCCGCACCTCTGCTCAGAAACAGGAGTCCACTGGCGCACAATGTTGTGGCCAGTAGGCACGTTGCGCTAGGATCCGGCCGCTAAGGAGACTTATCAGGCGGAAGTTAAATGCAGGGTGAGGAGACCCCAGGATGGTGGGCCAAGCAGGGTGGGTGAATATACCAGGGTGGTATATTCACAGGGGCCTTGGTATATTTGAGGAGGGGGGGGGGCTTTCAGTGGTCTCCCGGCCAGACCCTGGGCCTCTGCATCCTGGCTCCCACCCCAGCTGCCCCCTTCCCCCAGCTTGTACACGAGGCCCCGCCTTTAGTCTCTGAGCCAGTCTGGGCCCCACACCTGGTCTCCCCCCCTTTGTGTTGACAGGATGCGGACGAGGACGACGCCCCCATCTACGTTTATGGCACCGATGGATACGACTACGCTGACGCCGGCAGCGGCAACTATTTCAGAGATGGGCAGACGAAGATCGGTAAGCCCTCTGCCTTCGCTCCCCACCCTTGGTCCTCCGGCTCTGGCATTGTGCCAGAGTGGCTTGACTCCCTTGCAGGCTGAAAAGATAAGCCTTGCAAGAGCTGAGCTGCTTGATGGAAGAAAAGCTCCCCCCCCCCCAGCGCCTTCTTGGTGGTCACAGCAAGAGAGAGCGCTTCTGCCCATTCAGAGCATGTGAGAGCACGATCAGAGCAACGTGTCCAGGCTTTGCACACGCACTGGCGTTCCGAATTGGGCGTCCAGCCAGCTGCCCCCTTCTGCTCTGCCTGCAGACTTCGTGCTGGTCTGGGAAGAGAAGGTGCGGCCCTCGAAGAAGAAGAGGCGGAGCAAGCCGCCCCACCGCGACGGCGACAGGGGGGCAGATCCGGGGGGCGGCTGGGAGCAGGCCCATGGGCGGCGCGAGAGGTGCAAGCGGAAATTCCTCAAGAACCTGCGGAATGCCGGACTCCTGATGGAGAAGGTGATGGGCGGGGAGGCGGCTCTGTGAGTTTTGGCAGCGAGGCCCGAGCCTTGGCTGGCCAGAGGAGCCCTGGGCTACTGGCCCCACTCTGGCCTCCCACCTGCAGAAGAGGGTGGTTGTGGCGTGGGCCCTGGGGGCGTTACCAGCAGCCCTTCAGTGCCCTCCCACCCCCGACCCACATGCCGTCTCCATTGCAGGAGGAGACGCGGAGCGAGCGCAAGAGCATCCAGTACCTGAAGCTGAGCGCACCCTGGGAAGTGCTGGTGTATTACGCGGAAGAGCTCTGCATGCGGGCCCCGCTCCAGGTGAGGGCCTGGCTCAACTGGGGGCGGGGGCTGGGAATGGAAGGGGGGCGTTCGGCTTCCTCCCTCCCTTCCCTCGATCAGACCCCAGTGGCTCCTTCCTGTCCCGTCCCCCCCGTAGGCTCACCCCAACCCAGACCGGAACAGCTCAGCGGACCTGCTCCACAAGCTGCATGTCCCCAACGTCATGGAGCAGAGGGTGCCCAAGAAGCCCGTGGACTACTACACCTGCGCCTTCCGCAAGTCCAAGCTGGACAAGTGAGCGAGCGGGGGGGGGGGGGGTACCGTGGGGGGGGGGGGGGGCTGCCAGTCCCAAGGCCACCCCCATTCAGTTGGGGTGGGATGTTGCCTCCCTCCTCCCTGTCACGCAGACGTGGCTGCTTAGCCTCAGCCCAGGGGGGGTTGGGAACACCCTTCACTTTGAGGGCCAAATTCCATTTCGGAGATGCTCTTGGGGCCCACATTCTACAGGTGGGCGGTACCAAAGGCATAAGGGGCGGGGCAGAAACACCCCTGAACGCCAGCCTCTTTGAGCTTACGGAGCTCCCAGCCAGCAACGAAGCCTCCGGAGAGAGGTTCCAACTTCTCAGAATGTGTGTGGGGTGGGGTGGGGATGACGACACACAAGCTGGGACTGGTCGTGGGAAAGGGTGGGGCCAGGGAGTGGGGCACGGCCATCTGGGGAACCGAAACTAGGAGCGGTGGATTTGGCCCTGGGCTGAGCTTCTGGGCCCTTTGCTCCAGCCCCCAAATGTGTGACACGCGGGCACTGCTGTCGTGCTTTGGAACATTCAAAGTGTTTCCCTTCCACTCTCTGGTTGTGACTTTCACAACCAAAGGTCACAGGGTGCTGGCAGGGGTAGGCCAGTATTATTCCCCCTCTCTTGCTGATAGGAGAGGTGAGACGGGCAGTTTGTGGCAGGCCTGGACCGCCAGGAGACAGGCCCCCGCCTGAACCAGGAGAAGATTTAGGGCTAGGAGCAGTCGTTGGGGGCTGTTCCAACGAGGGGTCCGGGTGACCCAAGGTGGGTCTCCTCATCCCACTTCAACCTCTGTTCAAATAGGTCTAGCAGGTTTTGGGATTGTCTCCAAAACCTGTTTGAGCAGAGGTGACAGTGGGACAAAGGCAAATCAAATAATACAGCAGCACCCCTGCCTGCCCTGGAAAGCATCACTCCTTGTCTCCCGGACCACGTTCGGCTCTCTTAACACCGTGCATCCAATCCTGTGTTCAAAATGCCTTCTGTTCTCTCTTTCTCTCTCTCTCAGGTTCCTGGGCAGCAACTCGCACAACTCCTACTTCACCAACACGCAAAGGCATCGCATTGTGAGTGTTCAGGGGAGAAGGCCCGGTAGGGCAGAGGAGCACAGAGGGAGAAGGCTGAAGTGGGGCTTCTGGCTCGCCTTCTCCGCCCGGCTGCCCCCCTCCTCAGCCGCTGCCCCTCTCCACCCTGCTGGCAGGTGTATGAGATCCTGGCCCGGACCATCTACGGGAAGCGGAAGCACGCCGAGATCGGGATCGACCGGCTGCTGAACGAGGGCGTGTACTCCGCCGCCTTCCCGTTGCACGAGGTGAGGGGATGCTGGAGGGCAGAGGGGAGGGGCCAAGCTGCTCCCGCCCCTCAATCCCAGACGCCTGTAGTGGGGGCTGGTTCTGGCCCCGGTGGTGAGGGAGGGGCTGCAGTTCCGTGGTGGAGCCCCTGCTTGCAGGCAGAAAGTTTTTAATGTTTGTGAACCGCCCAGAGAGCTCCGGCTATTGGGCGGTATAGAAATGTAATTAATAATTAATTAATAAGGGCCGGGTTCAACCCCCGGCAGCATCTCTCAAGTAGGGCTGGAAAAACCACCGCCTGAAACCCTGGTGACGCTGCTGCCAGTCTGTGCTGACGAGACTGGGCCAGACGGACCCAGAGGGCTCACTCAGTAGAAGGCAGCTCCTTAGGTCCTGATGTAAAGAAAAGGGGGGACACTCTGCGCATGCTCCAAGGCACTCTTCTCTCCTGCTTTTTATCATCCCCATTTCACTTTCCAGTGGAAGAAATGCCATAGGGCATTTGGAGGATATTTGAAATAGATTATATCAGACCTTTAGCTGACTTCACCTGGAGGCCACGTCCCCTGAACGGCTCGTGTGCTGGCGTGAGCTTCCCTTTGGGGTTCAAAAAAGAGCAGTGGCTCCTAAGCGACAGTGTGCCGGCCGCTGAGGTTTGTCACTCAGGTGAGGGCCACTTCTGCTACATTGGCGGCACGGCCCTCTTCCCCCTCCCCTCTCCTGCAGGGCCCCTTTGAGCTGCCCGACTACGAGGTGCTGGGCGAGGCACTGAACCCCCGGCAGGTCCTGTTCCGCTTCTGGGCCCAGTGGCGATGTTGGTACAAGTACCAGCCCCTGGACCACATCCGGGCGTACTTTGGAGAGAAAGTGGCCATCTACTTCGCCTGGCTGGGTGAGCTGCACTCTGGAGCGGGGCCGCCCGTTCCGCCTCTCCCAACGGGACCCATCCTCCCCCCACCCCAGCAAGCTGGACGTTTTGCTCAGGTCCAGCTGCTTCCCATGGCAATTCCCATCATCTCCAGCCAGCTTAGCTGGAACATCTGAAGGACACCAAGTTGGGGGAGACTCACGCATCGGAGTGTCTAGTGGCAGGCTGTGAACTCTGTGCATGGTCAGAGGCTCCCTTCTCATGCTTTGGAGGGCCAGCTTGAACAAAGTCATGCACCGCGCGTGCTCAGAGAGAATTTCTCCCCCTTGGGAACGGCCTCGTGTCTCCTGCGGGGCTGAGCCCTGGCACTCCAGCGCGATCCTTCCTACACATGGCTCTTCCCAGGAGAGAGAGAGAGGTGGGGGCAGTATTCTGGGAGGAGGGAGGGGCTGGGGGGGGGTCTGGTCAGCGCTCACAGCCCCCACCTTGGGCCTCTTCCCTCGCAGGCTTCTACACGGCTTGGCTGCTTCCGGCTGCAGTCGTTGGCACGTTTGTGTTCCTGGCCGGCCTCTTCGCCATGGGGACAAACACGCCCGCGTGAGTGGGGCGGAGAGGGTGGGGGCAAAACAGCCAGCCTGGGGGAGTCCCAGGGTTTCCCTTACCACAGCACACACACCCCCAAGGTGGGAATTCAACTGATGAAGCTTTTCCTAGCTCTGCCACTGGAAGCAGGACACTGAGCTAGACAGATTCACCTTGGTCTGACCCAGCAAGAGTTGAATGTGCCTCTGAGACATGACTGTTAGGAGCATAACCACGTCTGAAGGGGGCTGGTTTTGCCCCTGAAGGTGGTCGCTGGAGAGCTGCTGCCCTTGTGCCCCTGGGAACCTGCCCCCCCCCCACCGCAGGGCATCTGGCTGTCCACTGTAGGAAGCAAGAGACTGGGCTACAGGCAGGGCCCAGCTTCTCCGTAGGCTCCTCTCACATGCTCCTGCCTGCATGTGATGCCCTCTGACTCGAGACCCTTGCTTGCGCTCTCTCATCTTCCCCTTCCCCTTCCCGGCCTCACTCAATCAGATAGCTATCTGTCTATGTAGGTATGTTCAGAGGCACTCTCTCCACATGCACTCCAAGGCTGCTGAGCTCCACTTATTTACCATCCCCCCTCACCCCCAGCTCAGTGTCAGATTTAAGCCCTGGTGCGGACTGAGGAAATCGAAGGGGATCCAATACGGGTCGGAGGCTGTGAGGAGATGCCCTTGGGTGCCTCTCCTTAGGGTGGCATCTTCCACTGACCCCCTCCCTCCCTCTGCTCCTTTCAGGCAAGAGATCTGTAGCAGTGGGGGGCAGTTCCTCATGTGCCCCCTTTGTGACACTTGTGGCAACTGGAACATCTCCGAGATCTGCCCCATGGCGAAGGTGAGGAGTGGGGCGGGGGGAGAGGAAGAAGAGGGTCGCTGTGACGTCATAGACCCTAGAGCATGCTGGGAGCTGTAGTGGTCGCCTTTTACAACAGGCTCTGATTGGTGGGTTCTAATACAAAAACCAAAAATCCTGGAAGCGTGAAGTCTGCTCACTCTTGGCAGACCATAATGGTGGCGGTGGTGCCTGTGCCTGGCAGCCTGGCAGGAATCGCTCAAGGGGGCTGGCTTCTCGCTCCCCTCTCTCTCTGCTGTCGTCCCACCAGGTGGGCTACCTCTTTGACCATCCAGGCACGGTCTTCTTCAGCATCTTCATGTCCTTCTGGGCTGTGAGCTTCCTGGAATACTGGAAGCGGAAAAACGCCACCCTGGCCCACCACTGGGACTGTATGGATTTCCAAGAGGAGGAGGCAAGTGGAAGCCGGATCTGGGCTGGGCTGGGCCGGGACCCCAGGCCTCTCCTTATCCTTCCGGAGGTGGGGTGGGTGCTGCAGAGCCACCCAGCCAGGCAGTGAAACTCCGTGCAAGTCCGAAAGTCAGGTGCCCACGTGGGCACTGGGGACTCCCAAGCAGTGGGGGGTTGGCAGAGTTTTCGTGGCTGTTTCTGTGGCCCTGGTGGCTTCTTTGCCCCTACCTGGGTGAGGCGGCAGCTTCCAGTTTCTGCTGACACAGGGAGGCCGGTGAAACTGACCATGCACACAATGCACACATCCCAGGATTGGATATGAAAACATTTCCATGTTTATTCATGTCTAAAATTGTACGTGGTACCCTTCAGGGGCCGATCCACATTCCCAGGGTGATACAAATATCTACTAAGCAAAGGGACCAACAAAACAGCAAGATAGATAAAGAATCCTGAACAATGCCAGGTGGACATTATGATCCTGAAGAGGAGTCGATGCTGTTGAGTCCAGTGGGCTTCCTCCGTTTAGGAATGCGGCCGCTTCTCTCCAGGAACCATCAGGTCCTCCCTGCCTCTCTCCCTTTTCCAGGAACGGCCTCGGCCTGAGTTTGCGGCCAGGGCCCCTTGCATGGAGCAGAACCCCGTCACGGGGGTGAAGGAGCCCTACTTCCCCGAGCGGGACCGGCTCTCGCGCATCCTGACCGGGTCCATGGCCATTATCATCATGGTGAGCTGCACCCATGCGCTTGCCCCACACAGAGGCCCTCAGGAGTGTGTGTGGCGGGGGGGATCCCTATCTAAGTCCACCAACATCCTTCGGTCTCTCCCCGCCCCAAACTTGGTCCAATCCAGAGATTTTCCAAGCCACCTGTGTGGAGTGAATTAATTGTGTTTGTGGTCACAGTCTTGTGCTGGGAGCTTGTTTTGCTCATCTTTGCCAGAAAGAACACTTCTACAAACTTTGAAACTGAGGATCTGGTGTCTGAGCTTTGCTGCTGCTTCTTTTCCTCCTCCCTCCCCATCCCCTTTCCTTTCATGTTGTGCCTTGAGGACAGGGATTGTAACCAGGAATTATATACTGTAAGTCCCCCCTCTCTTGCCGCCAAATGCTTCGGTTCTCTCCCCGCCCAGCTCTGCGTGGTAATGATCTTCTTGGTGTCGGTGATCATGTACCGTGGGATCGTCAGCACCATGATGTACCACACGGGGAACACGATCTTGATGACCCAGGTGAGTGAAAGAGAAAAGAGCCCTGCTGCAGTGTTGCGCTTGGCCTGGCGCTTGGCTCCCACCCTCCGCGGGGAAGGCCTGGGGCTGTGGCCACAGGCGGACTGGCAGAGGCCGTGGGGAGCCTCCCCTTGTGGGTCTTCCAGGCCCTTCTGGAGAGGGAGCCACGTTCGTCTGTTGCAGCAAGGAGGCTGGGGCACGTTTGTTCCGACAGACGCTTTCATGAGCCTGCATTGAATGAAGTGGACTGAGGTCCACGAAAGCTATTGGCCAGGTTGGCTGGGAATGATGTGAGTTGCAATCCAACAGGTCTGGAGGGGGCACTCCTTGGGGAAAGCTCTGGTCAGAATGAATGTGTTAGTCTTCAAGGTGCCACAAGACTCTTGGCTGATTTGACTCCTTTTGGATTAACCTGTCCTGCCCAAGCGTGTTCTCTGATGTGGGCCATACACACCTAGCCCCTGTGGTCTTTCTGGCTGGGGTCTCTCCTGGGGGAGTTTAGAGAGCTCCAACCAAGAATGAAGCCCCCCACTTCTGAGTTTGTGGAGAGAGGCGCTTTGGGGGCAGACCAAGTGGGGGGGGGGACCACGGGCCGCGTCACTCCTCCCGTGTCCCGCAGGCAGGGAACATCGCCAACATCAGCAGCTCCATGGTCAATCTGGTCCTCATTCTCCTCATGAGCCAAGTCTACACCTCTCTAGCCGAGAAGCTCACCAGGTGGGGTGAGTCGGACACCCCCCTTCCCCTCCCAGCTGCCTGGGGGAAACACCAGCCACCCCCCAATGTTGCCATGGCCGGACCACGGAGGGTGGGGCACTTTTGCACACGTGAGGCTCACCGGCCTCCCTGGTGCCAGTTGTAGCAAGCAGCTTCTTGGAACTCCTGAAGTTTTGAGCCACGATTGGGCTTCCTGCTCATGTCCCTCCGCGCTACTTCTGAGCTTCCATGGCTGGCATACCTCACACACACGTCACATCCCCTGCTCGTGCCGCCTTTGCAGAGATGCACCGGACTCAGACGCAGCATGAGGACGCCTTCACCTTCAAAGTCTTCATCTTCCAGTTTGTCAACTTCTACTCCTCCCCTTTCTATGTGGCTTTCTTCAAAGGCCGGTACGGGATGCAGCAATGGGGGGGGGAGGAGGAGGAGGAGGCCATTTGGGGGGTGGGATGGATGTCGCTGCAGAATCCAGCCCTTTTGCAGGGGCTCAGGATGGGTCCCGGCCAGCAGAGCAGCTTCCCAGTGGAGCTGCGGAGCTGCTTGGGTGTAGCTGGGAGACCCACCTGGCCCAATCCAGCAGTCAGGACCCAGGGCCCCGACGGCAGTGCCCAGGGCTATCACTGTGGTGCTCCTGTTCCTGGGGTGCGATTCACATGGCCTGAGGCAGCCCTGTGCAGCGTCAGACACCTCCCTCTGTCCCTGCAGGTTTGTGGGCTACCCCGGTCAATATGGAAAACTCCTGGGCATGAGGAACGAAGACGTAAGTGCTGGGGCAGACAAGACCAATTGTTCCTCTTGGGGAGCGGGTTGCCATTTTCTGGTTCCGCTTTCTGGGCATTGCTGGGTTGGATGCTAACGCCAGAGCCAACCGAACGTTTCCCAGTCCAGGAGAGGCTTTGCTTTCTGTGGCAATTTGTTTCTGTCCTGCTGTTGACACTGATCAAACAGGTTTGTCACTGTTTGAAACAGTACAAAGGAAAGCCTGCCACACCTGTTTAACCAAAGTCCGAGGTGGGAGAAATAGGCTCACCACGAGCAGCTGGGCCCCCAATTCCTAGGCAGGCCAGGGGCACCTCTTGGCATTCAGAGGCTCAGCACCCGTGTCGCAGAAGTCTCTCCTGAGCTGCGCAGGGGTCCAACTGCCCGCTCCCTCTCCCTCTCCCTCCCTGCAGTGCGGTCCAGGCGGATGCCTCATTGAGCTGGCCCAGCAACTCTTCATCATCATGGTCGGGAAGCAGATTGTCAGCAACATCCAGGAGTTCCTTTTTCCGTGAGTGGGGCTGGGGGGGGGACTGTCCACACGTCCCCTTCCTCTTGGGCTCTGGCTGCTGGGCGGACAGACGGGCAGCTGGGCTCTTGCAGCCCCGCCAAGGGCCCTGGGAGGTCTCGCAGTGTGGGCCGCCAGCCAGCATTTGCCCGTTCCCCAGCGCGTTGCCCCTTTCTTCCCCTGCAGCAAGCTGAAGGCCTGGCGCCAGAAGCGGAAGCTGGCCCGGGTGCGCGGCTCCCAGATCAGCCAGGAGCCAAAACGCTGGGAGGAGGACTACGAGCTGATTGAGTGCGAGGGCCTCTTTGAGGAGTACCTGGAGATGGGTAAGCGGGGCAGGAGAGGTGGAGCCGCTAGGGGGACCCTCTTCTGTGCCTGCCAAACCTCTGCAGGCGGACGGAGCAGCTTCCCTGTAGTCCCACCTGGCTCAGCACAGCCCACCCCCCTTTTTTGGTGAACTCCTTTGGAATTTTGAGTGTCGTGGACACTCTCACAAGATGGCTGCCGTGAGAGACTGGCTTGCCCATTCATGACATGGCCACCACGGTGGGCGTGGCTGGTCACAAAGCACTCCTTCCAATCTAGTAGCCAAGTAGCACAATTCATAGGGGCAGAAGTATTGGAAGGGCCTTCGAAGGTCATCAAGGCCAGCCCCCCCCGCCCTGGTTCAAGGCAGGCTGTGGCCGCAGCCTCCCCTGCCAAGGTGCCTCTGCTTTAAACCCCTCTCCTGCAGAAGCAAGAGCAGAATCAGCAAGAAAAGCAGCCCCTCTCAGCTTCCCTCCTCCAAACCTGATGCAGCTGAGACCTACCCTTCAGGGGCGTTGTGAGGATCCCTACTGAGATGTGGCAGGCGGATGACGCTTAGTCTGTCTTCCTTCCTCTCTTCCTTAGTGCTCCAGTTTGGTTTCATCACCATTTTTGTGGCCGCATTCCCACTGGCGCCACTCTTTGCGCTGCTCAACAACTGGGTGGAGATCCGCCTGGACGCCCAGAAATTTGTCTGCGAGTACCGCCGCCCTGTGGCAGAGCGGGCCCAGGACATAAGCGTCTGGTTCTTCATCCTGGACGTCCTGGCGCAAATCTCCGTTATTGTCAACGTGAGTCCGGGAGACGTGCAGACTCACGCGTCCAACACGCTCAAGGCCCAGGGGAGGGGAGGGGAGGGGGATGCCGATTCTACTACCCGAGGCCAGTGCCAAGGGTCGGCATCGTCAGGCGAGTGCCCGCACCCCCAGCAGCACCCCCCTGCTGCTCCCCTCTCTTCCCCATTGCAACCTACTTGTTCACCGCCTCTCGCTCCAACCCAGACAGCGGTGGTGGTGAGGAGAAGAAAGAGCAGCAGCAGCGTACACCGCAGCCCTCATGCCTGCAGGCCGGCTGTTCCCGGGTTGCCTTGGTGGGGGGCACCGTAGGAACCTCTCAGAACCCGGTGGGAATGTGTAGAGTTTGCAGCGCAGCTGTGCCCCTTCGGCGAACGGGGCAAACGAGAGAGGCTCCCGCCTGGGTTCCAGCCGTGGCCTTTGCTCTGCCCACAGGCCTTCCTCATTGCCTTCACCTCCGATTTCTTGCCACGCCTCCTCTACCAATATGAGTACGACAGCCACCTCCACGGCTACGTCAACTTCACCCTGGCCTATTCCCCGCCCAGCTACGTGGACAGCAACCACACCATGTGCCGGTGAGCAGAGCCGGGCCTCTTCCACCAGCCCCAGCCCGCCACGGGCCGTGGCTGCTCAGCCACACTGACTGGCCGTGCCGGCATCTGCCTCCCCAGGTACAAGGCCTTCCGCGACGCCCACGGGAGCTACACCCTCTTCTACTGGAAATTGCTGGCCATTCGCTTGGGCTTCATCATCGCCTTCGAGGTGAGAAGAACTGCGGCTCGGTGGGAAAACCGAAGCGGCCCACCATGTTTCTCTTGGAAGGGTGGGGTAGAGAGCCTTAGAATACAGCCACGAGAAATCCGGTAATCATGTCGATTCCCCACCTCCTTTAGTGTTCACCACTGAGGAATCGCTTTTAGACGCCAGGCAGCGCACAACACTTCGCAAATAGATCAAACGGAAGGAGGCGCTGCCCCGTTTGCAGCCGGCGGTCGTCTTGTCTGGCTGGAGGCAAGGGAGGCATCTTTGACGTCCAAGTCAATTATGTCTGTCATATCCGTAAAATAAGCTAATCTGCAATCCATTTTCAGACTTTATTCCAAACGGATTTTCTCCAGGCGACACAAACTCATTTCCCAGGTGAAACTAAAAGAGGAGAGAAGACTACAAGCCGTGTTTTGGGCTCCTGTGGTCAAACGTACGCTGTCAATCTGCACTTGGATTGTCTCCTGTAACTGAATATAATCGTCTGATTTAACTGGATTCTGTTTCATTCCATTTTAATTTAATTTGCTTTATTTAAGCTGCAATCCTTTGCATGTTTAGACAAAATAAAAGCCCTACAACTCCCAGCATTCCCCAGCCAGCTGTAGGACTTTTTTTTCTCTGCCTAAACATGCGTAGGATTGCAAGCTTACTTGAATAATCTCCTACCTGAACAGTCTTTGTGTCTAATATTAAAAATAACTAAAAAATATATACGTGACATTTGCTGAATTCTGATCTGGCATAGATGTCGACTGGTTAGGGAAATGAATTTCACCTCTGCAGAGTTTCATATTAATCCGTCTCTTGTGAATTTTTGGGGACACAATTCTTAAGAGTGCGCCCTCCTCCTCCTCCTCCTCCTCCTCCACGCAGATGCCTGTGCACGTGTCTCAGCCCTGTGACTGAGCTCTGGATCGAGAAGCCCCCAGTTCAAATGAGCTCTAGGGAAGCCACTCTCTCTTGGCCTCAGTCTTCCCATCTGCAACACGGGGAGAGCAAATGCCAGCCGACCTCACCGGGTCCTTACAAGGGTGAAAGCGACGAACGCAGGGGAAGCCCTGGGCACATGCCGACGCTCCCTCTTCTCCTCCCTTGCAGCATGTCGTCTTCTTCTGCCTGCGCCTCATTGACTGGCTGGTCCCGGATGTCCCTGAATCCCTGGAGGTGAAGATCAAGCGGGAGCGCTACCTGGCCAAGCAGGCCCTGGCAGACAACCAGGACGTGCTGCTGACGGTGAGTCGCGACTCCTCTCCCTCACCAGGTCAGTGCCTCTTCCGCACTCGGGCGCCTCTGTGTGTGCGTGTCTCCTTGTTGGTGCCAAACACCCGGCAGCAAGGCAGGGGGGGCTGGGCGCCCCCCTCCCTGGACCTGCGTTTCTGGCCGGTTCTCCTGAAGACCCCCTGAACTGCCCCAGAATCTGGATACTCAAAGGAAAGGCCTTGTTTTGTTCTCTCCCCTTGCCCTTTCTGGTCCTGCCTACAGGGGAGAGTCTGATCAGCATTCATGTTTGTTCATGTTGAGCAGCAGAGCAGTGTAGTGGTTAGAGCATTGGACTGGGATGCGAGAGACCGGGGTTCTAGTCCCCGCTTGCTATGAAGCTCACTGGGTGACTTGAGACCAGTCTCTGACTCTCAGCTTTACCTACCTCACAGGGTTGTTGTGAGGATAAACATGGGGGGGCGGGCAGACCACACGAACCACCTTGGACTCACTGGGAGTGGAGGGAGTGGGCTACAAGCATAACAAATTTAAAAAGTAGCAAATTGATTGATTTGATTGATTTATTACATTTATATACCGCCCCATTGCCAAAGCTCTCTGGGCAGTTTACAAAAGTTTAAAACAGTGAACATTAAAAAGTATACAAAATGTAAAACCATCAAAAACATAAACAGTATAAAAACAATGATACATATCTATGAGCATTGGAACAGGTTATCTGAAATGTGTGTCTATTGCTCACAATTCATTTCAGCAGACGAATTGCACAAAGCAGAACCAGCCTTTGGCCCAAGGTCTGCTTTTAGGGTTGCTTGAGCCTCCCGCAGGGATGCAACAAGGCAAGAATGCCTCTGGGCATATAGAGAGTGGATGTCCTTCTCCAAAGCCAACTCGTGGCCCAGCCAGAACGAGGTTCTGGGGCTCCCAGTTCAGAGGATGTGCCTGACGCCTGGCCACGCTTCTGCTCCAGGACCTCTCTCTCTCTGTAGCAACTCTGAGGGTTTGCTGTGCTGTCATTGGGCAAAGCCCTAAGACCAGGGCAGGGGGGCTCTAGAGAAGCGGACACGCCCGCCCCCCAGCATCCTGACCGATTGCTGACCCTCCCCTTGGATCAAGCCCACACACATCTTGTTGGGTGTCCAGCGAGAAGGAATTAGAAGTGGTGGCCACGCATCATGCCAGTTGAAGAACCCTGAGAAGCCAAGGCCCAGAGCCTGCTTACATTGCCAGGCCCAGCCTGTCGGGAACGGGCAGCTGCCATAACCCCACCACGTGGGCCTCCCCCACAACCACAGCCCCCGCACCCCCGAGCTCCTGCAGTTGGCCTGAGAGGAGGCAGAAGACCCAGCAGGCCCCTTTTGGGGTAACCCCCTCGCCCACGCACCCCCTGCCACTGCTTCTGGGTAGCTGTGAGTTGAGCCTGCGCAAGTGTGGCGTGATCTCGGTGTGTTGTGGTGCGGCGTGCCCCGTGTTGTGTTCCTGGTGCTCTCGTGATGTGTTTGCACTATGTGGAGCGGGACCCGCCGGCGCCCTTGTGGTAAGTGGATCCCACTCCTCCCAGTCACAAGCACGTAGCCCATGCCTTCCCCTGCTGGGTGGGGGCATTTTGGGATGCTCCCACGCTGTGGGGTGGCCTGGCTCTTGGGCATTCCCCCCCCCACTCTCTCTCGTGAATTCCCCCCCTCCCTTGAGCTGGAAGGGTTCAGTACCCCTCCCCATAACACCGCCCCGGTTTATGCCAAGGTTGAGCCCTCTCCACTACACGGGAAGAAGTAAGAAGGGAGGAGAGAAGCTGGGTCTGCTGGGCCACAGGCCCTGCTGCCAGTCCTTCTTGGTTTGTCTTCAAGATGAGGGCGCAACTGTGGCCTCTATGGACGTTTTACATCTCTGTGACTCGAGTGCTTTTATGTTGGGAACCAGGATATCTCCCCTTCTCCCCCTCTTGGCCCCATCAGCCCCCCCCCCCCATATTAGGCCTGTTTTTTGCCCCTCTTTTCAGGTTTGTAACATTTGCCATCTTGCTCCCCTATTCAAAGCCTGGGGTTTCCTAGCACCATTCTGCCCAGTGCTGAGCCTCCCTGACCCTATTCCATGGATCTTGACCCATTTGTAGCCAGGTGTTGCCACGATATTCTAACCGTGCCGCCCTGGTTTCTTTTTGGTTTCTCTCCTCCATGCACAGCAAGCAGCTTTTTACCCAGCAGCATGATCTAGCGAGGCCAGAAGCACAGAGGCTGTCGGATTCCCCTCCGCTTTGGACCATGCGGCGTGGCGCACGGAGGGCGCTGGGGATGTGGCAGAACTCCCGCTCCTGCATGAGGCCTTTAAGGAACCAGAAGGCAGACGACGGACGCTGCTGCACTTGCGGGCCACCGCTGGCCACTTGGCCACCCCGTGTCATTTGTCACAGACACACAACCACACTCTGCCACCACGAGGGCTGCTTTGCTTCCTGGCTGCTCTGAGACCCTGGCTTCAGACCTCCATCTCCATTCCACTCTCCCCCACCCCCCACTCGCCTTCTGTCACCTGGAGATGGGCCACGGGGACCTGGAAAGGTAGCATTCACGAACCTCTCCCCTGTGAAAACCTCCCGTTGAATTCTCTCTTGTCTTCCCACAGCCATGAGAAGTCAGGCAGTAGGGCTTTATAGGCCACGTTGGTAGCCAAGGGGCTCTGGGAAGGGCTTGGCCCCAGCCAGTGCCCCCCACATTCCCGCTGAGAAGAGCATCCCTTCCGGAATATGGCACCGGGCACAACTGTGTGCCAAAGAGCTGTGCGCTCAGCATGTAATGCAGCGCGAGTCACCAGGAATCGCCCTTTTGTTCATGCGGCCCACGGCTGGAGTGTTTTTACTGCCTCCGCTTGTCCTTCTGACGCCCATGAGGTGTCTGTGTTTCCCTCGTGAGCATGTGTGAGAAGGGGGCGGCCTTTGCCAAACTCAGAAACTGCGGGGATGATATTCTGCGACAAGTGTTTAAACACTTGTGCTCGAGCAGTGCAGTCGTGGGGGCAGCTGGTGCTTCAAGAAGCCCAAAGGGAGTAGCAGGGCTTTGGAATGGGTGGCTGGATCTTGGAGATCTGGGGGATTGTCTTGCCTCATTGTCACAACAGCCCTGCGAGGCAGGCTAGGCCAATGGCTGTATAATCGCGCCCCTGGCATCACTGCAAGACAAGGACAGCCAGGCGAGAATTGAGGATGCCAAAGAAAGAAACACTGCCCTAGAATTTAGGGTTGGAGTTAGTACACACTTCCCTGGGATTTATTTATTTACAGCCTTTTCACCCTGCTGTTCATCCTGAAAGAGGCTCCCCAAGCAGCTTACAAGGATTAGTAATGAGGCAGTCTCTGCCCTCTGGCTTACAATTTAAAAGACACGACACAAAAGGAAAGAGGATGGGGAGGGAAGAGGGGGGAAAAAGAGCAAAAGTCAGGCACCACTTCTTACTTAGCTTCCAAGTTCTGATAGGTGTTCTTTCTGGCAAGGGATGTGTTGCTTTCACGGGATGTAGAAAAACAGAGGAGTAGGGACAACGTCTATGCTTTATGCTGTCATTGCTTTGAAAGTGAGCAGTGTTCAAATTCCGGAGTTCTTCTAGCTCATCAGCACAAAATCAGCCCATCTCCAAGCCCTTGGTTCGAGTCATGGTCCAGCCTCTTCCTGAGAGCAACGGAGGGAGGGGGGGAGGCTACAGATTGTAGGAGAAGAGATGGGGTGCCCCCCCCGCCCCGCTTTGTGTCAGTCAGTGCTGCTACTGCTGCTTGTGAGGGTGGGGATAGAATGCAGCATGCCGCCCTTTTGCATTGTCAAAACCAGACCCCTGAGACCTTCCTGGCATGTCCTTCCCCGAGAGCTGCCTTGCGATGCAGCTGCCCGTGTGGGGCAATGAATAAAACATGGAATGATCCAGGTGTGTGTTGTTGGTGCTGCAGTGCTTTATTCCTTGCAGGATGACAATAGTGTCCCTGAGCATGTGCAGAGTTGCCTTCAGCTCTGTGTGTTACTCCAGGGGAGAGGCATGTGGAAGGAGGAGCTCTTCTCCTGGGGCTGGGGGCTTCTCTTGTTTTCTAGCAAGAGCCCCCTTCTTTCTTATTTTGGCAAGCTATACAACTTTGTGAACATGGATGCAAACTCATGCACCAGCAAATCTGAGACTCTGGAATTCAGTGCCTGCAGCAGAGTAAGGGAGGGGGTTGCGTGCAGCCCCCCCCCCCCGCTCCCTCACCCCATAATTTACAGCTCAATGGAGGAGGAGGAGGGGGTGGGGTGCAGTTCCCTGCCCCAGGTGTGCAAGGGATTTGCAATCCGGGGAGGGAGGAGCCAAGTGCCAGCAAGCACCCAGAGAGGAGCAGAGACAGACTGACTGAGCACAGAAAGGCCAGTCTGGTGGGGGCTCCTGAGGTCATCCAGGCCAACCCCGTCCACCAGCTAAAATGGGTGGGGGGAAGGGGACTGTCTGGGGCTGGACGGGACAAAGATGACAGATGTCAGCTGCCATGGAGGCTCACGGCTCCCCTCCCCTCCAGGGCTTTTCCTGAGCCATTCCAATAAAGATACAAACCCACGCCTGGTGAGAGGCCACGACAGCCCATCCTGGGCCTAGGAGTTCCACAGCTTCCCAGGTGTCCTGCTAAGGCAGCCTTCCCCAGCCTGGTCCCTCCAGATGGCTTGGATTGCAACTCCCATCATTTGCAGCTACATGGGGAAAGGGGTGCTAAGCACTCCTTTCTGCTTCAGGAGGCTTGCCGTGCTGCTGTGGAGCCATGGGCATGTGCAGAAGGAAAGGTGCCTCTCTGCCCATGCTCAGAGGTGCTCTTCCTCCCAGGCCAAATGTGGGTACCAAAACTAGTTGAAGGATGGTCTGGATGAAACAAGAGTGATGCCAATGCTTGGGAAGCCTGTTTCCGGCGGGGCTTCCTCCGAGGGGTAGCTGTGCCCACATTGCTCCGTCGGTGGGCACCCGCGCGCGCACCCCTGCCGCAGTTGCCTTGGGGGGCCAGCGCTTCCAGACAGGGCACCTATTGTGCCGCAGCCCAGCACTCCCCGGCCTGCTCTCCTCTGGCACCGTCCCACACGCACCGCCGGCCGTTCTTCTCCACTACCTGCCAAACCTGTTTTTGTGGCTGTGCAGGCACCTGTCCCCCGGGGGAGCGAGGAAGTGCGAGGGGAGGCAGCAGGCAAGTCCGTGCAGCTCCCCTTGCTCTGCGTCTCCTCCGCTCCGCGCTGCCTCCCGTCCCGCACTGCCAGCGCCAAGGAGGCGCGTGCGGCTTCGCCGAGGCAGGCCAAAAGCGCCGGCCTGGCATCGGCCCGGGTGGCTCCAGGCAGGTGCCAGGGCCCAGCGGAGCCAGCTGGCCACGTGGGCGTGGCTGCTGCCAGCCCCTCTCCGCAGAGAGCCCCCTTCGCCAGCATCGCGGGGGCCGGGCAAAGCGGAGCGGCGACGCTGCATGGACGGCCCGCAGCTTTGGACGGCGCCCAGGACCATGATGGGGGGCACTTCGGGGGGCGCCGCCACCTGCGCCAGGAGCCGGAGCGCGGACAAGGTACTTCTTGCGGCCTCTGTCGGTCCCTCGGCCTCTTCCCGTCTGCCTCTTTCCTCCCTCAAGCAGCAGGGTTTGCTTCTGTGCATTTTCTTCTTGCGGCTCCTTTTCCTGCAGGGGCAAAGCCAGGGCCCAGCGAGGGACACAAAGTGGCATGCCTCTGAGCATGTTCAGAGTGCCTTCCTGTCACCACTGTGTAACCGCGACCACGGGAATTCTGTGACAAGGCAGGAATGACTTGACTGTCAGGCATTCTTGAACCCCGGTGCCTCTGTCTAAAACCAAAACGCTCGCTAGGATGTCAGTCTTCCACTCAGCTTGTAGGAGCACTGGGGGACCCGGCTCATCAGCGGACCAAGCTCTCCTCATCCCCAGCAGGGAAGCCACAGAGGCTGCTGCGGCAGAGCTCCTCGACCTTACTCCAAGCTAGCAATTCTTGTGGCAAGAGGATTCGGGGCCAAGACCCCTTCTTGCCCAGGGCAGCGACTGGCGGTGAACCTGCCTGGCAACCTTTGCAGGACCCCAGAGATTGAGCATTGCAGGCAGCAGGAAACAAATCTGAATTTCCGCGAGCCGATTCTAGGCAAGACTGATCTTTGCCTCATTTCTTGTCTCTCCTCCTGGGTTCACTGTTTCTTAGTCGCCATCGCCACCTTGTCTCTTATTCCCAAGCGGGTGAGGGTGGGGTTGTGCTACAGTCCCTCGGCAAGGAGGAAAAAGCAGTTTGTACATGCTCAGTCACCCTTCTCTGCTGTGGCATGCCAGTGCTACTCTCTGGCGAGGTCTGGATGAGATTGCGCCCCAGAGAACTTGAATTGAAAAGAAAGAGAAGTCCCTCGCTGGCTGCTGTGTCAGTCCTCTTATTTGAGAAGTGAGGATTCTTCCAGGCTTACCTCGCAACGCTGCTGTGTGGATGGATGAGGCGCCGACTGGAAAGTGCCTGACACAGCTCAACACAACGCACTCCGGTTAATTAATCACCACATAGGGAACGAAAGGAAAGTCAGATACTTCACGTGTGCAGCAGCAGTAGCAGCAGCCTTGAATATTTTTTAATTTTCTAGACTGGCAGAATTTTGGCAAAGGTCTTTGGCAGGCACAGAAAAGAAGACGGGGACAAGCAGGACTTGCTACCTGCAGATGGACTCAGCCGTTGAGTGTGCAAAGCCCCTGCCCATGTGCAGAGGTCTGTCCCTCGCCAGTGACCAGGCATCACCAGCCACCCCCCCACACGCAGCTCTGAGATTTGGGGTGAGGCAGGCTTCTGGGCCCAGCAGGAGGCAACGTGAGCCCCAGCACCTATTGGTAAAGGGTTCCTTGATTCTGGGATCTCTCCAACTGCCTTTGGGCCAGAGGAGCGACAGGCAAGGAAGGCTGGAGGGAAGGGAAAGGATGGGCCCTTTGCGTGGCTGGCAGGTGGCATCAGAGAGAGATTTCCGACTCCTGCTTCCCCCGCAGACTCACCCTTGGGCTGGCTGGTGGCCCGCCAGCAGCCCAGAGTGGCCTGCACCCGAGGGTGCCTGCCCAGCTCCTCTTTTGCAAAAGGTGTGCCAGGACCAACTCCAGCACGTCCGCACAATCCAAAGCACCGCTTGCATTCCAGACCAACGGTGGGCAGCAGAGCAGGGAGAGGGGGCGGCTCTCTGCTCCAATATCCTCGGCCTCCATCAGCAGACAGCCAAAGACTGCCAGGAGGTATGGTGGGCAACAGCCCCTTTCTCCCCTGCCAGAGGTAGACTGCGCCTTGCCATAGAGGATCCATTTCGCTATCATGGACGAGAGCTGTGGAGGGCCTCCTCCCTCCAGCCCCTTTAAAAGTCCCCTAAATCAGCCCCCTCCACTACCACATCTGCCTCAAAGCAAGAAATCCCATCTGTGAATCCTGGCTGCAAAGGGATAAGCTGCCTCTTTGATCTGCCCTGAATCGCCATCCGTTTAATGCAGGGGAGTCAAAACCCTTTCAGCCGTAAGGGGCTGCATGGCGTTCCAGAGGTGGTGATGGGGGGGCTGCATTCCAGTGCTGGGTGGGGCTGAAGGCAAAAGGGACGGGGCAACACCCCACCCACCCCCACCCAAAATACCTGCCTATTTTAGCTTAAATCCTTTACAGCCAGGAGCAAAGTGCCAGGAGAGGCACATCAAAAAGCAAGGGAGAGGCTGCAGGGCACGGACCGAGGCTCCAGAGCGACTCTGCCGCCTTCTGCCAGTCACTGAAATGGGCGCGCTGCAGCCGGTTGGCGTGTTTTCAGCAGGATCTGCTCTCAGCACAAGCCTTGGAGGTGGGCCACGTATTGGCAAGAGAGCTCTTGCTGGCTTTTGGGGGCTTCTGTGCTTTCAGGGAAAGCTCCCACCTGTGCAAAAAACCCCAACCCACTGGCAGAGAGATCAAGGAGCAGGAAGAACTTTGCCGGGTGGATCTCTGAGCACCAGGGTGAGGCCGAGATGGGAAGAGGCGGCTGAGCACCTTGGCACAGTGACCTCCTGCCACTGCTGCTGCCAGGGAAAATGACTGTTTTCCTTGGCATGGGGATGAGACAGAAGAGGCCTTGATGTGGCCCATTAAAGGATTTGCATGGGAGATGCCCAAGACGCCACAGATTCAGCAGTGCCCAGGAGGAGGGGCGTCCTTTTCCCCATCTCTTGGACCGACTTGAATTTCTCAAAGGAGCCAATCTGCCCGGGGTGGGTGGGGAGACAGGCAGTTGCTCAGTCCTAAAAATGAAAACCTCTTAGATTCTCCAAATGTACTCTGCACATGTTCAAAGGCACTCACATTTGCATGGTCACTCCTAGGACTGACGTCCCTGACAGGCGAAGGCTTGCCCTGACCAGATCTTCCCCAAAGAGAGGTCCTGGGGCCCAGAGGCCTACCTGGAACTGGAGGCTTTCCTCTTAAAGATCTGTGCTTGGTGGGCCAGCAGTGCCAACTCTGTATGTGCTCAAAGGTACTTTTGCCATTCTGGCAACAAATGAGCATGGGCAATGAAGGTGGGTCCTGGGCTCGGCCCTTGTGCCCGTTGGCCTGATCCTGCCGGCACTGCTGTGTTCCCCACCACACACTCTCTCTTTTGCCTTTGCAGGTGTGACGAGCAGCCAGTCCCTCAGTGATGGAATTCCTCTCGTGGGCTGAACCTGAACAGGGCGGTGGCCTTTCCATCGGGGAGGGGCCGCCCACGCTCTCTGTGGCTGTCCTCAAACCCCAGAGCGTGAGGACCCTGGCTGGGCCACACACCCTGGCACCTCTGGGAGAAAAAGCAGATGCTCTTGTCTCACCTCCTCCTGAGGATCTGGAAAGCTCCCCCCCTGCAAGCCGCGTGGGATGCCTGCTTGGCCCCCCGGAGATCGGGGACTTTCCCAGCCACCAACCCTGCCAGGAGGAGATCCACAGTGAGGACCGCCGGCCCACAGGCTCCTGGCACCAAGACGTGGGATGCGATGCTGAAAGCAGGAGCGCAGGAGCCTGGCCAGGCTCGGCGGGGCTCTCCGGTGCCCAGGGGAGGCAGGCTGGCAAGGCCGACAGCTGGCCCCATGGGGCCACCACCCTGCCGCCGCCACACCGCCCCGCCTCCTCCTCTCACAGTGACTCGTACCTCCACCAAGAGCCCAGCAGCGCCCCCTGGCTGGCCGAGTGCCAGCGGCGAGCTTCCCTGGGAAGGGCCGGCCAGGAGAAGAGGGCCCGTGAGTAACGGGGGGGGGGGGAGGACGGGGGACGTGGCCAGTGGGAGGCAGCCCCAGGCACAGAAGAGTCTGCTCGGCCTTGTTCTCACAATCAGCAGTTGTGGTCTGGACTATTTCTGTACTATTTCCTGCTGCAGGCGGAGGCTTGCATGACTCTGTGGTCCTCTGTCGGAAGAGGGAAATAGTTGCCTGCACATAGAAAGTAAGTGTCTCAAGGTAAAGCTTGTCCTGGCCCTGACACACTTGTTTTCTACCTGCAAGGTAAATTGTTGTTCTTAAAAGCATTCTGTCATGGGAGCTCAGGTTGAGACCTCCTCCTCCTCCTCCTCCTCCGGTGCACGTGAGAACCATACCTTTCCCCCCTTGCCCTGTCCTGCAAGCCTTCACCACTTTTCCTCCTCCTCACATCACCCAAACCAGGGTGGGTCCATTCCTGTTTGCATTAATTCAGATGACATTCCCATAGGCCAGCCACCCTGAACCTGGAGCTCTCCAGATGTGCTGCTGAACCTACAACTCCCTCCCTCCCTCTCTCTTCCAGGAAGGAAGATGCGCGTCTACTCCTCCAACAGCCCAAGCGAGGAGTCCTTCAGCAGCCCCAGCTTGGACGGCATCACTCTCCTCCCAGGAGCACCGTTCCCCAGAGATTGCCCCCAGAGCTTAGGCAAACCAGCCCCCAGGGAGACAGAGAGGCTGGGATTGCAGCCAGCACCTGAACGCCTTCCTCCTCCTCCTCCTCCTCCATGCGAGGTGCCTGAATCACTGGACCCTGCCTTGGCCCCTGGCTCCCGAGGCCCGGTCACCCAGGAGAGCAGGAGGCGCTTCTCCGCCTCGGAGATGATGAACAAGCTGCAGCTCTCCCAGCGCTGCCGGACCACCTTCTCTCTCAAGCTGGGCAAGTCCTTCCCTGCCAGGGAGAGGGGAAGCCAGCCAGCTGGGCAAGGTGAGGGACACCCTCCAGTTCCCAAGGGAGGGGGCTTCCTTCCTGGGTCCCATTTCAGCACCAAATCCCCAGCCATTGAGCAGTCTTCTTTATGTCGCCAAAACGGCCACCAGAAATCTCTGGAGGCCACCCAATAAAGCGCAGAAGGAAAATGACAGCAATGGTGGCCATGAAGAAGAAGTAACCCAGTGCTCTCAGTGTGCTCAATGCCTTATAAATTAGAAGAGGCAAGCCCCTGCCCCAGTGAGATTACAATCTCAAGTTGGACAGGGGAACCAACAGAGAAAGGGGAGGCACAGCTGGGGGTGACCTCTGGACTTGTTCTGATCTGACCAAGCAATCCTGACCAAACAGATTTCCTCTCTTCCCTCTCTTCCCCCCTTTCTCCCCTTCTCTCTGTTCCTCTCTGTTTCTGCTTCTGTCTTTCTTTCTCGCAGATAAACCAGCTAGAAAGGAGAGGAGCCTCAGTGGAGGCGCCAGCAACTGGGCTCATGACCCAACCTCTGCTGCATCGGCCAGAGATGAAAGGAGCTCCAGGTGTGGGGCATGACGGGGAGAGCCACTGCACCACGGGCAGTCAGAGGGGGGCAGAGAAGGGATCAGACAAATGGGGGGGGCTTGCCTTGAGTTGGTGAGTAGTCCTCAGCCCTCCATTTTAAAGCCTCAGGCTTTGGGAAACGTGTGATGATAGACAGAGCACTTCTGAACGTAAGCAGAGTGCCTGCTCATGCCAGCCCACAAACATCTGGGGTCAGCAACACACAGCAGCCTGCTCCCCCTCTCCCTCTCCTGACTTCCCAGCAGTGCCACCTCCCACTTCTCTCCCACCCCGCAGGAATGACTCAGCAGCAGAGGAGGAGGAGGAGGAGGAGGGCACGATCCACCAAGATGCGTTGCCACTGCAGGAGAAACGGTGCTCCAGATTCCTCCTGAACTGTAAGAGCCTTGGACTCTGAGCCCAAACTGTGGGCAGGATTTGTATTGTGGCTTGTGGGGTGGGGTGGGGTGGGGGTCCCCCTGCCCGCCTCTCCCTCTGCCCAGGCAGGGTGGCAGCCACAGGAGGGCCCCCTCAGACCTCCGGCCCCGACGGAGACCCTTCCCCTTTCCCCAGGGTGACTGCAGCTGGCCACTTTCTTTCCCTGCTGCGACCTTTGGACCCAATTTCCCCCACGGAGCACCCAGCGGCTGCTCCATGGGGCCGGCCACACCCTGACCACTCCTTCTCCTCCTCCTGGCTGCCAGCCATCCTGTACCAAGAATACAGCGCCGCCGCCACCAACCGCGAGATCCAACGGCAGCAGCGGGAAGACGCCTTGGGGGAGGAAGAGGAAGGGCCATCAGGGGCTCTGCTGCCCCCCAAGGGCAACCTGTCCCCCAGCAGCTCCTTCCGCTCCCAGCGTGCCTCGGGGGGCTCCAGCTTTTCGCTCTGGCAAGACATCCCCAACGTGCGCAGCAGCGGCTTCCTGGGTACCATCAGCATGCAAGCATGCAAGCTGCAGGAGGTGAGGGGGGCACGTCGAATCTGGGGGGGGGAGCACAAAGGGAAACCAGGGGTGTGTGTGTGGGGGGGTGCGCGTTGCCAGTCAGAGGAGGCTTCCTGGGCACCATCAGCATGCAAGCATGCAAGCTGCAGGAGGTGGGGGGGGCACGTCGAATCTGGGGGGGAGCACAAAGGGAAACCAGGGGGGGTGCGCGTTGCCAGTCAGAGGAGGCTTCTTGGGCACCATCAGCATGCAAGCTGCAGGAGGTGAGGGGGGCACGTCGAATCTGGGGGGGAGCACAAAGGGAAACCAGGGTGTGTGTGTGTGGGTGCACGTTGCCAGTCAGAGGAGGCCTGCTGGGCTCAACGGACCAAGGGTCCCACTTAGCGGAAGGCGGCATCGGAAGCAGCTTCTGCTGAATCAGACCCCCTCACCCACCCAACGCTGACAGCAGCTGCCGCTCTCCAGGCATTTGGTCAGGATTCTTTCCCAGTCCTGCCTCTGCATGTAAAGCCTGGGCAGCTGCTGCCAGTCAGAGAAGGCGCTGCTGGGCCAGATGGGACCAGTCTTTGACTCAGCGGAAGGCAGCTTCCCGTGAATTGCCTGGGCTACCTGGCACATCAGAACGATCCCGCAAATGAGGCGGCTGAAATGAGGAGTGCTTGCGGTACCTGGGAGAGGATTTCCGCGCAGGAGGGCTGCAACCTCCGTCCAGTTATGGTACTCCACACGAATTGTTTTAAATGTCCTTCTTTTGCACCCATCTCTGCTTGGTGGATCTTGAGGATTCAGTAAAACCCAAAGTGACCCTCCCAAGCCTGAAAAATCTGCCACCGCTACTCTGATCACGAGACCAACTGGGTAGGAATGATGGCTGGGAATGATGGGAGTTGGAGTCCAGCACATCCGGAGGGCCCCAGTTTGGGGACCCAAGGAGCGCCGGCCACATCTTTCCTGGGCACGGCATGGCTGCAAGGAGGTTGCCTTTGGCCCACCCTTGTGCGCGCTCTCAAAATCTTTCCCTTTGCAGGCCAAGTTTGAGCTGATCACCTCAGAGGCCTCCTACATCCATAGCCTGTCCATTGCGATCGAGCACTTCATGAATTCGAGGGAGCTCAACGAGAGCCTCAGCGCCCGGGAGAAGCAGTGGCTCTTCTCCAAGCTCCCGGAGGCCAAGGGCGTCAGCGAGAGGTCTGTGCCCCATCAGAGGTGGGAGGAGGTACCCCCCCACACACACACAGACATTTTTTCCCTCTTGAGAGTTGAAGGCAGTTTGGAGGAGAGAGGTGCATTATGCTTGGCCTACTTTTCCCTTTCATAAACAGGTCAGGCAGGTTTTTCAAACCTGCAGGATCTGTTTGGCTAGTGCTGGAGGTATGCCTGGGAGGGGGTCCAAAGCGGAACCTGGTTCCAGGCATGTTTCCCTCCTGCCCGGGTGAATTTGTCTAGATTCTTGCGCGACCTGGAGGAGCGCCTGGAGGAGGACGTGCTGCGCTTTGATGTGTGTGACATCGTGCTGTGCCATTGCCCGGCCTTCCGCCGCATCTACCTCCCGTACGTCACCAACCAGGCCTACCAGGAGCAGACCTACCAGCGCCTGCTGTGCGTGAGAAAGCAACCCCCACCCACCCCCTCCCTGCCCACCAACCCAAGTAGAAAGGAATCCAGGGGAGGAGGAAGAGAGATTTCCTCACCTGGGTCTTTTCCTCTGTGGCCCCTCCAGAATGGAGAACCCCAAGTTCCCAGGAATCCTGGCAAAGCTGGAGGAGGGCCCGGTCTGCCAGCGCCTGCCCCTCACCTCCTTCCTCATCCTGCCCTTCCAGAGAGTCACACGCCTCAAGATGTTGGTAGAGGTATGGTGGGTGCAGGGCCTTGGTGGCTGGCATGAGGGGGGCGAGGCGGGGTTGGGTTGAGCACAGGTATCGGGGCCGCCAGGGCCAGATCCTGCCTTTGAGCTAAACGGCTGTCCCTGGCTGTCGCTGTCCCTGGTCCTAGGCCCAATTAGCACCACTTGGAGGAAACAGCCAGTCGGCTTCTTCTCAGGGTGCACATTAGCTTCAAGGTTCTAGTCCTCATTGTTATCAAGTAAGTAATAATGAGCCTTCCCTGATTTATAAAGTCACTGTTCTGTTGTTTTAAACTGATTTTAAATATTTTAATTTTGCATTTTGATTCTGTTTTCCCCTCTTATTTTTCACCGCTTGGGAATCCTGTAGAATGTACAGTAGTATAAATCTTTGTAACTAATAAGCCATTAAGGACTCCTCCTGAGGGGAGAGAGGGCTTTGCGCCCAAAAAGCCTGGACTCAGGATGTGAAGGATAGGGAGGATGTCCCACTACTGGAGCAGTGGTATATCTTTCCCCACCCACAACGTAGCAGGAGTGTAGGATTGATCAGATATATATTGTTCAGAAGGGGCACCATCTCAAGGAGAAACTGTAATTCACGGTTTAGAAATTCGGAGTAAGTGCTGCAATTCTGCAAAGTGCCACTGCAAAATGCCATGTGTTTCCTTCCCGGTGTGTAGAACATCCTGAAAAGGACGCTGCAGGGGTCCCGGGATGAGGAGACAGCCACGAAGGCTTTCAATGAACTGAAGAAGGTAAGGATGAACTCCATTGCTTGCCTCAGAGGTTCGTTTCCAAAGGGAGACACTGCAGGGCTCACGCTTGCGGAGAAATCGTGATTGCTGCCCTGATCCATGGGCCAACTGAGCAGGTTTGGGTGTTACTTGCACCATGGAGGAACAGGATGCACCAGACCCTTTGCTTTCTGCTCCCAGTGAGCAGCATCCAAATGCAACTTTTACAGAGGAACAGGAAGAGCAAGGAGAAGGTGCAAATCTCCTGTTCAAAACACGCGGCCCACCGAAGCACAACCAACCACAGCTTACGGGAGCAACCTCTCCCATGTGGTGTCCAGGGGTAGACTCAGACTCTGGCTGACAAGAGAGGGGGGCAAATACAAAGCGCAGAGCTTGGAATTTGGTTGCAGTAATCTCTCAGTTGGACATTAAAAAGAAAACAATCACATTCCTAGTTCCAGAGGCCCTTGGGTTTTCCCCCGGTGCTGGGGAATTAGAGGTGGGCGGCTGGGGTGGAAAGTGACGCATCTGTCGATTTTGTCCTTTAACACAGCTGGCCTGGGGACCTTTCACAGAGCCCTCAGAACCCCACTTGTTTGGGGGCAGAGGGGAGCAGGCAGGTTCCACCCACAGCTTCCAAGTTCAGTAGCGCCATTGACTTTGGTCTCATGCCTCGATTCTTGAATTCTCCCTCCCAGCTAGTCAAAGAATGCAACACCAGCGTCCAGTCCATGAAAAGGACGGAGGAGTTGATCCATCTTAGCAAGAAGATCCATTTTGAGAGTAAAGTGAGTGTTCTGTGGAGGAGGGCAAAGACGCTGCCCCCCACCAAGAAATCCAGCAAAATTGACCACCTGGCATCTTCCTCGATGAGGTTGTCCTCTCGGGCCCAGCCCAGACTGGGCGGCCATTGAGAAGGTGTCCCCGGAGCTCTCCATTGGAACGACGGACTCACAGAGCGGTCACTCTTTGCACCTTTGCAAAGGCCGTGGTTGTTTTGATAGACGATGCCCATGTGGGTGGCCTTGTCTTCCTTCCTTTGACAACATCATCCTGTGAGGGGAAGCTCCACGCCGCTCCTCAGGACCACCTTGGTCATTGGCCCAATGGAGAAGTCCGTCCCCGAAGGGACAGCGGAAGCTACCTTCTCCTGCGTTGGACCCCTGAGGGCCCGAGAGTTGTGGGCGCTGCCTGGCATTCCCTTCCAAGCAGAGGGACAGAGGCAGGTCTTTCCCAGTCCAAGCAGGAGATGCTGCTGGGGACTGGACTGGGGAACTTCTGAAACGCCTCTCTCTGATTGGATTTCCCTCCGCTCACAGATTTTCCCCCTGATCTCCCAGTCTCGCTGGCTCGTGAAACATGGGGAGCTGGTGGAAGTGGACATCCACGTCAGCAGCGCCTCCAGCAGCTCCAAGCTCAAGCTCTCGGCCAAAATGGTCTACCTCCACCTCTTCAACGACTGCCTCCTCCTGTCCCGTAAAAAGGAGTAGGTACTGGGGCAGGGAGAGGGAAGGGGGCTGGCGAGAGGGGGGCAGACCCAGCCCTTTCAAGGCTGGGCAGGACATGGTGGGGAGTCAAGGGAGAGTCAAGAGTTTCAAGGGACAGGAAGGCCGTTCAGGGCAACGTCTGTGCCGTTGCGCATTTGCAACATCCCGGAACATTTTGCAGTCTGACAAGAGATTATTTAGGGATAGGTAATTTCTTTTAAGAGGGGCAGTTTACCGAAGCTCTCTTACCACTTGTGACTCTCCAGATATTTTGGCTTACAACTCCCATGCTCCTTCAGTGCGAGAGGCACTGCTGGCTCCACCACTAACCTCCCCTCCCCCGCTTGCCTCCTTTCCCTCAGGACAGGCAAATTTGCGGTCTTCATTCATGCCAAGCTGCACGAGCTGAGGGTGACCGACCTGAGCTCCAAGCTGCACGGCATCCCCGGACAGATCTTCCTCCTGCAGCTCCTGAGCAACCAGCCACTGACGCACCAGATCCTGCTGCGCACGCAGAGCGAGTGAGTGTGGGGCTCCCCCCTTCAGGGGCCCCGGAGAAGAAACCGCCCTTGCAGATACAGGCTTGGGGTGTTGAGGAGGTGCGCTCCATAAAATCCACTCTGGGAAGACTCGGTGGGTGTCTTTGGCTCACCTCTGTGGGAGTGTTCCCTTGTCAGAGGGTTCGGGTTCTGGGGCCGGCATTCGTGGCAGTCTTTCACCTCCTTTTGCCGCCTGTCACTTGACTCACTTGCTCGAGGCGCCTGGAGAGAAGCGCTCTGTAGGCAGCACCATCCTGCAAAGCACCTGTTTTATACTAGCACATGGTGGTCTGGATTCCCTTGGCCTCTATGGGGCAGGAGGCCCTTGTCCTGGAGCAGGAGGAGCGAGAGGGCCTTCTGGTCTGTTCTAGAGCTGTCATTTGAAGGGCCCCAGTGCATCAAGCCAGGCTTGCAGGGGGCTGCCCTGGCTTCTGAGGTCCTCTGTGGCCTCAGGCCGGTTGCTGACTCTTCACCTCAGTTCCCTCTCTGCGTCTGAGGAGAACACAACACTTTGCGAATGCACCCCATAGGTGAAGTTGCATTAGGGGGCATCACAGCCGTTGCCCTCCCCTGCCCCCTGGAGAGCTGCCCCCAGTTCCGCAGCCAGGCTCTTCCTGCACACCGGGAGAGGGGAGGCCTGCTCTGAATGCGCCTTTTGTCTTCCCCGTTCTGCACTTCCAGGAGCGAAAAGCAGCGCTGGATCTCAGCCCTGGTACCCACCAGCCCCCAGCTGGACAATGAGCTCATCTCCGAGAATGACGGTAATGCCCTCGGGCGCGCGTGGTGGTGCCTGCTTCCCCTTCCATAATGCAATGGAAATGATGGCGATGAACAGAAGCCCCCTCAGCACCATCCATTGGCATTCCGGACCCCATTTACAACAAGGGTGTTGAACCTCCTTCAGCTGGAGGGCCGAATCCTATTTCGGAGAACCTGTCGGGGGCCGCATTCTGGTGGTGGGCAGGGCCAAAGGCAAAAGAAGGTGGGGCCAAAATAACAAAACATACCAGCTCTTCCTACCAATAATTAGGCCTTTTGGAAGGGCATTTCAACCACCTGGAACGGTGGAGATGCGGAACGTACAAAAGCTGAGGAACCGTGGCCACGATCGTTGGTCCGGGGAAAAGGGCATGTGGCCCCCTGGGGAATCTCAGAGGGCCACGCTGCGACCCCAGGAGAGTCTGATTTGGCCCGTGAGCCTGAGGTTCCCTCCCTGTGGTTTACACCAGCACAGCACAATATCCAAAGGAGCTTTAAATCTTGTTTGGGAATCTGTTTTTTGCAAGCTGCTTTTTAAAGGGAGCAAAGGGCACCCTGAAGCTCTCAAGAGCCTTTCTTTAAAGGCAAGAAGAGAGAGGAAAGAGAGGTGGGAGGTGGGTTGCCAACTGCTGAGTCGGCCCTTGCAGTTGTGCCTTCCAGAGTTGGGGGATCCGCAGGTGTTGGCAAATGACCCTGCTTGCACCCGATGCCCAGGCCATAGGAAACTTTGCCAGCTCCTCAAGAGGCACACCAAAACGACCGGCCCTACGGTGGGCATTGTGACGGGGTCCGGGCTCAAGCCTCTCTGCTGAGTCGCAGGATCAAGCCCCAGGACAGCAAGAAGAACAGGCCTTTGCTCTCTCACAGGGGCTGCCAACTCCTGAGCCTGTGCTTTTACAGCAGCACCACGAGGAGGATTCCTCTCCTGCTCATCTCTGGAGGCCACAAAAATGCTTCCGTGGCTCAGCTGGGACAGGGGACACAAAAGCTAGCTGGCTTGGCGGCCGGACTCCCTCTGATGTCCTTTTCCTTCCTTCGGCTCTCTCCTTCCTTCCAGACATGGCCCAGGTTCAGTGCATAAAGGCGTACAAGGCCCAGGAGCACGATGAGCTGAACTTGGAGAAGGCCGACATTTTGGGTGTTTGGATGAAGACCAGCGATGGTGAGGGGATGTGCCTCGTGAGGTGCTGGTCACTCTCATTGCATCTTTCAGATAAAAGGTGCCAGAACTGTGGTGTTTTTCTCCCTTTTCTGGCAGGGCTTCCGTGTGCCTCTAACAGACAACAATCCACCAGACAGCAGGGAACTCTGTGCCTGTTGGCATGCTTGGCTCAGCTGTTGGAGAAGGGAGCAGGAGCCCTGCCAAAAAAAGGGCCCGGCTTTCAGAGCAACTTTCTCTCACTGTCTCTTCCCTGCAGGCTGGATGGAGGGGATCCGCTTGTCTGACAGGGAACAGGGCTGGCTCCCCGCGACTCACGTGGAAGAGATTGCCAGCCGGAGAGCCCGGCTGCGCAACCTTCGCGAGAACAGCCGCATCCATCACGCCACGCGGACGCTGGAGGGGGAGCCCACCTGAGGGCACCTGGGCACCTCTTCTGGGCGATGGAGGCAGCGGACCCAGTTCTCTCCTTCCTCTCTGGGGTCTCGAGCTGGGGGTGTTGATGTCTGCCAGGCTGCCCCAGGGGCCTTTCTCTTCCCTAGGAATGGCGGGACTGCCAAGGCATCCATAGAGACTTTGGCCATGCGGCAGGACTGGTCATCTGCTAACTTCGGGGGCTGAGGTAGAATGTATTTGGGGAGCCCTCTTGTTTATATAAGAGAGAGAGATTTACAGGAGGGAAAAGCTTTTATGTAGATTTTTATTGGGGGGGTGGGCACAGGAATCCACTGCCTGTTTTGCTCGGATCCAATCTCTTTCTTCACATGTTAACATCATATTGAAGTGACTCATGAGAGGGACTCTGACCCGCTTTGTGGTTAGCAAGGGGCAAACGACCTGGGATTGGCAACTTTTCAACTGGCCGCTGGCCTTTGTCCCTTTCAACTGCAACTTAACATGCAGACGTGAGCAAGAGATCATTTCTCTGTGTCAAGAAAAGGTTCACGTCTTTGATCTCCAACTCTAAATACTGCTTCTAAATACACAAGAGCAGGCCTGGCGGGTTTCCCTAATCAGTTGGCAATTCTACACACTGCTCTTCCTAAAAGGCAAGACCATCTCCCCACCCCCGCACCCCCCGCTGCTGCCCCCAGTCTGCTTATGCCAGCTGGGCCCAAAGGAGCCTTGCAGAAACTGTGCCTGCAGAGCCAAGAGCTTCAGGTGGGTCAAACCTGGGTGAATCCAGGTGTGCCCTGGGTGGTTAGGGTTACCCCATCCGAAGCTGGAGAGTGGCACCCTGCACATGCTCAGAGGTTGCAGACACTGCAGCAAGCAGATTCTGGGGCAGTATGGTAAGGGGAGAGGCATGGCTCAGGGGTGAAGTGAGCCTCTGCCTTGCAGGGTCAGCCCCCAGCATCCACCTCCACTTCAAGGACAGCAGCTGAAGGGGACAGCCCTTGCCTGAGGCTCTGAGAAGCGGCTATTTCGCTGCTCAGAGTCAGTGGCCCTGGGCTAGGTGGAGCCCTGGCCCGACTAGGTACCCAGTAGTTTCCTTTGAAGAAGCTGACTTTCCGCTCAGCCGCTCCAGCCGTGGTGCAACGTTTCCTTCTGTACGTGATGCAGACCTTGGATGTGGGTTTCCACGGCCTCTTCAAACTGGTGCTTGCTTTGGGACAAGAGAGGCGCAGGGGCTCAGCGCTCAGATTTCTGGCTCGGGTATCCTGGCCTCCATGTCCTCGACTGAGAGAAGGCCTGGCCTGGCCATGCACTGAGCGGAAACACTCTAGAGATGCTCAGAGGAACTCTCTCATGTTGTTCTGTTGACATCAAATTACAGCTGTTCACAAGATTTTTTTTTAAAGAGATGAGGAATACCGCACCTGTATCAGCTGCCTGGCAGGTAAGATTTCAATTGGTGGAGCTTCTTCCTCCCACCATTGCACCTGTGTGCAGCTTCACCTGTTAACTTCTGCCCTTCACTATTCAGGTCTCTGAAAAGCTGGCAAATGTGGTTCCTTTTATTGCTGCCGCCCTTTTAATTTAAAAGGATGGTGCTAATGAGCCACCGGGAAAAGTGATTTCTTTGCAGGTGGGGAAGGAAGTAGCAACCCCCACGGAGCTGATTGCCTTCTTTTCTCTTTGATGTCCTTGTGGTAAGGTCTGGTCCTGGTTTTGCTCCAGATGGGAATTTCGAGGTTAGTTGGGGTGTGTGTGTGTTTAACTGACAGGTTGGAGGGGATGAAATCTGCTATTTCTCCAGGGAAATGAGAAAGTTTTCCCTCCCTTCAGGCTCTCTTGGCTTCTTCTATACTTTTTAGCCTTCCGTTTAGCTGAGCTGAGCCTGTCTCTTTGAGGTCTAGGAACTTGTTTTCTCTTGGTTCAACCTGAGTGAGTCTTTCCCCTTCTGAGAATTGGGCCCTTGGAGATTGGGGAGAGAAGGAAAAAACTCCCTAATATGCCTCTTGTCGATCTCAAGGAATTCATATAAATATGTATTGGGAGAGAAAATAGTATTTGTGCAAACACTCGGTAGGAGCAAAGGAGGCAGAATGCATATTTTGAAACTTAGATGCTCAAGTCGCAGCTGAAAGGAATTCAAGAGTTTATGATTGGTTTAATGAGTGTTTCTGGTCTAGATAATTATACAGTCAATGGCTTAGAAAAATAGTAATCCAAGAAAGGAGCTTTTAGTAGAAAGTGGGGTGAGGGGGAGATATGGGTTTAATCTAAATCCATCGACCTTATTAACAGAAAGAAAATGTCCTTGTCACATATGCCTCTGTTGGGCAAATGTGCCCTGGAAAGTTTTTTATTGTATTTTTAAAAAGCAACTCATTTTACAATTCTTCCTCCAGGAGATTGGCAGTTTACAATCCTGATATAACAAGCAAAACCTACTTTCGTGGTTTTTTTATGAAAACTTAAACCAGCCTTCCCCAACCTGGTGCCCTCAAGATGTTTTGGACTACAACTCCTAGTACTCATGACCACTGGCCATGCTGGCTGGGGCTGATAGAAATTAGAAGTCCAAAACATCTGAAGGGCACGAGGCTGGGGAAGACTACCCCAAGCTCTCTAGGCAATTCTTAGAGAGAGGTGGGAGGTGAGGGTTTGTATGGGAAAGGCACTCTGCGTAAGCTCAGAGAGTCTCTCTCTCTGCTACTTTCAGATGCTTTGGGGATCACCTCTTCAGAAACCCATGCTCAGCCACTGCACGTGTGCGCTGCAGTTTCTGGTGACTGGTCTCCCAAACTTTTCTCTCCAACTCAGTAAAAAGCAACTCCCTGGTTTCAAGAGGGCAACTCTCCTGTGTGCAGAACATGCTTTGAATAAAAGCCAAAAGCTCTCGATAGAAGGAGTGGATGTTTCCCCAGACATTTCAAACATTGCACCCATTTCATGGAATGCTACTCCAGGTTTTCTATCCGGATGCTGGAACTTTTGAAGTGACTGTTGGTTTGGATACTTGAAGTGCTGTAGAAATTGGGAATAAGAACCACAGTTGAGAAAGTGGGGATCTCAAAAGACTGGAGGACAGAACAGGTCCATTGAGACCTTTGATTCTGCAGGAGAAGTATGCAGGCTTCTGAGCTTCACAGCATTCTTTATCAGGCAAATTTGCAAAAGGAGCAATATTTTAGGTGTTTATATATAAAACAGGCCAGGTTATAGGTGACGTTTTAAAAATGGCACTTGTGATTTCCAAGGCTGATAACAGTCCAAGACCAGCACTACAGCTCACTGGAATTCAGTGCCCTTGGGGTAGGGTAGCCTCACATTCTTCTCTTTCCATCTTGCCTGGAGACCTGCAAACCCCTCTACTCACCCCAAGCAAAAGGCAAATGCCCGCTACGGGTGTATTTTGCTGAGTGGTGACCTGGAATCAGTCTTGTTCTTGTCCTCCCCCTCCGTTTATAGATCTCTGAGAGGCCCAGCTGTTTGCATCATTCTCCATGGATCTCTTCAGCAGAAAACATGCATGCTCCAGCTCCCCACCCAAGCTGGGTGCCCCTGTGAGGAGACATGCCTCCTGTCCCCTTGCCCCAAAGCCACGAGAGGCCAGAGCCAAGAGGCGGCATGACACAGGCCACCTTTTAGCAGAGTTGTTCCGGCCAAAGAAGTTGAAGAAGGCTCCTTCCAGAGTCCCAGGGGGACTTATTGGTGGTGGCTCCAGGAACCAGGCAGAAGGAAAAGCAGAGAAGCCACCCTTTCCAGTGGCAGGTAAGAACGAGGCCAGATGCAGGTAATTTGAACCCCAGCAGTGGCTCAGGCTCAGAGTTAGAAGAGTTCAAAGCCAGAAACAGGGCTGCCCCTCAATCTGGATGGCAAGCTCAGAGCTGGCTTCTTCGGGGGGGGGGGGAAGACCTTTGGTGAGCACCCATTGGTTCTCCAGCAGAGCAGCTCCTTTGCAGGTAGAAGGGCCTTGTCTCGATCCTTAGCAGTGTCTCCATTCAAAGGCGCTTGGGAGCAGGTCTGGGGGCTGCTTGTGAGTTTGGTGACTCTAGGTGACTTGAGTAAGCAAGTCAAGCTGCTCCAGGGAATCCCAAGCCCAACTGGATCTGATGGTCACTGACCACCCTGAGCCACTCCCCATTGGGGCTTGGGCAGTATGCAAAAGGCTTAACTGGGAATGCCAAAGGGTGCCCTCCCAACACACCTGCCCCTTTGGGCAGGGGAAGGTCACATGCTGTTGGGTGCTGGGAACCCTCCTTGACTGGGATGAGAGGAAGCGTGCGATGCCTGCGATGGGTTTCTCGAATGCTTTCCTTTCCTGCCTCTTGAGGGTGCCGCCCTCCTTCCTCCACATGCCTTTCCGCTGTGGTGCCTTCTCAAGGGGCCGATAAAAGCAGATGCAGCCTCTCTTCTTCCCCTGCCCCCGGGGGCGAGCTGGTGGCCTCCTGGCGCTCCGTTGCTGAGAGAGTGGATGAGCTCAGCGGAGGCAAGAGAGGCATCTCGCAGGGCTTTGTGTTTTGGCAACAGGGCGAGCTTCGTCCTCCTAGTCAGGCTCTTTCCGTGACACAGGCTGCTCCTTCTGCCCTCACTGTAGGAGCCGTCCAGGAGGCCTCGATCCCCCTCCGTGCCCAGTCCCTTCCGTCGCTGTCCCCTCCTGAGCTGGCTGCAGCTGACCCTGCTGCTCTGGAGGAGCCTTCAAAGGAGAAAGCCTCCCTCTCTGCCAGCACCCGGCTGCCAGGCCCCTCGGAGCCCATGATGGAACCACAGCTGCTGCCCCACAAGAAGCTGGCCCTCCACGCCTCCATCGAATGCCTGCCCACAGCTGGGGCTGTGCCACCGCTGCCACAAGAGCCCAGGTAACCGCACGGGCCTCCTTTCTGATTGGAACAAGTCCCCACGGCTCTTCTGGGCTTGCTTAGGCCACAAACTAGTTTGGGGGGGAAACAACCAAGAGTCTTGTGGCACCTGAAAAGCGAACACATTTACAGTGCCGCAAGCTGCGTTGTTTTTGCTGCAAATGACCGACCCCACTGCCCTCTGGAAACTCATTTGGGGGATATCCTCTTCAAGCCTCTTCTCTGGCTCAGCTTGGCTCGCAAACATCTGAATGTTTCATCTTTCTCGTTTCTCCCCTCCGCTTCCTCCCCACAACCCATGTACAAATTTCTGGCTGCGCTGGGCACTTCTATTTTGCCAGGTTAGTATTTCAGCATTTGCCTTCATACTGATCAGCCAGGCTTCAAAGTATGCCTTGAGAAGCAGAGTGTTCTTCCTGAAGCCATCGCAATCCAGATGCAAGCACCAATTCAGCCGTGTGTCTCTTGGTCATGCTGGGCTCCCAGTGCAGTCGGTAGACCTCTCCAGTGGGGGGTGCATAACGCCCCATGTGAGACCCCCAAAGTCTTCTCTCCTTTGCTTCTAGAATGTTCTGGAGAACCTTTGGGAAAGGGATGAAAGCAGCAGACCAGCGGCGGAAGGAGTCAAAATATGTCCAGACCCGTGAGTGTGTAAAAATGGCATTCCTGGGGCTAGTGCCAAGAGCAGGCATGGCCGGGCGCTTATCGAGGGCCCACACCCCCAGCAAGGGCCTACTGACAAAAGCCCCTGAGAGCTGCTCCTCTGCTTCCCCATGGCAACCTGCTTGTCCACCTGCCTCTGGCTCTGGCCCAGGGAAGGGTGCAGCTGAGGAGGAGGAGGAGGAGGAGGAGGAGGAGGAGGAGGAGGAGGAGGAGGAGGAGGAGATGCCCACGGCCGCCTTGCTCCCTGGCTCTGTGTGCCAGTCAAGCAAGCAAGTGGGAGCAATGACGAGGAGCAGCAAGGGCAGCAGTGAGAAGCTGGATACATTGTGGGAGGGCCCCCACGGAGGGAGTCTCGCCCAAAGGCCCTCCAGAATCTGTAGCCAGCGCAGTCTGTAGGTGTTCTCCATAGGGCTCCTCGGGGGCAGGAGGGAGGTTCCTCGCCCTAAACGGCATCGTGCGTCCACTTTGTGAGAACCTATTTTGGGCAGAAATGAATTCTGGGCATCCAAGCCTTGGCCAAGCTGTTATTTTCGGCAAAGAAATAAATCAGTAAAGTCTCTCGGCTCCCTGAGGGTTTTTCTGCGGGCTAAAGCATAGAAGCCTTCCCGCCCCCCGCCCCCATTTCTTGCTTTAGAATAAGCTGAGCGGTGGTGTTCCCTCTTCTGGACATATGACCTGCACACGTACACCTAGAGGGCACATTGTTGGGAACCGCGATTACAAATGAATCGCTATGAATGTGGGGTTGGATCCAGATTGAGCCATAGCTAGACCCACTGAAATAACGGGGTCTTGAGTGACTAACTCAAGTCCTATGGATGCCAGTCGGTCTACTCTACCTCTGTCTAAACCTGGATCCAAGCCTTTGAGTTCCCAGACTCGGGGTCCCACATCTACTCTTACTGCTCCATTCTCCTCTTCTTGACCAGAGCCCCTCTACCAAGACTACTGGGGGAAGCGGCTGAAGGCGGTGCAGCACAAGCCCCGGGACCAGGCCTTCCGGGTAGACGCCAGCCTCTCTGTGGCTGGGCTCCTCTCCTCCTCCCTGCTGAGCGCCGCCTCGCATGCCTCCCAGCGCGATTACAGCTTTGCCTTCTGGCAGGAGCTCCCGGAGGTGAAGACCAGAGGTCTGCTGGAGGGGATCGCGCCACGGCAGCGCCATTTGCAGGAGGTACTTGCAAGATGGGCGTGTGTGTGTGTTTGTGCAACACGTCCCATGCCATCGAGGCTAAATGCATGGTGCTTTGCACAGTGCAAGTGGTCATGTCCTTGCTCCACGGAGCTCACCATCTGCAAATTGCCACAGGTGACAGAACAGAGAAATGGGTGGGGGGGGGACAGAGACAAAGGTAGATCAAAGAAGGTTCTGCATTTGCTTATCCCTAAGCTTAGTGACCCTGGGGGGCTGGAGACTAGGGTCTTGTTCCACTGTGGGCATCTGTGCAACTTGCTTGCAGAGCCAGGTCGCCACATCTGGCCACATCTGTATCAGTGCTGCTGTTGCAGTGTACTTCCGGGTGTGGGTGTGCGCCACCTGCCGACGGCGCAATATCCTGTGGCATAATGGCCACGGCTTCCTCTCTCAACTAGAAACTTGGGAATTGCAGTTCTGTGAGGCTGTGGGAATTCAGAGGGCTCCAAACTGGTTTCCAGTCAGGATCCAGAGCAGAAGGCACCAAACTCTTGGATGTTCAAGCGCTATGTATTTTAAATGTTGCACGACCTGCTTTTAAGGCTAAGCAGCCCATGGAAATATTACTCAGTTTCGCTGGTAAATTATAGTTTAGGCACCTCCTGCGTAGCTTGATAGGAAGGGAGCAAACTGGGCATTGCCTGAAGATGTTTTGGCTTGCAAACTCTCCCCCCCCCCCCCGAGCTGCTACGCAGTTTGTATATCCATAGGTGTTAACGTGAGCGTGGCTTCTGACATGCTCTGCTTCAGTCTGGCCAGCTTGGCTCTCGGGCGTGTCACTTCCCATGGTCAATCAGTCTGCTTTTGCCCCGGGGGTCAGGTGGGGGGGGGGGTTGGCCTGACCTGGCAGGGGGCCTCTCTGCTTCCACATGGTCTGGATCCCCCTCTGAGGGTTCGTTTGCCTTTGTCTCCGCGGCAGGCCATGTTTGAGATGATCACCTCGGAGGCCTCCTATCTGCGCAGCCTCCTGGTGGCTGTTCTCCACTTCCAGAATTCTCCAGTGCTGCAGAGGATGCTCAGCATGGCTGAACTGCACCGGCTCTTCTCCAACCTGCCACAAGTCAAGGATGTCAGCGAGAGGTAACCTTGCCCTGACCACCATGAAGCCCTCCTGGTGGAGAAGTTCAAGGCGCTGGGAATTCTAGGAGCAGGGACTTTCAGTCCATGGCGGACCTGCACGCCCCCACTCTCTTCCCCTTCCCCCCTGCAGGTTTCTCCTGGAGCTGGAGGAGCATCTGGACCAGGACGTCTTCCTGCCAGGACTGGGGGACGTGGTGCTGAGGCACTGCCCTGCTTTCCACCGCGCCTACATCCCTTACGTCACCAATCAGATGTACCAGGAGCAGCTCCTGCAGCAGCTGATGTGAGGGGCATCCGACTTGTGTTGGGGCGGGTTGAAGGGCTGCAAGGGAGGAAGCAAAACCAGGGCTGGAAGTGCTGGGGAACCAATGCCATGAAGCTGGATAGGCCTACCAGTGGGGATGGGTAGCTATGAATGGAAAGCCTCCGCCTTCAAGGGCAGGATACCTCAGAGAACCCAACACTGGGTCAAAAAGAATCGTGTCCCACTTGTGGGCTTCCTGGAGGCAACTGGTGGACTGTGGTGGAAGCTGGATTAGCTGGACCTTTCAGCCTGGTCTTGCAGGGCTCGTCTTCTGTCCAGCTCCATGCCTAATTGATGCACATAGATAGCCAAGCTTTCCTGCAGCACAGGATGGTTTGATTTCTTGTTCTAGAGCAGGGGTGTCTTAACGTCTTTCATCCTGAGGGCCGAGTTCCATTCTGGAGAAGCTCTCACATTCCAGTAGTGGGCGGGGCCAGAGGCAAAGAGGGCGGGGCAAGAGGCCAAACATCCCAGCCTATTTTAGTCTCAAGGTTTTCCTGCCAGTAACTCAGCCTTAGGAGAGGCATTTCCATCTTTGAGAATGGGGGAAAGGGGCACTGAGCAAGAGACAGGAAGCCACCAAACAGCTGGTGATTCAAAGAGATGGGCGGGGCTGTCCAGAGGCCTCCCTGGAGGGCCACGTTTGTCCTCCAGGCCTCAGGCTCTGCGCCCCTGTTCCGCAGCATGAGGGGCCGCCTCTGGGAGTGCCCAACTCCAGCCCTTCTCCCTTTGCTCTGCCCTTCTTCCCCTGCGCCGACCAGGCAGGAGAACAGCTGCTTCCTTCAGGTCTTGCGCCAGCTGGAGGAGCAACCCATCTGCCAGCGGCAGCCCCTGAAGTCCTTCCTGGTGCTGCCTTTCCAGAGGATCACCCGGCTCAAGATCTTGCTGCAGGTGGGCAGCAGTGTGTGTGTGTGTGTGTGTGGTGGGGACGTGTCTGGGGTTTAACTGGGGCACAGGACCCCTCCCTGGGAAATGCCCACCCCACAACTCCCTTTCTCTGCTTTTCTTGCCATTCCAGAACATCCTGAAATTGGCGCCAGGCGATTCTGATCTGGCCAACGCGATCGAATTGGCCCACAAGGCTGTGGGGGAGGTAAGTGCCACAGTCTGCAGGCAGGGCCCAAGAGCTCCCCCCCACCCCCACCCTCACAGACAACCATGTCTGCATCCCCCAGTGATTGGGTGGTGGTGGTGGTGGTGGTGGCTTCTCCTACTTATCTTTCTTGCTTAAGTATTCTGTCCCGCTTCTCAGCCAAAAAGGCTTGCATGCAATCAGTAAAACAATCAGTCCCTGCCCACAGACGTGCCATCAAATGCGAAAGGGGAAACGGATGGGGAGGGGAAAGGAGGAGGGGGAAATTCAAGTCTTCCAGCAGGGCTGGTGGGATGGCCCTGCCTCCCCTGCCCCTCTCTTCTCCCTCAGTACAGCACGCTGCAGAGGCACCTTTGTTTATGGACGGGGGGCTTAATTCCACCCTCTTGCTGTGCCCCTGAAGAGACCCCCCTCCTCACGAACACACACCTTCTCCTTCCCCAGATCGTGTGCCGGTGCAACGAGAACGTCCGGCTCATGCAACAGACGGAGGAGCTGGTGATGCTGGAGAAACTGATGGACTTTGCCAGGGTCAAGGTGAGTCAGGAGGCCTCCTCCCACCCTCCCCTCCCGTTCAGGCTTCGCATAAGGTGTCTCTGCCCTCCCCCCATGCCCAAGGGTTTGTCAGGTGAAGCCCCAGAGGAATAAGGCTACATTCATAATGTTATGCGCAGTGCAGGGAGTGTGGGCAGGTATTTTTCTTCCTCTCTCATAATGCTAGAACTAAGGGATTGGAGAAAACCGAGGAAGAGAACAGCCACGGGAGGTGAATGGTGCCTCCATGTTCAGGAACAGTCTATCTCCATTTCTCAAACACTGGGGCAGGAGGAGGGCTGCCTCTTCCATGTCCTCCTCCTGGGCTTCCCGGAAGTGTCTGTTTCGCCACGGTGGGACGCAGGACGAGGTGGCAACGGCAGTCTTGTCCTCCTGCTCTTTGGCATTCTGATGCTTACCTGTCTGCTCTGTGGCGAGAGGCAATGGAGCTGCTGGTCCCAGTGAGATGTGTTGCGTTTCCATCCATCACCCCTCCAAGCCAGGGGTCGGATACTTGGCGAAGTATTTTGATCTCCAAAAGGCTTCTGGCAAGGAGTTTGTGTGGATATTCCGAGGCCTTTCCCTCCTGGAGAGCAGGCTTTTGTGGTCGGGCGAGACCCCTAGCTCCGTGGTGGAGGCCCCTGCTTTGCATGCAGTCCCCCAGCAACATCTCCAGTTAAAAAAGGACCAAGTCGCAGGTGATGGAGAAGCCCCTTCTCTGCCTGACACCCTGGAGAGCTCCTGCCAGCCTTATCAGGCTAGGTAGTTAAGAAACAGGGCCTTTTCCGCAGTGGCCCCTCACCTTTGGAATGGGCTGCATCAGGCCCCATCATTGCAGGCTTTTAGGAAGGCTCTGAAGGCTTCTGTACCCTGATCACGGTTTACCAGATTGTTTGGGTTATAGCTGCCATTGTGCTGTGGGTTTTCTATTATGCTGGTGTTTGCTGTTTTTAGGGACCTTGGCTCTGTTGTAACCATATAGTTTTTATTATATGCATTTTACTGTTGTGAGCTGCCTTGGGACGGCTCCTGTCCTGAAAGGCAGCCAAGAAACATTTTAAATAAAAAATAAGTAAAGGCTTGCTAGATGACCCAGGATCTGCCTCTCTCTAGAGGACAAGGGGCTTCTTCAGGGGCCCTCAAGGGTGCCATAGGGCTGACCCTTACACACACACACACACACACACACACACCCTTACCAGTCTTTCTGGAGGATACTAACCACCTGTCCTTTCTGTCTCCAGGCCCTGCCTCTGATCAGCCGGGGCCGCTGGCTGGTGCGGGAAGGAGAGCTCTCTCAGGTCCTGGCCCCTGAAGCAGGGCTCAGCTACCGGCTCCGGGCCAGTGTCAAGCCCCTCCATCTGCACCTCTTCACTGACTTGCTGCTGCTCTCCCAACGCAAGGAGTAAGTGCCCCTTCTCCACCTGCCGAAGGTGCTGGGACACAAGCCTAGAGTTGGCCCCTTGGGGCAGCCGGCCACTTCACTGTTGTGTTGTACTGCCTTTTTATGTTGTAAGTGTTGCATGTACCGCTCTGGAGTTGTGTGACAAAGGGCAGGTAGGGGCCCAGCCGAATGCTGAAATGAGCACTGATGGCTAGTGGCAGCAAGCTAAAATTCTCACCCTACTACAGCCTTCTCCAACCTGGAAACCTCCAGGTGTGTTATGACTACAACCCCCATCACCCCAACCACTGGCCATATTAGCTGGGGTTAATGGGAGTTGTAGTCCAAAACAACAGGAGCCTGCCCCACTTAGTTGGGTGGAGGCTGAGTTTGTTTCAACTGAAGACTTGGGGACCAGAATGCCAAGAGCATACCGTCTGCTGCTGGGGAAGATGGCATCTAATGCCGCTGGGAATGTTAAACTACCTTCGCCTTTCTCCCCCCACAGGGACGGCCGCTTCTTGGTGAAGGACTATGCCCAGACAGCTCATGTCAAGGCCGAGCAATTTAAAGCAGCGCCCTCGGGGCTGGCAGGCTGGACCTTCCGCCTCGCCCTCTCCCAGAACCACACGGGGGGCAGCACAGAGCTGGTCCTCAAAGCAGCCAGCGAGTGAGTGTCTTGGGCTTGGAGAACCGCTATCCAGCACCAGCGTTAAGGTCAGGCACCTGCTCAGGGCCCACCCCCTGCAGCCCCCCACCCCGCTGGCAAGAGTCCCAGGAGTTGCTGCTCCTCCTCCTCCTCCTCCTCCCCATTGCAGCCTGCTTGTTCACCTGCCTCTTACTCTGGCCCAGGCAATGGTGGTGGAGAGGAGGAGGAGCAGGAGGTGCCAGAGCTGACTTCCTTGCTGGCTTGGCAGTGAAAAGGTATGGGGTGTGTGCATCTGAAGGTGGGTGTCTGGGACAGAGTAGGGATTGTGTGGATGTCCCGCCCGCCCCGCTGCCCAACAGCCTCTCTTCCTGAGCTGGCCTTGGGGTTGGTGCTGGAATCTCCGCAGCTTGCTGTGCTGGGGAACGTCAACGTACACGCTGAGGCCACCTTCCCGGGAGTGGCTCAGGACTTCATGGCCTCCGCTGCAGCCATGGGTCTGCCCAATTAGTATCTGGCCACATTCATTCAGCAGGGCACACTTTGGATCTGGTCTTCTGCATAGCAGGGGGGTGATGGAGATCTGGAGGGGAGGGATTTTCTATAGTTCCATTGTCATGGTGGGTTTAGCCTTGCTGGGACTCAGAGCCCCTGCAGGGGCAGGGACCGATCCATAGGCTCAACCCCAGGAGACTGATGGATCCGGATGGCTTTCTGATAGCTCTTGGGGATTTTCCTGTCAGCTTGGCAAATTATTCTGTCAAACCCTTGACTGATCTCTGGAATGGAGGAACGGCTCAGGTAGTTCATGTCTTCTCCCAAGGAGTGGAGCCAAATTGTCCCCTGGTTTTCCAGGGCACTGTGGGCCATGAAATGAGTGGGACATCGACTAGATCGAGGTCAGAAGAAGTCCGATCAAACACGAGCTAAAGCTCATTTGAAAGCCTGCTCCATGGCAATGGAGGCAGCAAAGAGACTGCACTTACCTGCCACCATTGCATTCACACAGAGTCACCCAACGGGGTGTGGGGTGTGGATAAATTCCTGGAGGAGGAAGCGATCAGTGGCTACTAGTCCTGATGGCTGTGTGCTGCCTCCAATATCAGAGGCAGTATGCCTTCGTAGACCAGTTGCAGCAGTGTTATTGCACTCTTGTCCTGCTGGAGGGTTTCCCGTTGGAGCAGCTGCTTGGCCACTATCTGGACGGAATGCTGGAATCGACAGGCCTTTGATCTGATCCAGCCTCTGGGCTCTTCTGATGTTCTCATATTCTTAATTGTTTTGGTCCTCCTTATCAGAAGAGTTGGCTAGAGTGTCTTCTCAAATGGCAGCATTCTTCATCTTGGTGCAAAGTTTAATCCCCATGATGCTGTCTATGGCTGCTGAACTTAATTTTGGGTTAAACTGGCTGAAGGTTCTAGTCCTGTGTGAGTGCAACCCAGTGTGTGACTCTTTCCTCTGCTTTCCCTAGGGCCCAAAGACAGGAGTGGATCTCTCTGCTAGCAGGCAACTGAGCTTCCAGAGGCCATGATGGGGGAATCTTCCCCAGGAGATGTGATCAGAGTCCTACTTCGGTGCACTGGATGTTGGAGCCCCAGATTGGTTCTGGTGCTCCATTTGGGAGCCTTCTGGTGGGGCTGTCTAGGGGGCTTTCCCCTTCCATCCTGAGGTACTATAAATGGAAGCAGGCTAACTGTGCGTGGCTGGCTGGCTGGCTGGCTGGCTGGCAATAGAGGAGGTACGGGCCTTGAGTGCATTGTCTTCTCTAGTTGAGGAGCAGAAGTAGGTTTGGTTTCTAAACACACGCTCCTCACTGGAAAGAGGGGTCTCCTCTTCCTGTCCTGCAATCAAGACCCTGTTGTTGACTGCACCCCATCTCTGTCTTTGCCCACTCCACAGCTAATGCATTTGCCCAATGAAAGGGGGGGGGAAAGGGTTCTAATTCTTCCACCTTCTCTTCATAGGAGCCAGGAATGCATGCTTTGGGAGATGTCTGTATGTGGGGGTGGAAGACGAGGGCTCTAGCACTGGTGCAACCACGTGATCGAGGGGCTTGCGTAAGAGGAGGTCTTGGGAAAGCTCACGGCTTCCTCTTCCGGTGATGCCCGGTGGTCGTGCCCGTCTCCTTGCCCTGCATTGCATTGCATTGCATTGCATTGCATTAGTCTTGCCATCTCTTGAGATCCAGACCATGTGTCCAAAATGATGTCATAGAAACTGCAGGACTTGCAGGGGCTAGAACGGAGGCTGTGCCTTCTCTGCCATCTTCCCCTGTACTCGGTGCTGTCTCTCTTCACACACATATGTGCCCATGCTACCAAATGGCTGCGCCGCCTCTTTTTGCATGTGAGGTTGATCTATCTATGGGCTGCTTTTGGAACACGCAGTCTAGCTTGGAAACTGTCTCAACCTCCTTCTTCTCTCTGCACACCCCTAAAAAGGACCTTGGTCGTTCTTGGAGGGTGCACTTTTTAAAACTTCCTTACAACCCCCTGTATTGAACAAAACTAAAAGCTGGGAGTCAGGAGGGTTAAATAGGTCTGAAACAGACTTTAAAGCTATTTTGTCTACGTCTCCACTGTGACAAAATAACATTTTAAAATCCTGTCTCATTGCAGGCACGTTGGTTTTACCTGTACTTGGGAGTGGACCAACCACAGAACCGGTCCTGAAACAGAGGGTTGGGGTGGGGTGGGTGGGCTGTTTCTGTCTCCCGGATCTGTTGCCTCTGCACTGTGAGGCTCTGTCTCTACTTCCCCCACCCTATCCTTGCTTAAAAATAAAATATCAGCCATGTTGTTAAAGGTGTCCACTTGTCTTCTTCAAGTTGGTAGCATGGGATCCCGTTGCCTTGGGCCCAGAGGTGGGAAAGAGACACTGAAGCTAAGGAGGTAGAACAGCCACAAGAAGATAGGATGGAAGCAAAATTCCCCTCTTAAGTACGCTGCTTGGCCCTTCAGATAGGTATGCCCGCCTTAGCCCATTTTCAAGGAACATCCTTCCCTTTTCTAACAATTAATACAGTAATATTTCCCCCTTGGCAAAAGGTGCTTAGTTCTAGAGGACAGCACTCGGCAATGGACTCCCATTAGTCCAAGGTTGGGACGGAGGTTCTGCTCAGTTTCTCATTTTTCTAACCATAAGCTTGTTTCACACTGTTTCCATATCACTTTGCATTTGCTTTTTAAGTCCACATAAAATTCATGCACATTTTCATGCTTACTTTTCCTAATATACATATTTTTGTAAACAAACCTGCTAATTACATGTTTTTCTGTTTTCCTTAGTATACCCATTTTACTGCATTTTTTGATAAGCAAAATTCATTGAAAAATTCAGAAAAGGGCAAATGAAGTATAACTGCATTTCAGTTGTTGTATTGGCTTGGGAATAAAGAATTAGAGAATGAAATTCATCCCTATCCCTCGTCCAGAGTAAAGTGGCGCAGCGAGTACGCAAGCTTTCAGGTTTCACAGAACGCTAGATTATGCATAGTGTTGTGGAACTCCACACTTTCATAGTTCCCCTTGGTTTAGGTGCCGCCCACAAAGCAAGACATCTTAAAGGGCAGCTGCAATCTTGAATGGGCCGTGCTGTAAGAGGCCAGTTTCTATGTAATTGCAGAATGAGTTTGTCACCGTGCGTTTGCTCTCCCTTTCCTGACCACTGGGGGGCAGCAGCACCCTGTTTTGGTTCATTTTGAATTCCCTGTAGGAACAGCATCTCTGGCTGTGGTGCAGTTGCTTCAAATAGAGATGCTAGGATTTATATCTGGTTATACGTTGACAGCCCGGCTGACAGGAAGCCAGCAGGGTCGAGCACAGGTGCTGGAGGTGGGCAAGGGAGACCCCCTGGAGACAGGCCACCTTTCAGCAAGATCACATACCATCGCTGGGCATTCCATCATTATCCCCCCCACCCCCCGGCCACCCTTGCATAATGCCTGTATTTCTCCACACCTGTATTTACAGCTCTCCTCTAATTATATTTAATTCTCAGTCTTTTTTAAAAAAATTAACAAGGGCGGCAGTAAAAGGGGGCCGGGCTGCTGGTTGGCTGGCTCTCTTGCACACCCACCGGCTTGCTGCTTAACGCTCTCTGGCTCAGCCGGGAGCTGGATGAGAAGGTTGCCCTGTCCAGCTGACAGGACCGCTCCTTTTTGTCCTTCCTGGGGGTGGGGGGTGGAAAGCCAACGGGTTCCCTTCAGGTTAGGGATCAGAGGCTGCCTTTTGACGTGGCCAGGGTTCCTTCGAGGCACCGGAGGCCGAGTGTTCCCGTGGCTCTTTGCCACACATATTTTGCTGCTGAGCAAGCATCCCCCGCCCTCCTGTCCCCGTTGGGAATGAATCGTCCGTTGGAGGAACGGCTTCCTTAAGTCTCCCATCCATCTTGGTCACATTTCTCTGCAAGATAATTGCAACAGTTGTTCTGGCTGACAAGTGGAAGGAATGTGGCAGACCAACAACGGATGCGCCTTTGATTTTTTACGGGGGAGACAAAGAGCCCTGACTTTGATCTTGAAAGAGGAACTGGCAGCAGGCCAAAGCCCTCGGATGGGCCCTATGAGAAACAGCCCCCGCCCCTCAGAACCATTTCTGCTCCAGTCTGGGCCACAGGAATGTTGCCATCACCAGAGAGCAGGTGAGAAAAAGTTACGGAGGGGGTGCTTGCAGGGCAATTTTTTTTAGATGGCTCATGCAAGCAAGCCAAGCTGCATAAGGACACTTACTGACCAATCTGGACTGGTAAAAAGAAATCAATTATTCATTATTATTAAATGTATGCATTGCTTCCCACCACAAAAAGCCTTTGCCTGGTGCCAAAAGAAATTCTTCAGGGAGAGGGTTGGTTCCATCAAAGCAGAGCTGTCACAAAAAAGGCCTCTTCCCAAACTCCCTACCACCACAAGGTTCTCTTAGAAGGGCACATAGGGATGGCCCTCTGCAGCTGACTTCCACGATAGGGCAGACACATATTTGCTGGAGTTTCAAATAGGGTTATAAATTAGTACAAAAACAAATTCCTAAGGACACATGAATAATCCTGATAGATTAATCCAAGGTCTGTTTCATCCCGCACCCTGTCCTCAGCAGCTGGCTAGCCACAGGCAACAGAGCGCAGCGGCCAAGACTGTCCCCAGAGTTACTTGGCCACTCTGGTAAACTGCCCCTAAATGTGGAGGCTCCATGTTCAGTAACATCATGATTGATTGTGTCCTATCAAACTCTGGAAGGACACGGCAGATTCTTCTAGAGGAAGGGAGGACAGGAAGACAAACCTTGGTATCTGTGGTATGTTTACCACGGCAGCGGGGGTGGGTGGGTGGGGTGGGTGGGTGGGTGAGATAACACGTATTCACAGTGGTATTTCTAGCTTAGAGCCAACTTGCACACACACCCCACGCACAGTTCTCACCCCCTCCTGCAAATACATGGCCTGGTCTGGTCTATTTCACCCTCCAGAACATACCTGCGAAAGTCAGGACAGACCTGGTGGGATGTGGCAAGATTCTGACTTCCTTGGGGCTGAGCAGGCCATGTTCGGGTTTTTTTCTTCCTTGTTATGCTAGGAGAGTCAGTCTCTCCCCCCTTACCAGGTAACTTATCTGTCCTTTTTTGTGTGTGTGTGAGAAACATGAGTGGACTGAGATGTTATCTTGACAGATGAAATGTGCAATTTTGAGCTGTTCTCTGTGTTAAAGTGTGTGCGTGTGGCAGGAAGAAGAAGTTGAAAGGGACCCTCGATAGTTTTAAGACCCGGCAGCCTTCTCTTCAAACCCAGACATTGGCCATGTTGTCTCGGAATGATGGGAATTGCAGTCTGACACCCACGCCTGGGAGTCATCAGCTTGGGGATGACTGACATACAATATCCTTTTCTTCCTTGAGTTTCTCCTCTTTCCTTCTGAGAAGCCCTTTTCTCCATGTTATTTTGCTGATGCTCAGCCTCCAACCAATCATGTATTTGGGGCTTAGGTACAGAGGGAGGAAGCAGCAGCCAGGCACCTCTCCACCGTGCCTGGGTCCAGCTCCAGCTGAGAGCCCCCTCCCTCCTGCTACCAACTATAACTGCAGAGGGCACCAGTGAGGGAGGAAGCAGCAGCCAGGCACCTCTCCACCGTGCCTGGGTCCAGCTCCAGCTGAGAGCCCCCTCCCTCCTGCTACCAACTGTAACTGCTGAACTTTCCAACTAAGATTGTAGTGCCTGAGTTTGCTTTCCATTTCCCCCTCCTCCTCCTCCTTCCCAATCCCCTTTCCTTTTGTGTCATGTCTTTTAGATTGTAAGCCTGTGGGCAGGGACTGTCAGGAAATACTTTTGTAAGCCGCCGTGAGAGCCTTTTTTGGCTGAATGGCGGCATAAAAATCCTTAAATAAATAAATAAATATATAAATATATGAGTTCCTCCACCACCCCCACACATTACCGCGAGACACACACCCAGGCATGTGCACACAGACAGGTTCTGTGCATTTGTGCATCATTTTCACAAGTATCCCCAAGTTTGGCTTGAGATATTTTACACTTCAAGAAGCTTCCTACAGAGCACTAGTTGCCGAGGACTGAACGGAGCAGTTTGTGCTGGGGCTGGCATGGAGTGGGCCTGGGCCTAGGGCTGCCAACTGATCTGAAATATCCACCTTGGTCTGCTCTTGTGCCTTTAAAACAGCAACTTTGATATGTACAAAGCCGGGGCTGAGGCATGGAGATATATGAAGCATCACCTACGAATGCCAGCAGATCAAGGGGGATGTGAAAGGCAGTTAACAGGTTGGTAGCCCTTGTGGGCTCTGGCTATGGTTAGACAGGGTGGGCTTCCGATACCCAATTCATCTTTAATTCTGTGCCCCCAGATCCGAAAGCACACGGGGTGGCTTTCTGCTCCCCACCTAGAGGAACAAGACATTGCCGTTCCCTCCCCAGGAGAGGGATCCTCCTCCTTCAGCCTTAATTGCTAGATATTAATTTTACAGCAAGGTGCGGTGATGATCTAGGAGTGCTGCTTTGTGAAACGGGTTGCCTTCCTCTCCTGTTTTGGTAATAGACGCATTTCCCAATCTTGGCTCGCGGAGCGGGCCACTCCCCCGAGCAGTGGGTAGCGTGTCGCCTTCCCTCCTGTGTGGCCTTCCTCGAAAGGGTGAGAAAGGCAGCAGGCCTAACTGATGGGAAGGAGAATCAGTCGGGGGGGGGGGGAACCCAAGAGGAACAAGAGTGCATGGGCATCATCCAGGCTGGGTTTTTGCAGGGAGAAAGTGGTGGAAGGGGGACCTCTCCCTTGAGATGGCATCCATGGGCTGGTAACAGATGATCTGTCCAAAGAAGGGCCCTCTCCCCAAAGCTATCCTGCAGAGCTTATTGGACCCCACCCCCACTCACTCACACCCTTGAAGGGGCTTGTTGCTCCAAAACGTTTTTTCCTTTGTGAAATGCAGATCTGGCAATCCTAGACGGCAAGAACCACCACAAAAGCCTTGGCAGCCACCCAGCTCGTCCTCCCCTTTAGTCCCTTGCCAGTAGGCCCGGGTGGGGGGATGGCCGAGGGAGGCTGGATTTCAACCTCAAACACACAGGCTGCAGCCTCGTCCGTCTACCAGCCTGGCTCCCCCGTTCTCCTCTCTCCCAGGAACACGAAGTGACACCAGGTGTGTGTGGGTGAGACACATACTCCGAAGACTTGTGCACAATTTGACACCTAAGCAGGTTAGCCACTTGAGCCTGATATGTATCAGCAGGGATCTCACAGCCAATGACCTGCAATGGACTTCCAAAGAAGCACCTCTAAGCATGTACAGAGTGCCATCTTTCCTTCACCAGGGACTACAGCTGTGCATCAGCCATCTGCCCTCCAGATCTAAACTTATCCTCCTTGTTGTGATGATAAAATGGAAGACCTTGTAAGCCACCTTGGGTCCCTTGCAAGAGGGGGAAAAGGCAGGATATCATGTAATAATCAATCACAGAGTGAGCTTGGCTAACAAGGTTCTCTTAAGGAAGAAGCACCCTGTTTCAGGAGGCGATCAGACAGAAGCAGATCTGGCCCGGGGTTGGGCACAACCCACGGGAAGCTCTCATTAAAGTGAATAGGACTTCCCTTTATGAGAGGGAGAGCAGGGCTTCTCTTTATGTTCTTATTTATTTCCTTATCCATTTCTTTTCTATACCACCCCATAGCTGAAGCTCTCTTTAGGCTGCTGATACTGCCAGAGGGGTGTGTGTGTGTTAGTATTGTTGATGTGCTAATGAGGGGTTTAATCCAGGGGTGCAGAACTTCAGGCCCAGGGGCTAAATCTGGAGCTACTTTGGTTCTGGTGTGTTGCTGCAATATCACCTGCAAAATAACAGTGAATGTTGTTTTTTTAAAGAAAAGGGGGGGGGAGAGTAAGTGATGATATAATAATAATAATATATTTATTTGTTTTGTATATATTTTGCTTACTGAATTCTAAATTGATCTCTCCCTTCTGTATGTCAAAATGGTACCTACACTGACTGCGGTGATGTTAAAAGGTACATTTTAGTTTTAATCAAAGCGTAGATCAGTTAATCCTTTAAGAGGCGGGTGGGGATCCAAATAAAAACACTACCAGTGGGTGACAGCTCTTGTTTTAAAATATCTGTTGAATGTTAATGCCTGTTTTGTGGCGGTTGGCTCGGCTGCCTTGTGGAGGAGGGAGCAGGGCTGCCAGCGGCCAAGAGGGCTGAAGAGGTCAGAAAGGCTTCCCCCGCAGGGCCTGGGCCACATCCGCACACGGGACACCTGCTTGTTAGCCCCACCCGGAAAGAGGTCCCAGCGCCAGCAGCTGCTGTAATCCTGGTCTATCCGGGGCTCAGGGCTGTGGGGCTTAGTTCCTGGCACCTGCTCGGAGGAGGAATTCCCCTGGCTCTTCAGTGGGGGAAACAGCCCATTTGGGAGACGCACGCATCACCCACCTCAGCCAGGGCACAGAGCAAGCGCCTCTGGATGTGGGCTCCTCACATCTCGCAGGGAGCCCCCAAAGGCGGTTGCTCAGGCCCTCCACTCCAGATGTGTAGGACCTAGTTGGGGTTACTCGGCAGTGAGGGAGATGCTTACTACGCATGCTCAGAGGAACTCTCAGCAGTTGTGTTACTTCACATTTCTGGTGTCCTAAACACACGAAGAAGAGGAACCAATTTAAAAGATGATCAGTCCAAGGGTCCGCCCAGCCCATCGCTCTGTTTACACCGTCCTAGCAGATGCCAATGGAGAAACCCACAAGCAGGACGTAAATGCAACAGCACCTTCCCACCCATGTTCCCCAGCAGCAGATGCACATCGGCTTATTGCCTCTGCTACTGCAGGTAGCCTAGAACTATCAGGACTAGTAGTGCCACATTAAGCAGAGTTGCTGGCCCTGCCCACGCAGTGTTCTCACAGCAGGGGTCCTTGACTGGCCTGGCTGTGTGCTTCATGGGTGTGATAGTACCAACTGGGAAGTGGCTGACAACTTTCATCGATAATAATAAACCATGAGGAGAACACTTCTGAACAGCCTTATTTATGTAGCACCCGGCTCGGGGCTTTACAAAGTCACAGCCAAGGGAGCCAATCTTGCCTAGGGAGGTGCTTGCAGTCTTTTCTCCCACACAGTGTCACCACAGCCTGCCCTGATGGCCGTGAGTTGGCTTTCGGGGTGGCCTGACTGATGGTTATGCCCCAGCACTTCTTGGTTTGCTTCTGTCTGACTCTCCTTGGCTGGCGGAATCACGCTCCGTTAGGCAAACCTCTGCCCAGTTTCTTCTTTGGCACATTCTGTTCCGGAGGCAGAACTCGTGGAACGTGATTCACTTGGGCTCCACGGTTGTCCTGCTCTCAGGGCGATGCGCTCCAGCCTCTGAGGAAGCTTGGGCACCTGCAATGCAGCGCCCTGTCCTGCCACCCCAGCTCTGTACAACCCCCGTCTCCCCTTGAGCGGTTGGCCATGAGCTTTTCTTCTGCCGTGCTGCTGCATTTCTCTTCCCTGGAGTCGGCCTTCGTGAGCCCTGCAGCCGGCAAGTTCCAGCAAGGCCAGCATGGAGCATTTTGCTGCCTGAGGCAGAAACCCCAGTAGACCCCCGTTGCTCCTTTCCGGCAGGGGACGTGGGGCATGATCCATGGGCAGGCTCTCTCGCACCAGCTGAGCAAGGCATGAGCACACGTTTCCATACATCCTGACAACAGTCCTGCAGGGCGGGCCACAACGATTATCCCCATCTTGAGAATTTGGGGGTTGGACTGAGTCTGACCAAGTTGCTCATCGAAGATCATCTGTGGATCTCGATGCAGAAGCTAATATAGGGGTGGGGGGGGGAGTGAGGAGCCTCTTCCAACTCGAGGGCCAAACTGATCTTGGGAAAACGTGCCAAGAACTGCGATCAAGGATGGGTGGGGCCAATATATCAGCCTATTGTAGCTTCAAGCGCCTCCTGCCAGTAACTAAGCTTTAGGAGAGACATTCCTAATGGGATGCAGGTGGAATAATAATATTTCTGCATTGAGCAGGGGGGTTGGACTCCATGGCCTTATAGGCCCCTTCCAGCTCTACTATTCTATGATTCTATGATCTCAGCCTTTGAGAACAGGGGTGGGGGGAACACACACACACACACAATATGCTGGGAAGCCACCCAATGATCATCGGTGGTTGGAGGCAAAGGGGAAGAGAGGGGGGTCTATCTGGGGAGCTCCAAGGGGTTGGATTGGGACCATGGTGGGGAGGCAGATTCGGCCTCATCTTCCCCAGCCCAAACGTAATGGAACAGGCTCTTCTCCCCTGTGGACCTGCCCAATGGCTGAGAGTGCCAGGGGTAGCCCCTGCTCTGTATGTCCTGCCCAGTGGTGGTAGAGAGGGCGGGGCCATGGGCACGAGTGTCGAGGGGCTCCTCTCAGGCCACTAGGACCATGGGCCACCCTCACAAAGGACATCTGCTCTATTCCCCGTTTGCTTGCCTTGATAAAAAATCTCAATTCCAGTTTTGAGGGCTCCTGTGAGGAATCCTGTAACTTTTGGGGTGGGGGGAAGGGGGGCATTGCTCCGCTGGTGTTGTGTATTGTGTTTGCGTTATGCCAGTTCGGTGAGCTGCCTTGAGTCTTTTCCAAATGCAAATGCATCATAGACACACCTGTTTTGAAAACTGGGCTCTTGTTCCTCGAAACTTGCCCAGATGACTGTCCTCAGTGCTCCACCCCAGAGGTGGCTGCCTCCCAAGCGGACCGGGGCCTCTTTTTCTGCATGTGGGCTGAACTCCAGCAGATGTTGGGGGCTGTTCTGCCTCCTTCCTTCCCCTGCCAACTTAATTCGGAGCCTGGTGGGGCAGCGGGGGTTTTCAGGCCCACGACCCCTGAACTTCCCGTTTGTGTTGCTAAGGCCCGTCTCCAGGGCTATGCTGAAAAGGAAGTGCCGAGCTCATCAGGTCCGGACGATAATGCAGCCTGGCCACTCGCTGCCGGCCTTGGCTCAGCGCCGTGCTGGGAACTGGCTCTCCCATTCAGGCCTAAAGCCCCCACGGCTTTGAACGCTTTGTCAGCTTGACAAAAAACAGGAGGTTGGCTTAGGGCAGGATTCCCCAAGCTCCCCTGCCCTTTCTCTGCCATTCCTCTGGCGGTCGTTTTCCGCCAGCCCTCCGCCACCCTGTGGGTAGGGAGCTGTGATCTCTAGCACGGTGCTTTCACCCTTTCTTCATCCGTATTTCGGAAGCTCTTGTTGAATGCTGTGACATTTTAAAACTGCTTTAAAACTGTGCTAAATTGAGAATATAGATGTACACACACTGCGGATGTAATGCTATGCATGCTTCAATGGGGATCTCTCCCTGTTCACGCAGTGGGACATACATCTGAGTAAATCTGCACAGTATTGCTCCGTTAGAGAGTTCTCCCTGACGTTTTGCCAGAATTCACCGTCCACCACTTTCCTGCATGTCTGGGAGGCCTTGAAGTTTTCCCCCTTGATGTTATGCAAAACTGCTGTACATTTGCTAACGCAGCAGGGCAGGAATAAATTATACTTGTGTGCTGTGTTCGCAACATCAAATGTTTCCCATTCATTAATGCCGAGCCAATCCCAGCCGCTGGTTCGGCACACTTTCAGATGGTTAAAGCGGTAGCGATCTTCTGTTGAGTTATGTGTGCCAGACCACCGTCTCTCTTTTCTGGCATTGGATTGGGTGCTTGAGACATCGTCGGGGTGCAGCTTCTCTCGGTTCCCTTCCCACTACCTGCTGCCCCGCCCAGCACCTGCAGGGCCCTGTCAGGATCCTCCGCAGGTGACACAGTGCCCTTCCCGTTGACTCACGCCAAGCCTGTCTGGCTGTCTCACCCCACAGTCCTCCACACCACACTGCCGCCTCTTTGGCTTCGTTCCTTAGCAACCGGCTGCCTCTTGCCAACAGAAGCAGAGTCCACCTTGCTCAGCCCTGGGGACCTGACACGCCTCAGGGAGGAATGTGGCCGGCATTCTTGGCCTGTGTGTGCAGGAGAAGGGGAGGGAGGCAGGCTGGGGGAAGCGCAGAGCTCCACGGCATGGGATAAAAATGACATCTCCTTCATCCTCACTCTTGTGGGGTGTTCCTTCTCCCAGCAGTGGTTTTCTCCGCGTCGGACACTGGTATAATTTTACACAGCAATGCAATAATTATCTAAAGCAAACAACATTCTTTTTCCTGGAGGGAAAGACAAGATACTTCTTAAAAATAAAAATAAAAATGAAAAAACAAAACGTTGAAACAGGGAAGGGGGCCGGAGGAAATCCTGAGGCACATTTTCCCACTTTGAATTAACTATCAAAAGATGAAAACTTGCATCCTGCCGAGTGTTGTTTTTCTTTAAATGCCTGGATCCAAAGTTCGTTATCATTCTGTCGCCCGCCTCCCTCCCCCCCTCCCCACTTCTTGGGCCCGCTCCCATGTTTTTAATGCACTCAGACATGATGCAGCTGAAACTCCAGGAAAATAATGTGCCCCCCTCCCCACTTGGAAAATCCAGACTGAAATGCCAGGGTACTAGGCTGCCTGAATAAATGAAGCTTCGCCCCAGGGCCAGTTCACTGCGCCTGTTGGATTTCCCATGTTAACGGCACAGGAGCCCTGCTGGCAAAGGGAGGTGGCAACCGGGTGCTTTCGCCCTGCCTTTTGCCCACGTGGCCTTGTGGCGGCTGCTCCTTCCCCACCGCGATAAGCGTGAGCCTGCCTCGTCCCTCCTCATGCCTTACTAATCCCTTTGGTGTTTGGCAGCGATGAGACAATCCGGAAGCGTCCTGCTTGCTCAGCTCGCCTCGCCTCGCCCTGCCCCGCGAATGCCGGCCTCCTGTCGCCCCTTTGAGATGTTTCTGGGCGGCCTCCGGTGAGTTGGCAAAAACGGCTTGCAAGTCCCAGGAGGAACAATGAGCCCCGCTAATGAAAATGCAATTGCAAATGTTCAAAATAAAGGCCTGATGGTTTTAAATTGCACGACACCACTCTGATGGCTTTTTAGCAAATAAGACAGTATATAAATGTTAATAATGAAATAATAAAATTTTGTTTATATCAAATTTTAATGCAATGTTTTCCATTATATTTATGCGGTTATATTTTATTTAAATTTTAATGCAGAAATGTTCAACACTTCCCCAGTTAAGAATTTTTAAAATACACCATAAACTTTTTTTCCTTAAAAGAATTGTTGGAAGTTGTCAAGGAAAACATGACACTCAAGGGGGCGAAAACTGCCCCAAATAAGCATCCATTTGTCCTTTGTTGATTTAAACAGTGCAAAGGCAATATTAAATAAATGCACATCAAAGACACACACACACACACACACACACACACACTCACTCATAAAAGCTGCTATCTCTTTATTTTACAGAAATCAGACTTGGGCAAATAAAATGATTTGAGGGCTAAGAAGTTGGATGCAACTAGAGAGCTGTTGAAGTGATAATGGGTTTAGTGGGACCAAAGGCTTCCTGAGCAAGGTTTAGTGCAAAGGTTCAGCCCAGGAATGATAAAGCACAGAGAGTTCCTGAGCATATGCAGAGTGGCCTACTCCGCCCAGTAAAGTAGCCAACACCACGAACAGATAATGACTCCCCCACCCTGCTATCAGCTTTTGGTTGAGTTTACACCACATCTCCGTAACGAAGTGACACCTGATTTAAAGCCAAGAACGCAGGACGAGTCAGAAACGAGGCCTGAAGGGCTGGGAGACTCTTGGGGCCTCCTGAGCCGAATCCTATTTTCAAAGATCCAGGCCTGGGCTTGAGGGGGGGTGTCTTTGCCCACAGCCCTGGCACTCACACCGGGGAATCTGGCCAAGAGCCTGGTTCCAACGTCTCCTGTCATCTGAGATTAAGGCCATGGGGCCAAGATGCAGCCCGGCTGAGGCCTCAGCACCTGCTGGGCCCCAGCCAGCGAGCCAGCTGCTCCCTTCCCTGGGTCGCTTGGGCCACTCCGAAGAGCTGGCCTGAAAGAGCAGCGCAGAGCAGCAGTCTGGGCTGACCAAAGCCCCGCCCACCCTCTCCCCAGGGCCTCACTCCCGTTTTTCCATTCCAGAGTGCGGGAAGGAAGCGCTGAGTTCCGTAGCTGCCGGGGCAGGAAGCACTGGCGGGAACAGGCGGCCCATTCCAGGCAGGTCGCACTCGGCATCAACCTTCTTGGGCAACGGAGCGGCCCAGCCGCTCAGATTGATTTGGGACCCTTCCCATCCTGCTTTTTTTGGCCCAACATGGGTTCCCCTGAAGCGGCTCTCAACAATAACATGCAGAACAGTTAAAACTAGACCAGCACAAGCGGATGCAACACTGAAGCAGAAAACGAAACGCAAGCAGTCCAGCCGTGTGCTGGAGGCTAGCCTTTGTCCCCTGGTGCCTAAAGGGGGGCAAGGTCAGCTTCCTGGGGGTGGGAATTCCACAACTGTGGGCTCACCACTGAAAAGACCCTGTCCCCACCCTCCACACTTCTACAGGCACCTTCATAGAGCACCTCAGAGCACTCGTAGGACCCTAGCCTGTCCCTGGGAAGCAGCCTGGGGTTGGAGGGCAGACAGCAAGCGCACCATGCCTTCTGCAGGACTGAGGGCCACTGGGAGGCTGCACCCGGGACTTCCCAGGAAGAACGCCAAGCCAAGAAGGAGAGGCCAGCCTGGCCCATCCATCCACCAGAGAAGGAGGCCTTGCAGGGGCTCGCTTCCTCCTCCCTGCCAGAAAGGACGCTCAGCTCCAGCTGCTTGGGCCCCTCCCTCAGCCAAAGAGACACTGAGGGCTACTCCAGCCACAACACCAGCCAGCAAGGATCTGCTGGGCCCAAGCTGGGCCCCAAGAACTGATCTCCCTCGTCTACCTTTCCCCTCCCCTGCCTCTCTGGGCCTTTTTCATTGGTAGGCTTGATGGCAGACGACCTGCCTCGCTTTCCCTCTTTCTTTTATTCAGGAGAAAAGAATTGTCCAAGGAGAATGGGATAAAAATGCAGTCAGTAAGTCATAACAGTGGAAGCACCAGCACATGATACCCCTCAGCCCTGGTCCATGCACAGCAGCAAGAATGGCAAAAAGCGCCTCTGAGCACAGGCAGACTCCTCATGTTTTAGTAAGAAAGCCCTAGAATGGGTGCAAAGAAAAGGAAAACATGAGATTGGGGGGGGCATTCGGGGGGGGCATTCTCTGCTGGAACCACCCCCTCCCCCCAGTGATAACAGGAGTCATGAAGAACGGTATCGTTTTGCTAGGCATCAAAGAAAACCCCTTTTTGAACAATTAGTGCCTAGTTAACCATGGGGTGTGTGTGAGGTGTACACACACACACACTCCCCTTCCTGAAACATCAAAGCCACAGACCTCTGGAAATAACAAATTTGCCCAAGCTCTGGTTCTATAAGGCCAAAGATCAACACAGGAAAATTTGCACTGCAGTTAAGAGACAGTGCTGCCTTTAGTGTTTGTGTGTGTAAATCCAAGGGACAAGTGGGAGGGGGCAAGTGGGAGGGGGTAATCTGCATGTGAAAAGGGCAGGAGGGGGCAGCCCCCATCTACCCCACCCCCTGCCCATCTCCCCAATAGCACCTTTGGCCCTCCAGCAGAGCTGTGGCTTTGTGGAAGTTTAATGACCAAGGAAACAGCCTTCTTTGCCGGGATGCTCTAGCCCCCTCCCCGCCCATGCCCCCTCCCAGCCATTCAAGCCTTTTTGCTCCCCCCAGCCATTAATAAGGACACTTCCTGGCCTCCCTCTTCTCAAAGGGGCCCCCTTAATGGTTTTACGAGAGGATGGGGTGCTTTCTTCTTCTTTTGAAGAAACCCACGCTTGTAAAACGTTCACCGCCCAGGCCCTGTCACAGGAGAATTTCAAAGTTGGGCTTGTTATTGCTGAAGCAGAAAGATCCGGCCCCCCAAGGAGGGGGGTCTGCATTGGGGGGAGCCAGAGCACTGAAGAGGAAGGTCCCAGTATGAGTTAGGCCAGGCTTCCCCAAGTTTGGGCCCTCCAGATATATTGGACTGCAAGTCCTATCATGCTAAATAGGCTGGGAATAATAGGAGTTGAAGCCCAGCTTTCCTGGAGGATCCTAGCATGGGGAAGTCTGAGTTTGACACCCCATAACCAGCAGAAACCAGCAAGCACACTGGGGAGGAAAGGGAACGGGGCCTGAAAGGGCTCCAGAATGAGAATGGATGATCTGCCCTACGTACGAGGGGTGATGGATTGAAATCCAAAGTTGCCCCAGAGGGGCTGCCGTCCCGTGTGGCTGGACTTTATTGTACAAAAAGGGGGGTGTCCCACAATCCTCTGCTCTGTCACGCACATTGAATGCCAGGTGCCATTTACCGGTGCACCTAACGATATCAATGCGCCAAGCAGTCGACACAGCTCAGAACAATCCCTTTGCAGCAAGCAATGTGGCAACATGTCCATCGGGCCAGACAGCCGCTCCCACATCTCAACAGGTTCATGAAACAAACCATGCTGAACCACAAGAAGGTGGCCTATCCCAGCATGCATTGCTTGGTTTAGCCTGGCATGAGCGGCCCAATGCATACTGGGACAGCTAATTAGGCATTCTCTCTGTCCTCAGCATTCATCCATCTGTCCATTCTGTCACCCCTGAAAGAATTAAACACTTTTAAGAGACCCTCAGTGGGGGGGGGGGGCATTTGAGGTGCTCCTTTTCACACCCCAAGAAGTTGCCAAAACAATGGTAGGGGGGCAATATGTTAAGCAGCCGTCGTGAAGCAACAAACAAGGCAGTGTGGGCAGCACTAAGCCGGGGAACTGAAACGACGACGACGAAAGGTGACCAAAGGCGGAAATGGAGCAGGCAGCCTTAATAACCACTGAACTGATTTGAAACTGGTTTAGGGTTGCTGCAGTGCAGGAGGTGTGTGCACAGCTGCTGTGGCCTGCCCAGAGGACACACCGCCTCCCTCTTGCCAGAGCCCTAAATTTTGGAGCTGAGGGAGGGGAGGTTTTTTTAAAAGGTTAACAAGCTGTTTAATTGCTAATTGTTGTGAAAGGGCTGTGGACCGCCAGCCGTGACCCCCGGAGCCCCTGGCATCCAGGAGAGTGATCTGGCCACCTCTGCTCTGCCCAGGTTCCAGCAGGCCACGAGGACACCACGTTCTCTCTCTCTCTCTCTCTCTCTCTCTTGGGGGAGCCTGGTGCTTTCCAGTCGTCCTGCCCCTCACGCCTTTCCCAAAGGGCTCCAGATGAGCAGAGGGAAGGGGGAGTCCCCTCAACGGCACCCCGTTTTTGAAGCTGTCCCTCAGACATTGGCCACAAGGGCTCCCAACTTCCCCACTGACTCTAAGTACAGTTAATGTGAGGAGGAGGAGAAGAATGGGGCGAGGGACACCCGGTGTTCTAATTAAAGGAATTAATTTTGCGGAAATGTATTTTTGTTCTTGTTTTTGTTGTTCAGTCTCATGGGGAGGGGGGAATCTCCTTTTCTCGCCTTGCTCTCTTCCCCCTTCTGCCCTCTTCGTTCTCTATCTGGCTCTTGATGAGAGACCTGTTGTCCCGGCAGAAATGCCTTCCTTGGCCCATCTCCAAGCAGAAGAAAAACGATGCAAGCGGAGATTAAAAATGAGGGTTTGAGACAGATGTTCAAGGAGAGGGATCCGTCCCTGACAAATGCAGGTGTGGGAAGCAGGAGAGGGGTAGGACAAAAGACGGAGAGGGTTGAATAGATTTGCAATGTTGGCCCGGATTGGGGAGGGGGGAATTTGATTGCCACAGGCGATCACGTAGCTGTGAATCTGTGACTCTCAAGCATTTCTGGTGAAATCAGCCCCATTCATTGTGTCTGGAAAGCTAGGGAGCCATCCAGGAGCAGGAGCAGGAGCTAACGAGTTTGCTCCCATGCCTCAACTGTCCCTGCTCCCTGGGGCTGTCCTCCTTTTCTGATGGGGCTGTCCTCCTTTTCTGATGGGGCTGTCCTCCTTTTCTGATGGGGCTGTCCTTCTTTTTGCCCTGCTTAAAGTCCCTGTTTCCCCTGTGGAGAGAAGCTAGGGGCACGTTTTAAAAATCCTGCCAGGATGCTCATTCATAAGTTAGAGCCAAGCTGGCTGGGAATGATGGGAGTTGCAGTCCAACACATTTGGAGGGAACGTCCTTGAAGGAGGCTGCATTAGAGCAAGTCGGATTTCAGCTCCCCCCTCCAGTTAAATCCTTGAAAGGAGGGGGAGGGGGAGGAGGCTTCTCACCCCCCACTGCACATGCCATGTCAGCGCATGCACAGAGATCTTTAATGTGGGCCAGCGGGCTCCTTCCCAGCCACGCCTTCCCACCACACCGGCCTATCCAGAGAAGTGAATGTGCTGCCTGTGTTCCAGCGGCAGCTATTCTATTAAAACGTGCAACCAGATCCCTTCAGCATTAAAAAGTGTATTTAATATCTTTATGCTTGGGGTGGGGAAGGGGGGAAGTGAGCTCTAGTGTGCCACAGGGAGAGAAGGAGGATGTGTCATTGTGGAGGGGAGGGGGTTCAGGCAGCAGCAGCAGCAGCAACGTTCAAAGAGGGGAGTTATAGCCAGCTTTCCCCAGCATGGGGCTCTGTAGATGTGGTGGACTACAGCACCCATAATCCCCAGCCAGTGTGGCCATGCTTGCTGGGAATGATGAGAGCTATGGGTCATCCAGAGGCATCCAGAGAGTACCAGGCTGGGGAAGCCGGAAGCACAGGAGACCATCTGTCTTCATCTGGGAAATCTCGTTGGGACATTCACAAGTTCTGTGCCAGTGTGGCATGACGCACTGGAGCTCAGGGCCGCATCCCACAGCCAGGACTCCTGCTCTCTTTGTGGCATTCATTCCCCGTCCACTCTGGGTCCTTTTGAGAGTGAAGCTGCAAAGGTCCCCCTTGGGTTGGAGACAGGTGGGCAGGAGTGGGGAGTCCATTGCAGTGTACGGGGAAATGTGAAGGGGGGGGCTACTATAAGGGTGAGCTCCCCAATCCGGAGCAGGGGAAGGGTCACGGCATTGTTGCTGGGGTGACAAGCACTGCCAGGAATGCTCCAGAGGCTGAAGTTCCCCCGTGCAAAGAACTTCCTAGCCTGGAGGGTGAATTCCATAGGATGACACCACCAGTTCCAACTCAAGGTGCCCCTCCCTCCCTGCAGGGCTGGAAGGTGGAAGACACAGTGCAGGAGCAGCCAGCCCTCCTCCTCAAAAAGAGGTTGCAGGAAGACACCCCCGTGATGGTCCCACACCAGCCTGCCCTTCCTTCCAGACACGTCTGATGCACTCATCCCATGACCCCAAGATTCTGGCACTTTCTCTGGTGACCTCTCATGCGGCCCAGGGGGTTTGTTAGTACTGGTAGGGTCAGGGGACGGAGCCTGAGGTGAAACAGCTGGGACGGTGACGGAGCCAGCAGCTACTGGTTGATCAGGATCCCAGGAGGCCCTCTGGGTTCTCCATTTGTGTGCCAGCACCTCTGGAGAGCAAAGGCACAGAGAGAGGCAGCCTTTTTGGTGGGGCCTCGACTCTTTCAGAACCCGCTTCCCATTGAGGTGATGGGACGAGACGAGGGAAAGTCCCGCACAGGAATGCGTCGTACTATGAGAGCAGGACCAAAAACCACGCTAGGCCCACATCCCTGCAAGCCAGCCTGTAGCACACACTGCAACTGGAGCTGCTTACAGTCCGAAACTGGGGGTCGCATCCATTAGCACCAAGGGTGCAGTTCTACTGAGGCAATAACTGGACTTGGATTCAAATCCTTCCTCATCCAGGAGAGACTCCCTGGCTAACTTTGGGCAAGCCACAGCCTGTTTACACTAACCTGTTTTCTCAGACTTGCTGTGAGGATTAAGAAGAGGAAATTGTAAAGCACTCTGTGCACTAGGAAGAACGGCAGAAATTAGTCACCCGGCTAACAAAAACGGCATGTCGCTCAAAATCCACCCAAGGGGACCAGGAACCTGATCTTTGGGCAGCAGCTGATTGCACCGAAAAAGCACGTGACCTCTTGGCCTGGCCACACCAGTGACGCAGAGTGGCCTTTGGTATGACGAGATTTGACCCAGGCCAAAAAGGCACCTTCAGCTGACAGAGAAACCAGAGGCAAGAAGATCTGTGTCTGCGCCAGACGCCCCCCACCCCCACCTCCACCCCATGTCCTTCTGGACATTGACGCTTGCAAACCCTCCGGGGGAAGGAGAGAGACAGAGACAGAGAAGCAGTCGACTTGCCAATGGATTGACCATCCCACGGCCCCGCCAGCATAGCATTTATTACTGGCCAAGCAGATGCCCCAATGGGAAGCCCACAAGGAAGGCAGGAGCACAACAGCCCTCTCCTGCTCCTCCTGCTCCCCAGCAACTGGTATCCAGAGGCATCCTGGAGGCCACCTAGAGCCACTGAAGGCGAACGGTGCTGCGCAGTCCCTCCCCCAGCTTAAAACAGAACATTCATTCGACCCTCCTTTTTAGGTTCCACATCCGGACGATAGCTGCTGTGAATGTAGGACCAGGCGCGAAGCAGCGCCTCCTGTGCAGGCAGCTTGCCGTGTCGGCATGCCGTTGGGACCCAGGGACTGCTGGAAGCTCTGGGGCCCTCTTGGTACTTGGAAGGTAGCTGACCATCAAGGTGGGAGCAGTGCTGGCTCCAGGTTCCGAAGGACCCTTTGGCAAGACGACCTCCATGAGGACCCTCCCTCACCCCCATGGTCACCAGCAGCCATTACTCTTCTTCCTCTTCCTCCTCCTTGCTTGCCTGGCAGGCAGGCAGGCAGACAGCCAGGGAGGAAGGAGGCCGTGGGCGTCTCCTGCTCCTCCTTCCCACCACCACCACTGTTGCCCAGGTGGACGAGCTCAACGATGGGGAAGAGAAGCAGTCCAGAGGGCTCTCGTCAGTGAGCCCCTGCTGGGGTGCAGGCCCTCAACAGGTGCAAGCTCATGCAGTGCGCACATACATACACGGGAGAGAGCACTCATGGGAGCAGCAGGAGAAGGCAAGCGAGGGAGGGATGAGGAACGAGGGATTGCCCAAGAGGCCAGGAAGATTGTGAAAGGGGACAGTCGCCGGCTCTCCATCTCTGCTCATTCTGGGCCCTTCTCAAGCTGGGGAGCCCAGGGTGCTGCCCGAGTGGTTTATCGCTGCCTCCCACCCTCCTGCGGCCTGCATGGTGCCTCCAGAGATCAAGCAGCCACCAGTTAGACCTAAGTGGTTCCTGTTCACTGTATCTATTTTGAAATGGGGTGGGGAGATCCATCCTGCCTTGGGAACAAACTGGTACCACTGATCATTTATCTCTTTATGCCGCCGATGCATCCGGCTTTTGCCTTGTGGCCTACTTTCACACGTCACGATGGACACCAACCTGTTCCCAGATGCCCCTCACTTGCAGGCAGCCACTTCTGAGCCAACGGAAGGGCCTCCTTTGTACAAACAGTCTGGTGGAGGCCTCTAGAAAGGCGGAAGGTTAAAAGCAAACAATTCTGCAACCAGAAAAACCAACTTCATAAGGAGATTGTGCAAATGTTTGTTCATGTGGACTCAATGCCCCCCTTAGCTCACCTTGAAGGCTCACCAAGGGTTATGCTATGTGAAAAGAAACTATTAAGAGGGCAGAAATCACCCCTTGCAGGTATGAAGGATGTCGTAAATTAAGCAGAAATGTGCAGGAACTTGAGCATCTCAAGGCAAATCTCAAGGCTCAAGGCTCCTTGGCAAACACCCTCTGCCTTGGATGCTCTGTTCTCTGATCCCGGAGCATAGGAGGAAGGTGTTACCTAGTGGCAATAGAAAGAGCACTCTATATATGCTCTGAAGCCCCCTCTTCTTCTTCTTCTTTTTTACTTCATTTCTCCAGAAGGGAGTCCACTGAAAGAACTGGGCATGTTTAGCCTGGAGAAGAGAAGATTGAGGGGAGACATGACAGCACTCTTCAAATACTTAAAAGGTTGTCACACAGAGGAGGGCCAGGATCTCTTCTCGATCCTCCCAGAGTGCAGGACACAGAATAATGGGCTCAAGTTAAAGGAAGCCAGATTCCAGCTGGACATCAGGAAAAACTTCCTGACTGTTAGAGCAGTACGACAATGGAATCAGTTACCTAGGGAGGTGGTGGGCTCTCCCACACTAGAGGCATTCAAGAGGCAGCTGGACAACCCTCTGTCAGGGATGCTTTAGGGTGGATTCCTGCATTGAGCAGGGGATTGGACTCGATGGCCTTGTAGGCCCCTTCCAACTCTGCTATTCTATGATTCTATGATTCTAACATTCTAAACAGGTTCTGGGTCTAAACCCTGTCCAGATTTAAGACCCAAGAAACACACTGAACTGGTTATTTTCTGATGCAAACTCCAGGAAATCCTTCTGCTCAGAAGGAAGAGATCTTCAAGGAAACGCAGAGAGGCTGCTGAGGGTGGCATCTGTGAAAAGAGCATTTGCTGGTCTCAAGGTACTTCTGAAATGCTAGCAAGGTTGGGAAGCCCTCTGGGGCCAGGGGCATGTGTCTCTGGATTCTGTCACGTACGATGTTGGCGCTGTAATAATTGCGTAACGGGACCGCAGGCTTTGGGCTACTCCAAACCCCTTTCAAGCCTGGTTTTATGAAGCTCTTCCCAACAGTCATGCTGGGTAGAGCAAGCACAACCCCCTCACCCATTTCACAGCCGGAGAACTGGGGCCGGCCTTGTGGAGCAGCTGGGGTCAAAAGGTGCTTGGGAGTCCAATTCCTCACAAGAGCTGGAGTACACAGACAAGCAGGAACTTGCTTTGGCTCCTTCCAGGGAAGAAGATTCCAGATCATCCCTGAGTAACTCGTTCTAGGGTTGCCCAACAGTTCTGAGGAGGAAGCGCCTTGTGACAGGCGCATCTTGATGGATTGCGCCACACACAGCTACCTTGAAATTATTTTACCATGCAGGGAACCCCTCGGCAGGAAATATATTGCTCTGCCACTACATCCAGCCTCACTCGGCGTCCAGTACTGGCAGACTTGATATCCTGCCTGTGCATCTGGAATTGTGGCCCCAGAGGTGGCTTCACCCCAAGCATTGTTAAGGGATGGCTGCAGAGAGGACAAACAGATCTAGCCTGTGGGGCTAAGGTGACCCACAGAAATTAACCAAAGGTGCCCCAAATCAGGATGCTGCTCAGTGCCGGCTCCAAGTTTTGGAAAGCCCTTGGGCAAGGCCCCGTCCCCTCCCTCAGGGAACCTAGCTTCTTGCAGCCATGGTCATGAGCTGCCATTGCTCTTCCTCCTCCTCCTCTTTCTCATCTTTGCAACCACTTCCTTGCTTGACAGGGAGGCAGGCAGCAAGTAGGCCCACCACAAAAGGCTGGTGAAGAAGCAGGTTGCGATGGGGAGCAAGTCCAGGAGGCTCTTGCTGGAGGGCCCCTCGACAGGTGCCTGACCAGGCGGAGATTCATCTCACGTGTATCTTACATCAATTTCAGAGCAGGAAAATGCCCTTGTCGACTGTGATGCATATTAACTTCTGGGACGAAAAATTGCCAGCCGGATAATCATCATCATCATCATCATCATCATCATCATCATCATCATTTGGATGTTCCGCCCTAGGCACAAAAACGCCTTCAGTCATCCCAGCTCGGGGATTATCCCGCAGCCACTCTGTGGGATTTGGCACAACTTTAACCCCACTGTATCTAAGGGTTCTGACATTCTGGCCTGCAGCTGTTGCTCTTTGCAGCAGAAGCCACCCCAACAGCTGGAAAAAGGGAGCTGTAGAGCTTCCCTGGCGTTCATTCACACCTTGCTCTGATCGCCTCTTGCTTGCCATCTGCACTCGTAGAAACAAATTGCTGTTACAGTTATGGCTGAACTTTTACGAGCGATTTGCTCGCTTTTGTCTTCTTGGGATGGCGTTTGGCCTGCGGGCCTCTCTGGAAGTTTATGGCCTGGTGCCTCCTTCGTTAAGGTTTATGGTGGCAAAACACCAGGCTGGTTAATATTTTAATAAGGGTCACCTAGAACTTAAGGGGGGGCGGGAAGTGAGCCTAAGGGCCGGGGAAGAGAGCCGAAGAGAAACAATCATTTCCCCAAAGTGTTCCATGAAGGCAAAGGAGGAGGCAAATGGGACTTGAGTTCAATGAATCTTTGCATTTGACATGGATGATTCTTAAAAGGCATATAGCAGCTGCTCAGGGAACAGGGGCTGATAATTAAACACAACCTGTAAGAAGACAAACGGTGAAATGAAAAGGAGGGAAATATATTGGGAAGGAATTAAATAGATGCCCAGAACATGGCAACCCAGGGGAGTTGGAGCACCTTCCGTGAGAGGAAAGGAAAGGCTCAAGCATTTAGGGCAAAGATTATAACGTTGAAGCAGCAAGTATATAATTTTATGTCTCGTCAATACGTCAATTTATTTATATGGATAATTAAATGATAGAGCTTCGGCTACGGGGCGGAATATAAATGTAATTAATAATAATAATAAAATATGTTCTTAGATCTTTCAACTGTTGTGTGATGTAACATTAAGTGTATTTTGATATGTTGTTAAGAGAGAGAAAAGCAACTTAAGGGGGTGGAGTGGAGATGATGGAAGCTTGTAAAATTATGCCTGCTGTGGAGGAAGTAAAGTTTTTATTGACTTCTTGTAAATCCAAAGGAGATCTGGTATTAGGTTCAGGAGAGACCAAAGGAAGTCCTCCTTCACACAACACAGAATCTAAAATAGAATTTGGCTCTGCATTGCATCATTTATTCCTCACCTTTTAGATAAATTTTCAAGGCAGATCAAATCCACAGAGGAAGAGAGAATTGTGTCAAAAGCTCTTAGCCCATCGTAGCTAAATGAGGCGTTCCACCATGTTTAGAGGCATTCCACCATGGAAAACCCCTTGCTCAGGGGGCTGACTGGCAGGGGGCTGACTCCTTCTTGCCATTCAGTGGGCTTCCTGGAGGCATCCTTGTGACCACTGTGGGAAGCCAGATGTGAGACCAGATGGACCTGCGTCAGGGCTCTTCCTGTGTTCTTAACTTCTTAAATCAGCCCAAGTACTTCAAACATATAAGATCAAAAGTACTTTAAACCAGGAAGAGGAAGCAAAATGGATTTTAGTCTGGGCTGCTTCAGCCTTGGGACCTATTTTGAATGGTGGGAGTGAGCATCTCTGAGCATGTGCGGAATTGATTTCAGACGTAGCAGCTAAAAGCCTGAGCAGTTGTAAATAAGGCAGGGGTGGAGAAGCTCAGGCCCAGGGTCCCAATCCGCTCCTCCAGGGTTTCCCAGATGGTCAAACTCCTTTCCCCCAAACACAGCGCGTTTGGTGGATTCCTGGCTTAGTGCAGGTCCTCCTCCCCTTCCAAAAGGTTGAAGCGTGTCTCCAGAGGCTCAGTGACTGTCAGTAAGAACTTGCAGCTGAAATAGGATGGTATTTGGGGTATTTGGCTCCGCCCACCACTGGAATGCAGCCCCTGAGTACTTCTTTGAAGTTGAAACTGGTCCTCAGGCCAGTTTAGCACTCCTGCTTTAAATTGCCACATCTGCAATACTGGTCTACCTCGCAGGGCTTTTATAAACAGGGGATCACTGAGAAGAAGCATTTAAATTGTCCTGGGTCAGATTAGATGACCTCAATCAGAACTGGTTAGCTCCCTAGTGTTCTGTCAAAACCAAAAGCTTGAGGAGAGCAGAAATGTCTCTGTGTTCTGCTCCTGGAACTCAACCCATTTCCCCCCTTAGATAAGACATGGAGCCTGATAGCCAAACCTTGACAGAAGCTGTGAAAAATTCTTTCCATACCTCCCTTTAGCAAAATTCTTTGGGGAAACGGTTTCTGCATTAGATCACCCAAGAGGAAGAGAAACGAAATAGGTTCTTTTAGAGGTGAATAATAGATTACTGATGTCATCCTGTGTGTGGTGTGTGTGTAGAGCTATTTGTGCAGAGTCCAGCTGCAATTGGGGTGGGGGGGAATTCCTGTTTGCGTGAGGGAGAGAGTTCACTAAAAGCGACCCATCGCCATCTCTTAGACTGACCAAAGAAGCCCATTTTTATTCTTGCCTCTGAGTGCCAAGGACAATTAAGTAATACGATCTAAATAAGATGAACCTAGTTTAGTTTACTACTATTATTATTATCATAGTTACACTGTTTGGAACTTAACTTGCCATTTGTAATTTTGCTTATACTTTGTAATATTATTTTTAAAATGAAGGGTGCAATCCTGGCTGGGGAATGCTGAGAGTTTTAGGACTGGGAGCCAGTGTGGCGTAATGGCTAAAGTGTTGGACTGGGAGTCGGGAGATCCGGGTTCTAGTCCCCACTCGGCCATGGAAATCCACTGGGTGACTTTGGGCCAGTCACAGACTCTCAGCCCAACCTACCTCACAGGGTTGTTGTTATGAGGATAAAATGGAGAGGAGGAAGAGGATTATGTTTGGCGCCTTGGGTTCCTTGGAGAAAAAAAGGTGGGATATAAATGTAATAAATAAATAAAATAAATGTGCATAGGATTGCAACTTAGATGACCTTGGCTTTTGAGGAGGTATCAGGATGTGGCATTTTTAAGGCTCAAACTGGATGTTGCTGCCTGAGAGCTTCTTCTGCCATTTGCTGAAGGGCTGTGATGTCATAGAACATTCACAAACATTCCAACTGCTCAGACTGAAAGTGCCAGCAACAGAATGTTGGCAGTGCAGCTGCCATGTAGGATCCAGAGGGCACCCTGAATTTCACATTGATTTGAATTAACCAGGTAAATGTTTGGCCACTGATCTGTGACGTTGACAACAGCATATCTCAAGTGTTCAAAGTAATCCACTACATTATCTCAGTAATCCTTGCAACAACCTGGTAAAGCAGGCCTGTTAGGATGTTTTAATTTAGATTGGTTTTGATTTGAATATTCAGTGTGGATGTTCTCACACTAACACCCTCTCTGATGCCTAGGGGACTGGCTCATCACAAAGCATCCAAATAAATAAGGAAATGGCTTAAATAACACTTCTTGCTTTACCCATCCCTGTGAAGGGTTTTAGATGAGAAGTAGGTGGAGCCAGCCTTTGTCCTGGAAGCTAATCCACTCTCCATCTGGCTCCTTGCAAACATCCACCAGGTTTTCATACAGGTGTTTGGGGTGGGTGGGTTACTTCACAGCCAACCCCTTGGGAGCTGAGAACATGGCATGAAGGTGAAAGGAACTCTAAAGATCCGACCTGCAAGAGGGACCCTTTCCTCAGCGAACACATCCAGTATGTAAATTCCTGGTGTGTGGTGGGAAGGGTATGATCCCTACACCCTCTGTCTCTGGTTGTGGGGGAAGTGCAATACCAAATGTCTGGATCACTGGGTAATAGCGCTGCGTTTGATCTGTGCTGAATCTGGGTACGATCCACCAAGATCAGTTCTTTTGCACAAGCCTTCTTTGATGTGCTAGAGCACAGCATCATGGGGGAGACCAGTCTGGGGGGTCCTGCCCTCTGTCTAGATCAACCTCCCCCAACGTGCTGCTTTGCAGGAACGGTTGTAGGAGGGACCTTCCCGCCCAGCACCTCACTTCCCACAGTGGCCAACAACCAGGTGCCGCTAGCTGCCCAGCTGGCTGGCATTGGCCCCAGCCTGAGCGCGCATTTGTGCGCGTACCCGTGTGAGACCGGCTGCTGCTCTTCTCTGCCCCACCAGGCGAAGGAGGGGGGCGGGGTAGGAGAGCCCAGAGCCGCGCTGCCTCGAGGGGCGTGGTCGAGGTGACGTCAGTGCGGGGCATGAATGAACAGGGCGAGAACTTTCCCACCAGCTCCCATTGAGCTTTTCGACCGGCGAAGGCGAGGCTGCTTTTGCATTCCCAGACGGCAGGAAGGCGAGCGAGCGAGCGAGCAGCCAGCCGGGCGCTCCGGGAGCAGTATGGGTAGCCTCCGCAGGGCCGGCGGTCCCCTCCTTCTCCTCGCCCCCCTTTTGGTCCTGCTCCGAGGCGCCCAGACCCACGAAGGTGAGTGAGGACCGCCTGGAAGCCATCCCGCAAAGGGGGGAGCTCTTCCCTCCCCACTCGCAGCATCGTTCCTCTCTCTGCCACCTGCTGGCTCCCCGCCGCCCTGTTCGGACGAGCCCGCCCGGACGCGTGATGGGACAAGAGAGGGGCGCGCACCCCTCCCTTTTTGATTGCCCCCGCCTCGCGGGTCCCAGCCCCTCTAAAGAAAGAGCGCCTCTTCTCTCCCCCGCCCCGCATCGGGCGAAGTTGCCCTTCTTTTCCCAAGGGGCTTGAGTTGCGACCTTCTCTGGGCTCCGCCGCTTGCTCTTCGGAAAGCGGATGCGAAGGTAGTGGTGAGGTTTCCCCGTAGTTCGTTAAAAGTTGTGTTCTCTGTAACATCGCACGGCAGCTAAGTGAGAATGGGGAGCTGGAGAGTGGGGGCGAGGGGCGGTTTGGGAGAGTGTAATCTGTACAGCACCATGTACATTGATAGTGCTATATAAATAAATAATATAAATAATAAGAGAGGAGCGAGGAGGCCGCCCCGTCCTCTGAAGAGTTCACGCAGTTGCCCCGAATTTCCTTTAACCTCGTTAACACCGCCCACCCCCCTCACATGGGCCAGTGTATATGGGAAGCAGTGGCTGAAATGCATGGAAAGAACTGCCCGGGTTTAATCGCGGTGCGTAAGTGGGACCACGGGTGCGTTGGGGGTGTCTGGAAGGGGTTCTCCCCTCGCATTGATTTCAAGCCACCCAGGGTGCCTCGGCACTAGAAGGGTGAGATGGGAATCTAAGTGCAATGAGGTGTGACTTCTCGGAAGTAAGTCCCCATGAGTGCAATGGGACGTACTCCCAGGCGTGTTTTTAGGATTGCAGCCTAAATCCTGCCAGGACTCGGGTTTGCCCAGCGACATGGATCGGCAGGCAGAAATGTCTGCGCAGACAACGCAGAATTCGTTCCTGACATTCTCGAGATGGGTCGGACGGAGATTGGAGGAGGAGGAGGAGGTGGAGGTGGGGTAGGTCTGTCGATCGCTCCGTGGAGCCTCCAGGCCGGAATGCATTCTACCCCGCAGTTCTCGGCGCTCGTCGGGGAGCAAGGAGGGAGACCGCTGCCCGCCTTCACGGCCTGCTTCTGAGCTTCCTGCAGATTTCTAGCCGGCTCCTCTTGGGAACGGGAGTCCTCCTCCTCCGGGCCTGGCGTGCGTGACTGGGTGGCTGCGCTGCGCTCCGGGATCCTCCGGAGGACGTGTCGTCAGGTCGTTAGTCGTTCTGCAAGTTTGAGCACTCGGGGTGTTGGCGACTCTCTGTCGGTTCTCGTTCCTTAAGCAGAAGGCGCTGCATCCTCTAGACAGCTTGTATAACTCTTTGAACAGGTTGAAGGCTCAAATAGTTACAGGGCATTTTGAAAATTCCAGAGCTGGTTTAATGGAGGCGGCTTTTTTCTGTGTGGCTTATTCTGTGGTTATGGAATGTGGAATTGGCTACAGGCAGACAGATGTTCCTCTGGGGAGATCAAGCAATTGATAGTGAAGGGACCTGTGACTAAAGAAGCATGCTGTGGAACTTGGAAGCTGGCACTCAAAAGTTGATGGCCCAAGAGGAGGAATCTCCCATTCTTTGGGGGCGAACCACTTGTGCTTGGATAGGAAATGCCGCTGCCCAGATTGGGATTTTGATTCAGGGCCGGGAAGTGTGATTCACACACCTTGGTTACACAACTGAGCTGCTGCTGCTGTGGAGATGGTTCATGCCAGGTTGGGCAATGGAGGCAAATATTCTGGTTGCCACAAAAGAAGGGTGAGTCAGGGAGGGGCACTGAATCAACACTGGGAGAAGGGGTGATCAGTTCATTTGCCCTCTTTCATGGGAAGTTCCTCCCCTTTTTAAGAGAGAGAAATCTGGACTTGTTTGGGAAGGCTGTTCGTTCACTTTGATTTTTTTATTTTTTTTAAAGTGTGCTATGAGGAACAGGTGAACATTTGGCTTCCCCTCCCCACAAGGCCTGTGACTCTGTGAAGAATGTCTGTTTCCCCTATCAAGCGGAGATGCGTAGCAATTGGGGACATCACTCTAGTCCCTTCAGTGTACGCTTCCCAAAGTGGGGCCTGATTGAACAGCACTGGGGAAGCCGTGCCTGCTTTTGCGTGCTCAGGAATATGTGGACTGGGGGGCAGAACCCTGAAATCCCCGACCTGTTTTGAAACTTCAGATTTCAAGGGGCTGCCCTCTCTCTGAGTCAGATGGGTGGGTTACTAGTGTACGCCATGATTTATTTATTTATTATTACATTTATATCCCGCCTTTTTTCTTCCTCCTCTCCATTTTATCCTCAAAACAACAACCCTGTGAGATAGATTGGATTGAGAGTCTGTGACTGGCCCAAAGTCACCTAGTGGGTTTCCATGGCCGAGTGGAGACTAGAACCCAGATCTCCCAGTCCAGCACTCTCACCACTACGCCACAATGAGAATCTTCATGGCTGAATCAGCCCATGGGCCTCTATCCTTGGCCAAGTCATGGCATGGCCAGTCCCCCCCCTCCTGCCCAAGCATAGCCATGGGGTGGAGACCCGCCAGCAGCAAAAGCCTTCTAGGTTAAGCCCTTCCGTTGGACAAGTCCAGACATGTCCTAGGGTGTGTAGTTTATTGAGCTGAAATCCAGGATTTGGTATTTCGGGGGGGGGGGGGGGTTATCCAAGAGACTGTTCTCAATGGCAGGTATCTCTGGAATGTGTGAAGTCATGCTAATATTTTAGTCATACTAGAGCATGCACAGAAGGCTCTCTTACTTCTATAGTCAATACAGCCAGGTCCTATAAAACCTGGGCAGGATGGCTGTGCTCCTGGGATGTGGCTAGGAAGTTAGAATGGGCTTATGGCCACCCACACCAGTGGGCTACAGCTCCCCTCCTTGCCTTCCTCTCGCTGAGTCTCTGTGCTTCCCTGTCTCAAGTAGATCTTCTAACAAGCACCTGACCGCACACAGTAACTTGCTCTCCACCTGGGCAGAATTAAGGTAGAAGCAGCCACAGCAGCGCTCACAGACGGAAAATATTCCACAGGGGATTGGAGGGCCCCCAACATACACAAGTCCAGAACTAGGAGGGGGAAGGGATGTTCCCCTCGCCTAAAGCTCAGGGTGCTGCCCCTGACAGATGTGTCTTGTTGCATGCAAGGGTAGTAAGTCTTTCAAATTCTGGCTTGGATAAAAAGCATTCCGGTGCGCATCTGGCCACAGGAGGGGCTTGCACTTTAGTGTGTGACAGGAAGCCCACGAATTAGGACCTCCAAAATGGGAAGATGAGGTGACATGTGTGTTGTGCATGCAGAAATAGCATTAATAGGTCTTTAAAACCCAAGATTATTGCAGTCTGGTTAGCAGCTATTACCTAGGAACCAAATTTGGTCCATTTGGGTACTCGGGTTTCACTGAAACAGCTTGAGAAGATCAGCTGAAGCAAGATGGAGGCCAGAGAAGTGGCCCTTCTGCCAGCAGCCTGTCCCCACTCCCTCTCTTCTTCCAGTCAAACCATTTCAGCTGAGTTGAGAGGAGGGCACAAAGAAGCCAAAATTGGGCTAACCAGCTGGCCGCTTTGGAGAGGAAGTTTTGCCGACCAGTTAAATGTGGATTATGGGTTTGGGTACAGAAGCCACCTTTGGCTTTAAAAAGGCAGTGGCGGCGGCAGCATTGCGTTCTGCCTGTTTTTTTGCACGTTCATCAACTTCTTAAAAACAGCCACTGGAGTGGGAGCATGTCGGTCCGTCTGGCGGAGGGGAGCGGCAATGGCGCTGCTGCTACTAGACTGAGTCAGGCTTACCCTGCAGCCCCACGGGGCTGCCTCTTCCAAACCTCAAAGCCAAAAGGCCCTGTTTGGCTTGCTGCAGGAGAAGACAGGAATGTTAATGAAGAGGCACGGATGGCTGCCTGGGCTCTAATTATGCTGGGGAAAGAGACCGGGGAAGGAGGGGAAGGATCTGTCCGGTAGGCAGTTCCTCTCCAGACCCACTAATTGTGGGCTCCTCGGACCATGGATGCTGGAGCTGAAGGACAGGCCCTTGTGGGGCTCAGTTTTCCAATGCAGCACCCCAAAACACTCAGCTCCGCTGCGCTGAGAGGTTGATATGGCACTCCTCACAGCTCACCTTGTCATAAACACTCCTTCTATTCTGATCTCTCAAATGGAGACGCCAAGATGAGATTAAGATCAGAGTTCTGGCAATGGAGGCATGTGTGATGCGGTGTTCTCTTTTTCTCCTAAAAGTAATTGGCTTCAAACGCAAAGGATTAATTAAACCTTGGGCCAGATCCCAAGTTGGTATTCCACCTTGATGGAATTGACAGAGTGTACTTTTCACCAGTCAAGGATGTTTTCCCTGCCTTTTTAGTATGGCCAGGATGAAACAGCTGAGTCTCAACAACAGCCCTGATCAGAACCTTCTCTCAGTGCCTCTGGGCTTCTCTCCCTGCTTAACCATGTTTGGTTTGAGGCCTACAGCAAGCCCACAACTTCCAGTGGGGCGGGAAACTCAGTGACTGGGCTCTGCAGCCCAGTCAGTGCTTGTTTCGAAACAAGAGGTCTTGGGGCTGATGCCCACTTGAACTGCTCCTGGACCCTTTCTTGCTGACTCTAGATTTGCAGGAAATGGTTGTGTCTACTGATAGTCAGGCAAAAGCACTTTGCGTATGTACAGAAATGTTGGGAGGGGTGTGTGTTAAATTTTGGGACCCCAAAAGCCTTTTCTTTCTTTTTAAAGTAAGCTTTTACTGATCTCCTGTGGTTTGTGTTGAGTCCTCGTGGATCGGGTAAATAAGACAATCAGTGCAAAGTGTTTTAAACACTTAATTTGTCAGATAGGAGCTGCCAGGGCGTGAGTCAGCCTAGAAGTTGAATCTTGTACAAGGAACTCCCTCCTCAATCTCTGGGAGGTGTCTGGGGATAACTAGGGCTTCTCCATGCCGAGAGAGGCTTCTGCTTGTGCTCAGAGGTGCTCTGTTCTTTGTGTCCTTTCCTATGCTTTTGTTGGCCCTTCGCCATTAGGGGGAAGATTCTGGTGGTGGTGGTAATAGTGTGTGTGTGTTTTAAACCCAGAACTTTGACTCTGGGCTTTGTGGTCATCAGGCTCAGCTGCTCTCCATCCCGCAGCATTACTGGCTGGCTGATTCCTGTGAACCACTTTGTCATAAACTCTCAGTCATGCATAGAATTGTGGGGTGGTTTTTTCTCTTCTCCACCTCCCCCAACCCACCCTCTGGCTTTCCATGTGACTGAAAAACAGGCAGTCAAAAAACTGAGAAGGGAGGAGGGTAACATTTAAAATTAACTCTGGAAGTTGGTGGGAAAGAAAAGCTGTTCCAGATGCTGCTTGCAAATATTTTGAGTAGAGAACTCAAGGAAACCTTGGAGGACAGGCGGATGGTGGGGTTTGGGGCTTTTTTTGGGGGGGGCAGGGAAAGTAGCTGCAGATGCTCTGATGGTGGTAAGCCGCTTTCCTGTGTCAAGATGATTGGGACTGGGGAGCAGTTTGAGTGCCAGCCGAGGACCAGGGGAACCCGGGCTCTTGGTGACTTTGGGCTAGCCACGCTCTCCCACCCCAGCCTGCTTCACAGGGTTGTTCTGGGGATAAATTGCAAGGCCATGTACACCCCCCTGAGCTTGTTGGAGGCGAGGCGAGATATAAACGTACTGAATAAGCAAATGGGGAGCCCCCCCCCCCCCCCACATGACATCTTGGTCTTTCATCTTTGAGCATTTATAGGCCAGTGGTGGGTTTTGAAAAAGAACAGGCGACGGGTCCATCAGCAGCCTTCCCTGGCCAGAGGCAAACGGGCAAGGCCGGACTGAGCTTGTGGAAGGAACACCCTCTGTCCAGCCCTGCCATGCAAGGGGATCTGCCAGGGGTGCGGAGTCCCTCTCAAGGATGCAAACCTCTCCCTATGCCTGGGTTTGGTGTTCTCTCAGGTAGCCTGGATGTGCATTCTTCGTATCCCCTCCTCCAGTATTGGTTGGTATTTCATTTATTCATCCCTTTTGCTCTTTGTCCAAGGCTCTCCCATTCCTTGGGGCAGGATGCAAGAATTTAAAAATGACACACATCAAGATAAGACGGAGGCAAACCAGAATCCAGGCTGTCTGTGGCTCTTAAAAGCAGAGATCTTGCTGCCAGGAGCCCGGGTCAAATAAAAAGGGTTTTATGGCACTTCCAGAAATGTTCTGGCTTGGACCTTGTTGAGAACGCGAGGGGCAAGGGGACATGCACATTTCTACAGGTGCAACGGAGCCACTGTGAATGCCATTTTGTATCTCCTTTCTGTCTGGACTTGGAATAGGCCAGAGGACATCCTCATTTAACTTCGGGGCTTAATCTTGAGCTACCGGGACCACTTTAATACCTGTGCTCATCACTGGAATATGTAAAAACAGAAATGCCTTAAAACTTGGGGAGAATACACCCTGTGCATTAACTGAGGGCAGCCCATGCATCTTGTGCTCTGGGCACAGAACTTCTGGGTTAATGTGCTGGGTCACACCAAAGGCCTACCGATTCCAGAGCTCTCTTTGCACAGTGACCAACCAAATACTTATGGGAAGCCAAGCTTCTCGTGTTTGTTCCCCAACAACTAGTATTCATAGGCATACTAATTCTGATACTGGAGGTGATATATAGCCATCCCGACTAGTAGCCACAGATAGCCGTATCTTCCACATACTTCTCTAATCCCTTTAAAAAGCGATCCAAGTTAGTAGTCATTGTTACATCTTACAGTAATTATTTCCATGATTTAACTATTGCTATGGAAGAAGTATAACAGAGGGAGGAAAACTGCTCCCTGCCCACTTTCTCCATCCCAGGCATAATTTTCATGAAGCTGTGCACCACAAATCCAAGAGCTCTTTCCCCGTCAGTCTCCGCCACCTCAGACATTATCCGCATGTACACAAAGAAGTTACGATGGGTGTTTTTTTGGTTTTGGTTTTTTGCCCCAATGTGTCTCACTTCACATTCACACTTCCTTACTTAGAACTGCATGGTATTTTTTCCTCTGGGAGGCCTGCGCTTTAGTATCTCCTCCTGTTTTAGAAATTAAAGCAACCTGAGATTGCTTTGAGTTGTAAGGAAGGCTGTTTTCTCAGCAAGGGGGGTGGGGAGCGCACTGATCCTGCCTGGGAAAAGGAGCTTCCTGCCAATCCAAAGTTCAAGAACCAAGCCAGGTGTGACTGAGAGCAGGAGGGCTCCTCCCTGAAAGAGCAAGAATCTCTCTCTCTTTTTGTAGGGAGTCTGTGGCACCAATGCCTCCCCCCCCCCCCCCCGCCTCTCAGAGATGCGCCCGGCTTGTTTTCTGTGCTGGGATGTGACTTTAATGAGAGGCTTGGAGCTCTGGCAACCAAACCCAGGAGCTCCATCCAAAGATTGTGTCTGGAAGAGATTTGCGGGGGGAAAGAATCTCTGGAGAGTGGAGTGGCAGGCACAATAAACCCCAGGGGCTGGCAGAGTGTCTGCCTGGGGCGAGCGGGGAAGGGCCCAAACAGTGAGGAGGAGGAGGAGGAAGAGGAGGAGGAGGAGGAGGATGTCTTCCAAGGCCAGGTAGAGCAGGAGGTGAGGGGCACAGATCAGTGGGCAGAACACTGTCCTGCTGTGGTCCTCAGCAGCCTCTCCCATTAGTACGGCCTCGGAGAGCAGGGAATGGAAGGACTGTGGGCAACAATACCAGCTGCCTAGATGGCTGGAGCCGGAAGAAAGGCAGCTGCTTGTGGGGGAGGTCAGAGGTCATTGGGCAGAGCACCTGCTTGCTTGCAGAAGGTTGCCTGGATCAAGGTCTGGCAGCACCTCCGCTTAAAGGGCCTTGGAGATGATGCACCAATGGTCTGACTCTGTTCACAGCAGCTCCTAATGCCTAAAAGGACCTCCAAAGGTCATGGATTGTTGCGCCTACCGCCCCACGTCCCACAGGCACTGGCTCCCTCACACCCTCCTCCAGTTGAGCAGAATTGCCCTCTGGGGGCAGCCCCTGCCTGCCTGCCCTTGGCTAAGCTGGCCTTTCGTTCCGTGGGGACCATCCCCTTTCTCTCTGGGGAGCCCTTTGCCCTTCTATGGTGGAGCTCCCACCCTATTCCCAAACAACCGGCCTCCGCTTTACAGCCTTGGCAGGTGACTCACCTCCTCCTCTTCCTCAGATACAGGGACAAATATACAATAAACCAAAGGAGCTTGGCTATGAGATAAGATAACCGGACGTCCGATGTACTTTGCATGGCAGCTTCCCGCCATGACGCTTTGCTCACAAAAACTCACACCAGAAGGCATTGCAGGTGGCTTACAAGGGCTTAACAGAAAAGGAGACAAATGGTGTTGAACAGAACAGCCCTTGGAAGAGGCTGACTTCTGTGTTTCTGCATGAATCACTGGCCTGTTGAGGCAAGAGGCATGCAGCACCTCTGAGGAGGGTAAACCTGCTGTGCCTTCGTACTGGAGATCACAGCTGGAGCAGAGATATAGCAAGGTTTCCCACCCTATAAGGAGCAGAACATTATGCAGACAGATTTTAAAACTCAGCTAAAAACTTTTCTTTTCCCTATAGCTTTTAAATATTGAGTTTGTTCTGACTCTATACTGTTAGTTTCACCCTACCCGGTGCCTGTTTACCCTACCCTGTGCCTGTTTGCATTCTCTTTCCCTCCTTATTGTTTACTACAACTTTATTAGATTGTAAGCCTATACGGCAGGGTCTTGCTATTTACTGTGTAATCTGTACAGCACCATGTACATTGATGGTGCTATATAAATAAATAAATTAATAATAATAATAATAATAATAATAATGGCAGGCACCCTCCTCTGGGTGGGACTTTAGGACTCACAAGAGATATTCATTTTGTAATTTATTTATTTTTTTAATATCCTACAGTGCTGTCTCAGCACTCAGTTGGGGAATTACAGATCTCTGAAGAACAAGCTTATCTCTGTGTATCCCAAAAGTTAAGGCAATACTGCTTAGAGGACAAGCGTTTCTTGATTTGGCAGAGTGCGGGAATGTTTAAAGTGTTGCTGAGTGGAGAAGCTTGACTGGCTCAGGAGCATTTATCTAAATGAGACTTTCCCAACCTGGTGCCCTCCAGATGCTTTGAACCACAACTCCCAGACTTAGCATTTAAAAACTGCATCAGGCGGAGTAGCTTGGTTCGTTTGCTTCCCCAACCTCTGCTTCACCCTGTTAGCTGGGGATGGAAGCCTGCTTGCTAGGCAAAGGAGGTACTTCTGGGATTTCCCCCAGGCACCTCAGATTAGGGAGAGATGCTCATGCGTCCTTACTCCCTTCCTGGGGGTGGGGTGGGGGCTGTTGATGCTTTTATTTTCGGCCATTGGGGAGGACTGCTGCTGGGGGCCTCCTCATTCCTGGAGTAGTGGGTAAGCAGAACTGCTTAATTTATCAAGGCACATTTCAGCACCTCTTGTGGCATCTGGTTTTGCTGAATCTTGCTGCTCTATCCATTGCACCTTGCTGCCGTCTTAAAGCAAGCTAGGAACTCCTTTGGATGATTGGCACAGCTGTTCAAGTTGGGGCACCACAGCAGCCACCAGGAGATTAAGAAACCCTGTCAACTTGCTCAATTGTATTTGGGCTCTTTCAGCGCCCTGGGGCACGCTTAGCCTTGCCTGACACAACAGGGAGTTATGCGCACCTGGATCCTATCAGGCAGTGGCGGCTCCAGGAGCCTGACACCCATTTTGTGCAGGCGTGAACACTTGACTTCACCCACACGAGGAAGGGCAGGACTCCAAGCCTAGGAGCTGGCTCTGAGATCCACCAAAGGCCTGCGCTCCCTGCCCTTGGCCTCCCAGGCAAGCAAATACCCAGGACCTGATGTTCATGGAGGAGCAGTGAAGGGAACTTGGGTGGGACTTGGGACATGAGATAACTTTGGGCAAGAGGTAAGCCCTTTAAAGACTTGTAGAGTAACATGGAGCAATATCTCTGAGCATGTGCAAAGTTGCTCCCTGCCACAACTGAGTCATTTAGGATCTAGAGGCAGGTTCTCCAAGTCAGAAAGTAGATCTCCATTCTGAAGGGTTCAGGGCTTATTTTTTTCTTTAGAGAACACATTTCTATGCCACCCAACAACCAGAGTTCCCTGAACAGTTCACAAACCAGGGTTGCCCCCATGCCACTTTCCTTCCCCCTCTCCAATCATTCCTTGCATGTTCTATTTTCTCTTGGCACAATAAAGTTTCTTCCTAACAGCGTAAGGCTACAAGACACATTTTCCTGTGTGAGTCACTAGTCCAAAACCCCACAAGGCCACCTTTTTATATGCCCACTTTTGGTGTTGTTCTTGTTTCAAAGCTGCCCAGTTCTGGCATTAGAAAGCCCCAGCTGTTTGGTAAGTGTTCCAGGAGATGTTTAACCTCCTCCTAAGCTCTCATTTTATGGCATTCAGAGATCAAAAGGTTTATCTTGTCTCTTTTCCATAGTATGAAGCGCTCTTGTGGGATTGGGATCCAGCTGGGTAATAACCCTCTTTTATGTATTGTGTGTTCTTTTCTCTCTCTCTCTCTCTCTCTCTCTCTCTCTCTCTCTCTCTCTCTCTCTCTCTCCAGTTGTCCTGCTAGACTTTGCTAAGGCACAGGGAGATCTGGGCTGGCTCAATCATCCCTACGGCAAAGGGGTAAGTCCAGGTTCTTGAATAAAGACTGATGTCCTAGAACATGTTGTTTTCCAAGGTACTCAAAACTGCATCACTGCAGTCATAAAAATGTAACTGATAATATGCTACCCTTTTAATAGGACTCCCAAATATTAAAAGGCAGGTAAAGTGGGGAATCCAGATGGTATTATTGCATCCACTGCAGATATTAAATTCAAACCAGAGACAAAATGAACAGGGGGGTTGGGGGGACTAAATTTTTTTTTAGCAAACTTGAGATTATCGTATTTCTTTGATTGTAAGACGCACACTAATTTCAGTACCACCAACAGAAAAAAAGCTTTGATTCTAAGAAATAATAAACGCACCTGCGATTCTAAGACGCACCCCATTTTTAGAGATGTTTATATGAGAGGAAAAGTGTGTCTTAGAATCGAAGAAATATGGTAATGGTTATAATGGATAGTACTGGCACATTAGTGGCACAAGTAGCTTTTAAAAGGATTTTAAAAATTAGTGGAGGACAGGTTCATGACTGGAAAGTAACCTTTATTTATTTTATTTAAAGCATTTTTATAGTGGCGGCTCACCATTTCTGGCATCGAGGCGCTTTACAATAACATATAAAACAATTCCATTAAAACCCTCACCCTCAAACCATTAAAAGCCCTCAACCTCAATTTAAACCACTCCCTCCCCAAACACTTGTGAAAATAAAAATGCCTTACAAAGGCGTTTGAAGCAATTGAGAGTGGGAGCCTGTCTAATCTCCAGTAGCACATTATTCCATAACCAGGAGCCAGCCACTGAAAAAACCCTGGCCCCCACACATTCCAATTTGTAGCGGCGGACCATCAGGGCACCCTACCCCTGAGAACAAGTCTGCCAATGGTGAGACACAGGAGAAAGGCGTGCTCAGGTGGTATCCAGGACCCAAGCAATGCAGGGCTTTATACATGGTTAACAAGACCTTGTAGCACACCCTAGCAGCCACTGGCAGCCAATGAAGCTCTTGAAGCACCAAAGTGATAGAAGACCACTTTGGAAGCCCCTTGACCAAGCTGGCTGCTGCATTTTGTACAGCGTGTAGGCGATGGATTTGCTTCAAGGGAAGCCCTGTATACAACAGGTTGCAATAGTCCAGTCTGGAAAGAACCAGGGCCTGGACTGCAAGCCTCTGACAGAAAGGGGCGAACTTGATGAAGCACATGTAGTTGATAAAAGCAACTCTGAACCACGGCCCCCACCTGTGATGACATAGTTAGGGACTGGTCAAGAATATAAACTTGATAACTGAATAAAACCTCCATGTGCAGAGGCAGTGTATCTCAGAGTAACTGGCGCTTGAGAGGGCTGGCGGGGGAGCTCTATGGCCTTCGTATCCTGCTTGTTGATTTCCCAGGGTGTATCCGGCTTGCCATAATTGAAAACATGATGCTGAATGAGATGGTCTTAGCAATTGGCTTGTTTTTATGGCATTTTTAATTGACATTCTGTTTTTAAAGCTGTTTTTTACTATTAGCCACCTCGAGTGCCATTTCTGGTGGAAAAGCAGGATATAAATGTAATAAATAAATGGCATTTGAAGCTGCCTGCTATCCATAACTGTGATGGTATATAAAACTATCCTTTAAAGCCATTTTTGCTAGTGCCTACCAGTGTTTCTAGTGGAAGTGAGTTCCACAGGCTATCTGTGCACTGCATAAAGAAACTGTTTCTTTAACGATGATGCCGCTCTCCTCCTTCCGCCAGTGGGATCTTCTCCAGAATGTCATGGATGAGTCCCTCATCTACATCTATTCAGTCTGCAACGTCATGGATGGTGATCAGGACAACTGGCTGCGCACCAACTGGATCTATCGCAGTGAAGCCCAGCGCATCTTCATCGAGCTCAAGTTCACCGTCCGAGATTGCAACAGCTTCCCCAGCGCGACGGGCACGTGCAAGGAGACCTTCAATCTCTTCTATGCGGAGTCAGATGTGGATTATGGCACCAACTTCCAGAAGCGTCAGTTCCTCAAGATTGACACCATTGCCCCTGATGAGATCACTGTGCGCGAGGACTTTGATACCCGCAATGTTAAGATCAACGTGGAGGTGCGCTCAGTGGGGCCCCTCACCGGCCAGGGCTTCTACCTGGCCTTTCAGGATGTTGGGGCTTGTGTGGCTCTCTTGTCTGTCCGGATCTACTACAAGAAGTGCCCAGGAGTCTTCCGCAACATGGCAAGTTTCCCCGAGACCATTGCTGGAGCCGATTCGCAGGCCTTGGCCAAGGTGCGCGGGACTTGCGTGCCAGATGCAGTGGCCAGCGAGGAGCCATTCATGCACTGCAATTCGGATGGGGAATGGCTGGTGCCCATTGGCGAATGTCTTTGTCATGCGGGGTACGAGAAGGACGGGGACACCTGCAAAGGTAGCTACTTTTATCTTACTTTTGTGTTGTTGCTGAATCTTTAGCCTGTCTTTGCCCCAAGGCTCAAAACAAAACAACAGGCCAGATCCCATTATTATTATTATTATTATTATTATTATTATTATTATTATTATTTATATAGCACCATCAATGTAAATGAACTACGAATGGATAGAAAACGTGGCATTAATGCTACTCCACACCTTCTTTATCCTAGCTATTCAAAGCCACCCCAAACCTTCTGGTGTTCCCGGAAAGTGTTCAGGGCAAGCTCCAACTTTAGTTTGATCCATTTTTCAGGGCGAGGAATGTCTTCATTTCCTCCTCTTTTTCTTCCCAAGGTTGCCTTATTGGACCATGGGGTGAGGACAAATATTGACAGGGAACTGGTCTGTGAATTTTTCTGTGCCCCAGTGATCTGGCAATGGCAAAGACTGCTTCCATGCCACTTCCCCCACTCCTCCTGCCCCACTCACTATTATGCCCAGACCCTTTATAGGTTCAGCTTTGGCAAGAAGAGCCATTTCTAGTCATCTCATTAATGCCATTTCCGCCATGTTGTTGACACCATAAAGAGGATATGAGCCCAGGCAATTAATAAGCTGGCACTTAAAGGTGTGGGAGTGGCACTGGGGAGCCAATTCCAGTTTCTGTGTGTTCTGTAAGCTGGAGTGGATTCCATCACGACAGGACAGTCGGGGAGCTGGACTCTTCTGCCTCCCTTTGATTCCAGGGGGATCAGGGCCAGTGATGGGCAGACAAGCGACTGGAGGATCCGAATGAGTGATGGTGGCGCACTATGGTGCGCCTTCTCTAAATCACAGGCTCCTCACTGCCTGAACTGAAGAAGGGCCCCTGACTTCCAAATTCGGGAGCATCCTGTGTGGATGTGGAAGGACCATAGGACCAATCTGCCATTGGAGATCAAGGGTGTCGGTTGTTTCAACTCAGCAGCTAGATCCCTTTGCAGGATCAGTGCCCCCCTCACAGCCATTCCTGGATGTCTGGTGCTGGGATGCTCAGCAGGTGTGCTGTGGCTTTCCTTTCTCTAGGCCCCTGCGGGAGGCCGCACAACTCCATGCAGCTCCTTCCCCTCAAGCCGCTGGCTGTGGCGCAGCAGGAGGGAGGCACCGTCTCCCGGCCCGGGTGTGCCGTCTCCTGGCTGAGTTCCTGCCTGTCAAGAAGAGGAGGGCAGGGAGGCCTTGGGTGCTGCAGGCGCCTGGCAGAGCCCAGTGAGGCGTCCTTGGGGAATTGATGCTTATCTGCTGTTGTTGCTGCTGCTATTGTTGTGTACCAGGTGCTGTACAGAAGGGACACAGCTCCCACCACCCCAGCTCAGAGGACTTAAACCTGGGGGAAAGGGCTCAGGGTTGTCCCTGAAGAGTGGGATTGGGAGAGGTTCGGGTGACCTTGGAAAACGAGCCCATATGGTACAGTACAATTCCTATATAGAAGACACCAGGTGCCATACAGGTTCCTTTTTTATCTAAGGTGAGGCTCGCTGCTGGATTGGAGTGAGACGGCAGCAAGATCCCTCTACCCGCACCACTGCGCCTTCGCTCACCTCCTTGCTGAGCCCCCTTCTTTGCTGAGCAGGGAGCCCAGTGGTGGGGGCGGGTGGAGGCAAGGCACGGCGGCTTTGCTTCAGGAATGTGCCTGTGTTTTGCAGGGAGAGATAAGAGCCTTCAAGGTTACGGAGTAATACAGGCCTCTTGAGCAAGCATTCTTCCCTCCTCGCCCCCACGTTTTTCACTATCAGGCTTACCTGATAGAGGCGATTATGGCACTTCCCTCCCTTGTGCCGCTGCGTTACCAGGGGCCAAGCAGGGAGGGGAACTATGGGGTTGACGGTGGCCTGCTTCTATAGCTCAGCCTCCCCCACCCATTCCAGCCAGGACCCTTAACAAGGGTGTCTCCCAGACACTGGTTCTCTGTCCTGTCTAAATGGAGGCATTGTGTCCATAAGAGCGAGAGAGAGAGTGTGTATGCATGTGTCTACGAGGCTTGGATAGGGACCCCGCTGGCTAATAATCACCCTCATTAAACCAGACAGGCCGTTGGGACTGTGAATGGAGAGGGCTGACACGTCCTTTTGTCCCATTCAGCCGCACTCTCCTGGCTGTCTCCTTGCTCCTCCAGCCTTGATTCATGGCTGCTTAAATGACTTGCTCTGCTGTCCAGAAGCATCCTCGTCTGTCCTTCGGATCCTCCCCCGTCGGCCATGAAATGAGTCATGACATCGAGTTTCTCTAGATGCAATATGGGACAAGCCAACCTCAGTTGGTGTTGAACTGTCACCCACACGACTCTTGTAGTTCACCTGGTGAGGAGCGCTACGTAACACGAGCTGGCCCACTCAGTGCTTTCAACAGCAACATTGCTCATGAGAGCATCGAAAACGTGCCTCTCCAGTCTGCTGGGAGTGCAGGTCTGGGTGAAGCTTGCTGGCCTTAAAAAGAATGGTTGCCTGTTCTCTTGTTGCCTTTCAGGGTACAGTCCATGTCCAGCTTGTAGGTTCTTGCTGAGCTTGTAGCTTGTGCCATAGGAAGGCTGAGGGATCCCCAGTGGCGCCTAACAGGACATCCGTATTTCAGGGTCGAGGTACACAAATGCCTCTAGCTGACGAACTCCTCTCACAACCGGACTGTGTGGCAAGGTTGCTCGTTGCCTTCCTCCCCCCCACCCCTTGGATTCCTGGAAAGTACTTCCGTTCCAGCAGAGGCCTGTTCTGCACTGTGAACATGCTTGGTGCTGTTCACAGTGCAGAATAAAGCAGTGCCAGCAATGGCATTTGAGGCTGCTGGAGCCAACGGCTTTCAAGAGAGACAGAATTACATTGGAGCAAGGGGGAAACGCAGAGTCTGGATATTGCAGCGGTTGGGGCAGGGTGTTCTGCGAATGTCCAAGGGAAAGAGGGTAGGCTTCTGCTGGCCTGGCCACCCCACCCACCCCACCCCATCTGCACCCTGCCGCGTGCCGTTGGGCTGTTACTGTCCTCCCTCCCCAGCCAGTTAAGTTAGATGCAGCCGCTTCCTCTAGCAGAAGCCGGGGCGGAAAAAGGAATTTGCCCTTTTGAGTAAAGATACTCTGACCTCCCATCCCTCTGGCCTCTGAGAAAAGGGAGGCCCATGGGCAGGAAACAAAGGCAGTTTATCTCCAGGAATAAACACAGAGATTCTTGGCTTCCTGTGTACAGCCCCCTCCCCTCCTTTTTGCCTCCTGCTGCCAGGTTCTCCACTGCCACCAGCCGTTCCCTCCCTCCCTATTTTGCCTCTCCCTGCATTGGCCATCAACAAGAGAGATGCCAAGGGGGATTCTATTCCCTTGGCAACTCAGAGGCTGGCTGTGTTAAGATTCTCCTTTCAAGCATAGCCCTTCAGAAGGCCCATTCCTCTGCCACTCCCCCCCCTCCGCCCGCTCCTTGGCATGCATCCCATTCTGTTGCACACTTGTGTAGAGAGCCTAAGGCCAGCAAAAGGTTGGCCATTGATTGGTAGCCAAGTGCCATTATATCCAGAAGGCGAATTACTGAAAATAGTCAAACCCCACTGGCATATCTACGCACAGAGAGAGTCAAGGGATATGGCCAGCCACCATTTCGCATGTAACACTCCAGCTATTGGGATGCACATTTTTGCATGTATGCTTGTAGTAACTGATTTTAAAAGCCCCCTACCCCCCTGGTTAATTGGGTTATTTTTACTTTTAAAGTAAAAGGTTATTTTTTAAAAATACTAGGGAATGCCTCTTCTGGGAAGATATCGGCTGCTACGATACACACCTGTGCATCATCTGAAAACAGCCTTGCTGTTGACCCATATGCAAATTTATTCAATGGATTCACATGACCGATTACAATTTTCTTTAATTGGGTTGCAGCCTGTTTTTAGTTCCCATCAAGTTAATAATTTAAAACAGTCATGGACTATTCATGGAAAGACACCACATAAAAACGAGGGAGGTATTCAGCCTGGGATCACCATCCCATAAAGTTCCCCCTTAGATGCTGGGATACAACATATGGGAACTACATGTCCCAGTATGCAACACTCCAAACTGATAAATGACACAGAATCATTCTAATTCAAGTTCCTAAAATGAAGAATCTTTGTGGGGGTGGATTGGACTTCTATGAGTTTCAGATTGCTGTGGAAACTCTGCAGACCAGGTGGCTGGTAGTGCACACCTGGGCAACTTCCTAGTTCCTTCGTCATCGTCATCACCACCACCACCGCCACCGCCAGTTAATACTAGGAAAGCAGCTGCTGGCACACCTGCCTGTAGAAGCCCCAGGGAGAGCCTCAACATGCCTGCTAATTGCACATGGTCCCTTCTGCCTTGAGGCACGGAAGCAAAACTTGGCCAAGGATGGCTTTGTTTATCTTTTGGGGTGGGTGGGGGCTTTCAACCTCTTAAAATAGAATGGAATTTCCAGACTTGTTGAGATGATGGTTAATGGATGGGGGTAGAGAGTGTTCCAACTCCCTCACAGCTACACTTCCCTAGTATGACATATTGTGTGTTTCCTAAGAGCATGATAGCCCTACCAGATGCGTGGGTTTTATAAAGAGTGGTCCTGAGGCTCAGGCATACCAGCAAGCCACCCCCTCCCCAGTTCCAGTTGTGGGGGGACTTGGGTCAATGGGAGAGCCCCTGCATTGCATGCAGAAGGTTCTGGGTCCAGTCCTCAGCATCTCCAGGTAAGACTGAGAAAGACTCCTACTTGGAATCCTGAAGAGTCACTGCTAATCAGTGTAATGCTGGACCAGCGGTCTGACGCTGTATAAAGTAGTTTACTTTGAGTTTCAAGTGGCATTGTAGTGAAATAAATGCACTCTGCACATGTTCCAAGGGACCCTAACTCTTATTTCATTGTAAGCAAAAAGTTGGGGTATAAGTCATCTTCTAAATAAATATTTCAAGAACTAAATTCTGATGGAAAAACTGACAATTCCAAAGCTTGGCTTTGGTGATGCTAGCCTCACACAAATATTTGGCATTTGCCGTTTCCTTTTGCAAATCCTTTTCTTCAGTGAGCTGCAGAGATTCCTTCTCATCACCACCCTTTTTTCTCTCTTGGAAAAACGAGGACAGGAACCTTTTCTGAGCACCAGCCCCTCCCTCCTTTTAGTAACATGACAGTTTGCCTGCTCTCTTTGTTTCTAAGCAAGCTGGAGACCACACACACGATATGGATCGAGGTTCAGGGTGGGGATGCCGTTTCTGGAGGAGCAGCTTTCAAGAACCAGACCCTCTCTCTTCCCTTGTAACAACCCAGATGTATGTTGCTCTTGTAAATCTCTGAGTGGCAATAAAGTCCCAGCTGGGGCAGGATCTGGAAACACAGAAAAAGGTTTCCAATTATTATAGCTGCTAAGTTCACTGGGGTAAATTGTGCGAAGGACATTTTGTGGCTTCTATTCTGGGGCCTCGGTTATGGCTCACTGGTGGCAGGAAAGGGTGTTCCTCCTGCCTCTCTCTCTCTCTCTCTCCACATGCCCTGGCACTGTGATTGCTGCAGCCAGACAGGGGCGGCACAGGGCTCCCTTCCAATTAAACTACTTTTGGGAAGGCTGTGCAAGGGTTTTCCTTCCATGCTCAGGGTCTGATGTGCTTGGTAATCTGGTAGAAATTGCCTCCGAGGCCAGACTCACAAGTGAACTTAGACTGGGAAGTCCCCTTGCAGCGTGTGGCTTGGCTCATTTACTTCCGCATTAAGGCCCAGCTTGGGTAGTGGGGATGTTTCCATCTTATAGGCAAGAGTGTTTTTGAGTCGACTGCCTCTTAGTTTCCCTGTTCCCAAGCAGAATGGAGCTTCTCCCCAAGGCCACCATTGCATTTGCAGCGTTGCTTGTAGGGTGTTGCTGCGAGCTGAAGGGGAGACCTTGTGCTGCTTGGCGTAGAGAGAAAAACACATCATAAGATGGGTTATGGAATGTGGGATCCAAATGGAAGCCAGAAGCTTCCGAAACCTCTTCCTTTGCGAATCCCTCAAGGAAGTGATGTGTTCCGAGGGACTTCGGGGGGGCGGGGGGCAAATCCGATTCCTATGGAAGAATGCGCTCATCCAGGAAATAAGCATGAATGAATGACTGGCTGACTTGGGTGTCGGCATAAGCAGGATGGGATTTTCCTCTGCGGCTCCTTCCATCTCCCACCCTTCACAAATGTACATTCACCATGATGTGTATATACCTACAATGCATGCTGTAAAACTGAAGCAGCAGCACAGCAGAGGCTCTGATCCATGCACACTTCACCTCACACTATGCTTTCCTTTGTGTTTTTAACAGAATAGTAACAAACTGGTAAGTACAGAGTATGTGTCAAGTTGAAATACACCCAGTTCTCTTCTCAATTAATAAAACAAAAGTTGAGAATGTAAATAGTTTTGTCTATGATCCCTCCTTTTTCTCGTCTGGTTTCAAAGGTCAGAATATGTTTTCAAAGGTCAAGAGTGCCTCTGAGCATGTGTGTATCCTACGTTTATCCCAGTAGCAGTCTTTAATTTTCAACGCACTTGGTGATCTTTCTGGGCTTGCCTTTTCCTTGAGCCATTGTGGAGGCCAAGGGAGAGTGGCTTGTTCACGTTCAATGACGAGTTAGCGGCTACAGTCTGATTTGAATCCAGCTCTTTTTTATGGGAGCCGTCTCTTCTCCATTGTCTGTTGCTCATGTGGGCTGTGGTTATGAAACCCAGGAGGACTAACTAACCCACCTACCCCTTCTGTTCTCCTCGCAGCTTGCTCACCTGGGTTCTTCAAACAAGACATCTCCAATAACGCCTGTTCAAAATGCCCTTTGCACACGCTGCCCTCTTCTGAAGGCTCTACTTCATGTCCCTGTGAAGAGTCCTATTTTCGGGCCCTGAGTGATCCTGTTTCCATGGCATGCACACGTAAGTAGGAGATCTGAGTGGCATTGTCATCCGTGTTCCAGGGAATGACGAAGGGTTATTTTCTGTTTTTCCCTACTGCTGAGCTGAAGATGCTTAACCAAACTCTTGTGTAACCAAACTGTTTAGCTAGTTTGAGTACTTCTGCATCTGTGGAAACCACAAGTGTATATAGGTTTCACAGCTGGGGAAACAAAGGGACAATATATACCCACAGAGGGCAAATCTGTTGATGTTTATTCACTCTGATGATGTGAATCTGAACCTCCATGTCCAGAGGCAGTCTGCCAATATTTATTGAAATGATCCTGGAAACTAGCATCGGGACACAGCTATAGCCGTCTTGCTTGGCTTGTGTCAGTCAGTCATTGCAGGGGAAGGCAGCATGTGATGACTGCAAATTAACCTTTTTTGCTTCCTGCTCTGCAGAACCCCCTTCTGCTCCCCACCGTGTCACAGCAATCGGTTTGGGCGCTAAGGTACAACTGCGCTGGTCCCCACCCCGGGACACAGGAGGCCGTGAGGACATTACGTACAGCGTGTCGTGTGAACAGTGTTGGCCAGAGTCAGGGGACTGCCGTCCCTGTGATGCCACTCTCCGGTATTCAGATAACCCCCAAAAACTCGTCAGCACCTCCGTGACCATCAGTGATTTGGAGCCACACGTTAACTACACCTTCACTGTACAGGCCCAGAATGGAGTGTCCTCCTTCAGCAAACAGCGTAGCTACGGTGTCACCAGTATTAGCGTCAACCAGACAGGTGAGGACATCCACTTCCTTGCCCAAGTGATAGGGATGTAAATGTCTATTGTTCAGTTATGGTATATAGTACAACTGTATCTTTTCCAGGGCTGTTGCCTTCATGCCCTGCTTGTGGGCTTACCAGAGCTACTTGGTAGGTTGCTGGTCTTACCTTGGTCTGATCAAGCACAGCTGCTGTTACGTACAATATAACAGTGCAGATATATTGGACTTTAAAAAGAAAAGAAAAGAAAGCCAACGAGCTGGTGAAGCTATAGAAGTATGGGGCAGACGTGTGAAAGTGGTCTTGTGGCTTCTCTCAGAGACCCTTCTAATGGCCCATTGTAGTGATGGATGTTCACTACCCATGGTTATCTATTTAATGTAGCAAACACTCAAAGGACTAAGATGCCTCCTTACAGATAGGGCGAGGCTTTTGAATCTGCAAATGTGACATGGATTTATGGTTATTGACTAGTAATCAGAGCATTTCAAAGGCATTGCAAAGGCAATGACGTTGCCAGAGAGGGTCTAATCCGTTGCACGTTGACCTCATGAAGCCTCTTTCTTCTCCTTTTTTCTCCATTGTTCAGAACCTCCCCGAGTGACTTCGGTGACCATGGACAGCCGCACTGCCACCAGTCTGACTCTATCCTGGACAGTCCCACCTCGGCAACAGAGCCATGTTTGGAAATACCAGGTCACTTACAAAAAGAAGGTAGGTTGGTCTCTCTCTCTTCTTGGCACTTCAACCTCACTCCCGCTCCGTCCAGCCACTTGCGAGTCCCCTTCCTCTTTCTTCCCAGGTTCTTGCATGCTGGGGGCAGGTGGGGGGTGTCTACATCCCCCACTGCCAGTGCTGACATTTCATAGGGGAAACTCAGCCATGTGGATTTGTGTGTTCCGGGTTTTTTTTTTGCAGAAGGATGAAAACAGCTACTCGGTGCTGCGCTGTGAAAGTAACTCTGTGATCCTGCCAAAACTCACCCCTAGTACCAAGTACGTGGTGAGCGTCCAGGCACTGACCCAGGAGGGCCATGGGACCCACAGTGTGGAGCACGAGTTTGAGACACTTGCTGAACGTGAGTCCTTGGGAGGAGAAGTGCTGAACATTATCATGGGGGCGGAGGGGGGGGAGTGTTAGGGAAAGTAAAATGAAGGGAGGAGGGGCCTGGGGCAAAGTCACCAGAAGAGAACCTAGGCATACTGGCGATCTCTGTCTTTCTAGAAACAGCATTTCCCCCTTTCCTCCACAGGCTCTGATGGCATGAATACTGCTGCAGTCGTTGGAGGTTCCATTGCTGGCTGCATCTTCATGGCTGTCTTAGTGCTGGGGCTTGTCCTGTTCATTTACCGGAGGTATGTATTTCATTTTTAAATTCTGTTTGTCTGAAGCTGGATATGGAAAATAGTTGTAAAAGAGCTGAAAGTTGTGAGAAGCTCTGTTTCCCACGGAGTGTCTACAGGTGACTCTTGTCGCCCTGTTGCCTCCAACCTTAACAGGCTTTGCCGGTTTTGAAATAATATTGCAGCCTCTTTTCTCCAGAAGCAAAACTGGGATGAGTGTACATGCTTCCAAAGTGCCTTCTGTTTCCTGTCCCCAGCCTCCTTTCCAACCAGTGTATTTTCCAGATGGCCCCTGGGAAATCTGACCCCTTTCTTGTTGAGGGTTTCCTCTGCTGAGATGTCACCAAAATTATGGTGGGTGGGTTGCAATGGTTCTTCATTTAGCATATGGAAATGTAACATTCAGTTATTAGCAACAGCTATCTGAGGTCACTGCCAAACTAGCCCCAATATCTTGGGCTTTGGAAACGCTTCCATTGGTTTAATTCCTTTTTGTGTGTTTAAATGCAAAGCCTGCCATCAAAAGCTGGAGGGAAACTTGCTGCTGAATCAGAGTATCTTTGTACCAGCCATTTTTTTAAAGCAATGATTTTTTTCACTTATCCCTGCAAGCACATTCAAAATGGATGCAGTGTGCCAAAATTGGGGAGTGCAGGCACTTAAGATGAGATTGTGAAGTACCTGAGGCTGATAAGAGCACTCCTGCCAAGTAGAAGAAACTGCAAGGTGTATATGGTACATTGGTGACTTAGAAGGCTTTGATAATGGAGTAGGAGTAGGACAGAACTTATCAAGGATGCTTCTTCAAGTCAGCTGCAGGGACGTTGTGTCTCTTGAAGGAGGTATTCTACAGGAAGAGCTGTGAATTGCACTGGGTCTCAATCCACCCCTCATTGTCATTTAGGAAAAAGAACCTGAGGGCCCGGCAGACATCAGAGGACGTTTACTTCTCGAAGTCTGGTGAGTAATGGTCACTGGCTAGTTAAGTGCACTCTGCACACCAGGCAGAGTTTGCCAAATCTGGGATGTTAACTAGAACAGGAAGGGTCCAAAAGCCAAAATAGGGTGGTTAGTTTACTATTAGCTAAAGAGAAGCATGTCTCTAACGCAGCATATCTCCATGCTGTTGGGATCCTTCTTCATCCCTAGTGCCAGAGAGGAATGGAGTAAACCAATAGGGGTTGAGACTTGAGAGGCTGAGACTGGGAATGGACTGGCTTTACAATGGCCTCTGTTCACAAAGCCAAGAGCTTCCCCTAACTGCATTGTTCCATGTTGTCTTCTTTTCACTCCATAGACCAACTCAAGCCCCTGAAGACTTATGTGGACCCCCACACCTATGAAGATCCCAACCAGGCTGTTTTGAAGTTCACAACTGAAATCCATCCTTCATGCATCTCCCAGCAGAAAGTCATCGGGGCAGGTAGGATACATCCCAATGACCTCACATGTTGTGGTTGACTGATGGGAAGGGAGGGAGTGTGTATGTTTTCTCCTGGTGCAGTTATGTTTGGATCAAGAAGGAGAAATCTTTCCAGGGGAATGGAGAGTGCTGACTTGAGCGTTTGGGCTGAAGCCACCTCCAATCCTCCTCCTGCCCCCAGTAGTTCTTTGAAAAGATTAGTTCAGTTCTTCTGCTTTCCTCCAACAGGTGAATTTGGGGAAGTCTACAAGGGAACCTTGAAAAACGGCAAGAAAGAGATCCCAGTGGCCATTAAGACATTAAAATCAGGCTACACTGAGAAGCAGCGCATTGACTTCCTGAGTGAAGCGAGCATCATGGGGCAGTTTTGCCACCACAACATCATCCGCTTGGAGGGAGTCGTTTCCAAATGTAAGGACCACTAGATGGGATGGAAGGGCCTTGATGGCCATTGCTGGGTTCCTCTTTCATCTCTTTCACTACTGGGGCTGTGCAAGTTCCAAGGCACCAACTCCTGGGGAACTACAGTGCTGACTGAATCCTGTTCAGATTCCACAGGCTGATTCTCCTTTCTTTTCTCTTTCCAGATAAACCTTTCATGATCATCACAGAGTACATGGAGAATGGTGCTCTGGATAAGTTCCTTCGGGTAAGTGCAATTCTTGTGCCTGCCAGCACTCTTCTCATGTAGAAGAGTGAGCTAAAAGGGGCTTTGTCTCTCAATAGATCAGTTGCTCCAAATTCCCAAAGTATTCCTGACACATGCCTGCCTGCCTGCCTGCCTGAGCTTATCCTAAAATTCCCTTGGAAAGGGGTCAGGAAGCTTATTCTCTTATTGAACTGATCTGTTCAAAAAAGCTTCTCCTAACATTTAAGTTGCATGGTCCTGAATCCTTCCCTTCTTGCTTCAACAGGAAAAGGATGGGGAGTTTTGCGTCATCCAACTGGTGGGCATGTTGAGGGGCATTGCATCTGGTATGAAGTACTTGGCCAGTATGAACTATGTCCACCGGGATTTGGCAGCCCGCAATATCCTTGTCGACAGCCAACTGGTCTGCAAAGTATCTGACTTCGGCCTCTCCCGTGTCCTGGAGGATGACCCTGATGCGACCTACACCACTAGCGTAAGTGATACCAGGCTGTTGTGCTTCTTAAGTTGTTATTGTGCCCCTGCATTTCCAAGGAAGCTGCGAAGAGTGGGAAAGGGATCCATCTTTGCCATCCATTTTTCAGAGATGGGATAGTTACCATGGCTGAATAAATTAGTGCCAGGGTTGGCATTTGGAGGAGCTCTGTCGGTAGCATAGGAGAAAGAAACAGAGAAGCCAGAAGGGAGGAAGGAACTCTTGACTAGCTGGCAACAGCTGATCAATGAAAGGAATGCATGCTATCACACATCCTCCAGTGGGAGGAAGTCTGGTTGAGAGCCCAGCATAATAGGGAGCCAATGGGAACCAACCCAGACTTGAGGAACACCTGAAGAAAGGGGAGGGAGGGAGGGAGGAAGGAAGGAACATTTCCCAGGCCTCCTGAGATGGCTGGCAGAAGTCTCTGCCCTGGGACCGGAAGGATCTGACTTCCAGTCATCAACATCTGCCAGTAAGCTAAACCTTGTTAACACTGTTTCCCTATCAGGCACTTCAGTCATTGCCGGAAAGTGGAAAGACCTATTTACAGAGCCCAGGAGTTTGAAGATACTTTCCTCCCCCAAGTCAGATGCCACTTCTGGAACCAGAGGTTCTGATGCTTTGTTTTATTTGTTTGTCATCTGCAGGGCGGGAAAATCCCCATCCGATGGACGGCGCCTGAGGCTATCTCTCATCGCAAGTTCACCTCGGCCAGTGACGTCTGGAGCTATGGAATCGTTATGTGGGAGGTGATGTCCTATGGTGAACGGCCTTACTGGGAACTCTCTAACCACGAGGTGAGCTCTTGGATGCTCTTGCATGGGTGCTGGCTGAGGAATGGATGGTGTTCCTATTGGTGACCAAAATGTTGCTGGATCTCCTTACTTTGGTTTTTTGTGGCCTATGAAGAAAACCAATTCTAGGAAATATGGTCCCAGTTTCAGAAAGCAAACAGAGTACCAGCAGGTCCATTCATCCAAAGATCCACATTTTAATGAAGAGATTTCCCCCCACCCCCACCAAACGTGGTGTGCAGTCTTGTAATATGGATTGTGTTTGTCCATCAGTCTTTCTAGAAAGTTCTCTGTGCATCAATCCAGCTTGCTTCTGGTTGAAGCTCAGCTACAAAGAGAAGTGGGTGCTGAATGTCACTGTCCCTCACATGAGATTTGTGCTGGAGCACGTGGCTTGCAACACTTCCTGCCTGCCTTTGCTAGTGCTTTTTGTGCTACCGTGAGAGACAGATGGGTGCTCTTTCCAGGGTCACCCATCTGAATCCCTTCCCTGTTGCACCATTTTATGGTACTTTCCTTCCCAAACAGGTGATGAAAGCAATTAATGAAGGCTTCCGGCTTCCTGCACCTTTGGACTGTCCTTCTGCCATCTATCAGCTGATGATGCGGTGCTGGCAACAGGAGAGAAGCCAGCGGCCCAAGTTCAACGATATTGTTAGCATCTTGGACAAGCTTATCCGTGCCCCCGAGTCTCTCAAGTCTTTGGCCGAGTTTGACCCTAGGTAGGTGTTGCCACATGTACCGAGGGCGGTGTCCCCTGCTCTCAGAATCTTACATACTTTCTGTAATTGGGAACAATTCCTCCATGTCCTGAGATGGAAGCACATAAGGAAACAGGCCAAGGAATAAGCTTCCAACTAGCAGTCCTCCTGGATTTTCTCCGGCCACCTGCCCTCTTTCCCCCATACTGAGAAAAGACCTGTCTCTAAAGAGCTGAGGGTCCCTTTTTTGTCTTCGAAGGATCTCCATCCGCCTACCTAGCACCAGTGGCTCAGAGGGGATCCCTTTCCGAACTGTGGCTGAGTGGCTGGAGTCCATCAAAATGCATCAGTACACAGAGCACTTCATGGCCGCTGGGTATAATGTCATTGAGAAGGTGGCGCAGATGACCAATGAGTGAGTGTGGCTAACAGATAAGAAGCCCTGGGCAGCTTTCGCGCTCTTCCTCCAGTTTTGCCCACATGCCAGCCGAGCAAGCTTTCTCCTTCTGTTGTCTTGTGCTGCTTCTTTTGAAATCTCTGAGAGAGGAGGTGGCTGGAGTCCATAGTCCTCTTTCAAAAGATTTTGAAGGCTTGATCCCTTCCCTGTTTGCAGTAAGGAGAGAAGCCCCTCTTTGCTCTGCTTTCTAGTGAGAACATTCTGTGCCCGCATGGCTCAGTTTTCCATCTAGATCAATTTATACATTGATGTCCTGCTTTTCTTAAGAAAATAAACTCAAAGTGGCTGTGCATGGGAGCATCATCTCTCAATTACTGGGGGCGTATGGGGGTCTCCCCCAGAAACACGTGACACTGGCAAAGTCTTCTTCTCCCTCTTGTTGTTCTCTCCTCTTGGGAGAGGCTGATCCAAGCATGCACCCTATAATTAAGCCACTTTATGGGGCCAGGAAAACAGGAGTGGCTTGTTAAATGCAGATGGGGTGCCCAGCCTCCTTGGATCACTGCTAAGGGAGTCCGCACCTTCTCTGCACGGGGATTGCTGGGAACCTTTCCGTGGCATTCAAGCTGTGGCTTCTCATATCTTGCTGTGAGCTGCGTTTTACATTATACTTTTCTTCTACAGTAAACTTGAAGGCATTGAATGTCAAGATGCGTTTTGAGAGTAAAAGGGGATGGGATGGATGTTAAACGAGGAGAAACTCACCCCAACTTTTCCCTCCTAAAATCACAATATAATCTCACCACCTCTTCCTTTCTTCCCACTCCCAGTGATATCAAGAGAATTGGAGTACGTCTACCAGGACACCAAAAGCGAATTGCCTACAGCCTCCTGGGACTGAAGGAACAAGTCAGCACAATTGGCATTCCAATCTGAGGTGGACAAATCTCACCACACGTGGGTGGCTTTGTCGCCCAATTTAACTGCCCAGTGGCCAGGCCAAGAACCATGTGGCAAAAATACTTCCTGGTACGTACTTGAAGCGCAGAATCCAAGTGACCTCTCTTACCAAGGGTGCTGCCTCACAAAGAAGAGTCGGACACCTGTCCTCCCCGGCGCTTCCTGAGCATTGCTTCATATTTATTGCTTGGTCTCGGTTCTCGCTTATCCGCTACCCTGTGGTGCTGGAAGTCTCCAGGGTGAGGTGGTAGACGGTGCTGCAACCCCTGGCCATGTGCTGCCAAGGAAAACTGCCAAAAGCCACATTTCATTGCTCCTGCCTCACTCCCAGCTTGGATATATCCGGGGGCTGCCGAATGCATAATGCCACCCACTCCCCGCCATCTCACTTCCTCCATTTGCAGCCTGGACAAAGTTGGCCAAAGCAATGCAGAGCTGTTCGTTTCATTTCCAGTGCACCCAAATCGACTCTTGGAAGCTTGCTAGGTCCACCGGCCTGCTGATGTCCACATTCAGAAGTCCCCCCGGCTCAAAAAAATGTCACCATGCTGTTTTTGTAGGTGTGGCTTGGTCCTTTGCTTTTTAAAAGAGAATGGAGATGGGAGAACTCTATAAATACAGCTTGGATTTAAAGCCAAACCTGAATTGGTTAGGATTTTGGGGATTACAGAACCATTGGCGCAACTATGGGACCATCAGCCTCTTGGTCTGCATTTCTCTGTTCAGGCAACAAAGGGCTATTCCTTTGCCTTAACAGTTTTAAGAAACCCAACCTGGTTGTATGAAAAATGAGGCCTCACACAGACTCCGCTCTGGCATTTGAGAGTTCCAGCTTTGAAGTGGTTTTGCTGAGGATGACTGAAAATGATGCTCCACGGATTCATGGCAATTGCCCTCTATTTATTCATCTTTTCCAACGGCCGCCCCTCCTCCCCGTTCCTGAAATGCACTCTGGACTTATTGACAATTGTCCTTCCTTCATATTATTGCTTTCCATTTTTTAATTTTAATTTATTTTTTTATATTTATTGTTTTAAAAAACTACAGACTTGTTGCTGTTAAAGATTATCATGCACAACTTAAACAAAAAAAGTTTACTTTTTATGTGCATGAATATTCTCTAGCTTTAATAAAATGTTTTATTCTTTGTTACTGTGTAAACTTGCATTATAGGGAACACGGTGGAAATACTTTGTTTCTTTTAAGGAGCCAGGTGATTGACACTGTTAGGCCTCACAACCAGCTTCTTGAGGGTTCTAGGTTCAAGTCTTGCCTTGGGCTTCTTCCTCTCCCAGGGGGTAGCAAGTAACCATAATACTAGAATTCAGAGTGGTCACTGAGTGGTAAGAGACTCAGGCCCATGGTATGAAAGGGCATCTTCATACAACGTATAATGAGTTAAACAGAACTTGCTACCATACTGGCTTTATGAAAGGGATTAGTCCAGTAACCAGACCACCTCAGCCTGATCTTCCCTTTTATATTCCCACCCCCTTGTGGGTTTTAAGCCATGGAAACTGGCAGGCCTTAATTTGGACTTGAAAATAGACTCCTCTGGGCAACTGTAATTTAAAAACTTTCTGAGCATCACTCCACTCTTCTTCCTTCCTTTCACCTAAGTTCATCTGCCATCTGTACCTCCTTACTTACTCACAGTTTCTGCTTTTTTCCTATGCCTGTGCTTAGAGCGTCTTCCCAATACGTTGGAAGCTGCCTGCTACTGAGTGAGGCCCTTGGCCTATCTAGCCTAGTACTGTCAACACTGACTGGCAGCAGCGGCTCTCCAGAGTTTCAGTTATGGGTTTTTCCAGCTCTACCTGGAGATTGAACCTGGGAGCTTCCACATGGAAAGCAGGTGTTCTATCTCTGAGCTATGGCCCCTCTGACTGCTAGATCATGAACAGAATGTAATAATGGGGGGGGGGGGGCAGGGGGGAGAAGACACTAAGAAGAAGAGCACTTGGAGATGTCCATTTTCAGAGATAGCATGTGGGAGTGCAACCCTTCTGGAAGTGGGGGGGAGGAGGAGAAAGAGGGAGGAATTGTATCTTTCAATGTTCCTCCCAATCTGCACACAGAAAACTAGCAAGGCTGGAACCTTCTCCCCTGACCATTACTACCTTTCCACATGGAGGGTGCTTCTGAGATGAGGCTGTACTCAAGCACTCTCTAACACTGCCGTGTTCCTCCCCCCCCACCCCATCACTCTTGTCTTCCCCATGTGCAATGAGGATCAATGTCACTCTGTACAGTACCTGTGAGTCATGTTACAATAGTAACACTTCTCCATTGCATGACAATACCTGTCTGTACAAGGTTGTGAAACAACTTTTAATGTTTTAATTTCACGGTGAACACCAACCCTGGAAGGGAAAAGATGGGAGGCCTGATAAAGGGAGGCGGTGGATGCATGTCGGACGGAGTGCCAAGCTACAAATTAGTTCCAAATCCTCTCCGCGGAGGGGCATGGCAGCAACGCAAACCCTGTCAGGCCGTTTGTCGTGTCCCCCTCCGCCCCGTCTTTGCTGCCGAGCAGGAGCAAGACGCTGCTTGGCTCCGCAGAGCCTGCTGAGCCAGTCCTGCGCTGGCTGGCTGGATTTTCAAGAGGTGGTTTATCTTTCCCAGTTGCTGGCAGGTCACATTTTGGGAGATTGCAAAATCTGGAGGCATACGGGGGAATGGATATTGTAGCCTTTGGCTGGCGGCAGGTTGTCAGAGTCTCAGGCAGAGAAGAGTCTTTCCCACCATTTCCCACTTCCTTCTCATGATTGGAGCTGCGGCCAGGGGTTGAACCTGGGAGTTCCTGCATGCAGAGCAGGCGCTGGGGCCTCCACTGAACCAGGCTCACTCTCCTGAGAGAGGCAACCCAAGGGGGAGATGAAAAAACAGCAGTGAGGGGACAGAAGAGAGGCAGAGGTTTGGCAGGCTAGCTGGAAAACATAGGGGGGAGAGGCCCCACCGCCTGCCTGCCTGCCTGCCTGCCTGCCTGCCTGCCTGCCTGCCTGCGGTCAGAGGAGATATCCATTTCTCCTTTACTTTGGGGTCTCAGTGAGGCATCTACCTCCTAGAAGAACTGCCCAGGGCTGAGCATTCCCACGCAGTCCAGCACCAGGGCTGGTGACGGACGGACGTTTTTCTTACAGATTTGTAGGTCCCTCCTTGACCACAAGGGTTAATGTCTCAATTGAATTCCCCTCTCCCCACCCCCTCTGCCTCCCTTAATCTTCTCCCCACCCTCCGCAGCCAGGGCCCCCTTCCCCCTCCGGCCCCCTCTTCATTGTTCTCCGACTGTCCTGTGATCCCAGCATGAAGGTTGCTCCAGCAGCCCATTTCCCTCTAAAACCTCCTTTGTCCCTCTTCCTCCAAGCAAGTAGCTCCTTTGCATTTTAATGCCCACTTCCAAGGAAGCATGTGCCATCAGCAATTACAGATCCTGTAACAAAGATCTGAGAGGCAGAACACAAGCTGTGGCACAGGGAGGGAGATCATTATGGCTCCCAGTGGAAATCACTCCTACCTCCATGCCGAAAGCAGAATTTACAGGGTCAAACTGTACTGGGCATTACACATACTGGGTGTTTCATTTCGCCTGATACTTAAACCAGCAGTGCCTCCTAAACACAAAAAGTAAATTTCCAACTACAACTCCCCCCTCCCCAAGGGACGTAAGACCCATGCTGGATCAGACGATGGGTCCATCTTGCCCGGCATTCTCCTCCCACAGTGGCCAACCAGATGCCAGTGGGAAACCATTTCCGGGGAACCACTATATTCTGTCTATTAAAAAGAAAAAGAAAGAACCCAAGGCTGCCTACAACGATAGAATAGCCATCAATATGCAAAACATATAGATCAACAGTAACCATGGGGAAGCAACAATAAAGCAACAGCACCATGTACATTGATGGTGCTATATAAATAAATCAATAATAATAATAATAATAAATGCAACAAGCTCAGAAGTCAATTACATAACAAGAACAGAAACCCCACCAAGAAGCGGCACATGAAGGTGGCAGCTGTACCTGTCTCCCCAGCGTCTGAGGTACACTATCTCTGAATTCCATTTAACTATTGTGGCTAATAGCTCTTGATGATAATGAAAAGGGTAATTTATTCAATTTATGATTAGCCCTATAGCCAAAGCTCACTGAGCACCTTTGCTGGGGAAGGGCCATGACAAGCTGCCCGTGGCTCTTCCGCGTCGGTACATATTCCCATATCAACACTGTCAGGAGGTGGCTCAACAGAACCTGCTACAGGAGCCAAGACAAATATTTGGGTTGAAGTGTACAAGGCTGAACCCTCCCCTCGGGGCCTGCACCCAATCTAAAAATAATAAGCCCCAGGCTTTGTTGGGTCTGTTTTGCTTCATCCCTGCTGGGATAAAGCAGTGGATTTGGCAAGGGGATGCAGCTAGTCCCAAGCGGCAGCAACGGCAATTATTCTCTGGGTGAGTTTAGGAACACTGGCTTGTCCTGACTTGGGGAAGAGATGCGCTCTGATCTCCTGAGCCAGCCAAAGCTAGAAAGGCTCAGCCACTGGCTTGTAGGGGGAGAACGGCAGGTGGCATTTATAGCACAGCAACTGATATTCAGAGGAGGCAGGCTGGGGGGGGGGGAAAGCTGGACAAGGCAACTGAAGTGGGGAGGGAAAGATAAGAAGCCACCCCCACCATCTTCAGCCTTGCCAGCAGGGCGGAAGGAAGGGCATTTTGCCTGCCTCGGACCCTCCCTGGCTCATGCTGAAGGATTGCTCTGCCCATTAGGTATGCCAATGGGGTTTAGGTGTACATGAAAACAAGAGTGCCTCCAAGCTGCACTGGAAATGCATTGTTCATAAGGTGCACAGATTTCGAGTGGATACTCTTTGTCAGGGTACGATGAAAAATGGGTGAAATACAATGAAAACACACACATCCATTATTATTTTTTAAAGTATAGCAAAATACAAAATAAATATGAAAGGTCTTTTGTGAGAGCAACCTTTGAGATCAGCTTCAAGATATTTTTTTAGATATAGTAAGCAATATAAATATCAATTAAAGAAATATTTCCTCTCCGAGTTCTTCCAGTGCTTTGCCCCTGCCACTCAGTACCAGGTTCCTGCAGTGCTCAGGATTAGTCCCGTCCCCCCATGCTTAGCACCCTCTGGGCTCAAACCTGCCTATTGTGGGTGTTATTAACACTTAACATTTTATTCAGCAGCAGAACTGTGCCAGATGCAGGAGAAAAACCACAGAAACGATGTAATCCGGCACCACCAGTCTCAATCAATTATTAGTCAAGGACCTCTGTCTTGACTTGCGGTTCCATCCAGGAAGGGAATCACCGTGGCTGCTTCTAAACACACTTTGCACGGCCCAAAGTCCCCCACCTCTCTGTTTCTCTCATCCACCACCCTCATGTGCCAAAAACCAACAGCTCTAGGTGAGATCCCTGGCAGCTTTGGGTAGGGCTGGGAAAGGCTCTTGTTTGAAATAGTGGAGGAGCCCTGCCAGAGACTAAGGCAGTCATCTGGCTCTTTAGAAGACTGCTTACTCTGCTTCCTTCTTTTGGAAGCTGTTTATGCCTTGCAGTTGTTGTGCTTACATGGGTGTGGGGTTTAAAAACATGTTTTCCTCTGTGCTTGTTTGTTTTGTTAAAAAAATTGTAACTTTTACTGTGCACTGCTTTGCGTGGAAAAACAGCGCACAAGCTTTAAAAACAAAATGGTAGGGTATATGCAAGGATTATCAGACCATACAAAATGCAAACAGCAAATCGAAAAGCATTATGTAATAAGGTGCAACATGGGTAATAAACATGTCATTAACAAGGTTTTAGGCAAATATAAACCCTTCACAGTGTGGTGCATGGTGGGGGCAAAGGCCCTTATAAAGGCTCGTCAGCCATACGGAGACCTTTGAGTAGTTCTGGAAATGTTGGCTCTCACAGCCTAGTTTGAAGGCATGGTGAGCACCATTCACTGTCCCTTGGGACCTTGGGACGTGAACATGAAAGACAAACCTTAATATATACATCTCATGTGTTTTTTTAATTGCCTGTCACAATTAGTTGATTTCCAATCCTTTGTTTGTTGAGTATGGGGGACACTGCAAAGCTTCCAGAACTCGCTTCATTTCCCTTCCCATCCTCTCCAAAAGGGAAAGGGAAGAGACTCGGTGACCCACATGGGTCACTTGGCACAAAAAGTGGCTTGGAGGAGCAGTGACCCTTTCAAACTGGAGCTTGAGAAAAATGAGTCAGCTTGAGAATATATTCAGCTTGGCTGCAAAAGAGGCCAAACATCCCCCCGCCCCCTCAGCATGTGGCACAGCAGAGCTCTGGGTACTTCGCTGCCAAGCTTCTAGCTGCCACGGATTGGCGGGAGGGTCTCGTGGAAGTTGGGGGGTGGGAGCAATTATTGGCCGAAATCCAGGGCTGCCTGAGCAGACAGTATGGCTGTGTAGTGACGTATCAGACTGGCAAGACAGCAAGCACCTAACAGTCCTGAAGCAATAAAGATGGGCGAACTAAGGCAACTGGATTCATAAGTACAATTTGCTGACTCTGCCCGTTGACTTTTCTCTAGCATTTTTTGCTAATCGCTTGTAGAGCCAGCACCGTATCTAGGAGATCTTTAATTTTTTAAAGCATTAAAATTAGCACTTCATTATGGTTCAGTGGTGGAGCACAGCCTCTGCATGCTGGAAGTCCCATGTTCAGGGCCCACCATCTCCAGGTAAAAGGGTCTCTGGCAGCTGATAGGAAATGCATTTCTCTGCAGAGAGGCTTTTGCCCTGGAGGTAGGTGGCCAATCTGACTGGAGCAGCGAGTGGAGGGCAGGTCAGCAGAGGTGGAGCCAAGGGGTACAGGAAGTAAAACAGCCTTTGAATCCCAGACAACCAGCAACCCATACCACAGAAATGAAGGACTAAGGTGCATGAACTTTAAGCTTACTGTACAGTTTCCTTGCCACAGTCCTGGAGGAGGAGCCTATCAATGGCTACTAGTCCTATATGCTACCTCCAGGATCAGAGGTAGTATGCCTCTGTATACCAGTTGCTGGGGAACATGGGTGGGAGGGTGCTATTGCACCCGTGTCCTCCTTGTGGGTTCCTGGTCAACAGCTGGTTGGCCACTGTGGGAACAGAATGCCAGACTAGACGGACGTTGGATTGATCCAGCATGGCTCTTCTTAGTCACACAAAATCAGGATGCTGTCATTGCTCTGCCAGCCATCAGTCTAGATGGATCATTGTTCAGACATCTCAACAGAAGGCAGCTTCGTATGTTAGATTCCTTGCCCTCCTAACATACACAATCAGGGAGCCAGTCCTAGTGGGAGCACATGACTAGGTGGCCCACTTCTGCAGTACTAGAAGTGTTTCAGGGAGGATAAGCAGACTTCTGGTTGACGTAGATAACAGAGCAGTTCTTCTTACCTGACTCCTTCCAGCAAATCTTGGAATCCAGCCAGGGGATTTAAAAAAAGAAGCCGTTTAAGCTAGCAGCCATCCGCACATCGTGTGGCAATGAATTCCACAAGCAAATTATGTGTTGCACACAGATATACTTAGAAGCCACAAGTGCTTAAGCCTTTATCCAACAGGGGATGCTCCTTTTAAGCTGCCTTTTCCCTGTACCTTCTTCGTTACATCCAAATGAATGAATTTGTTTGTTTTTCCCAAGGTGGGGCAAGACATAACTGGACCCAGTATTATACAGTGGGGTTTACATCCGGAATGGCCAACCGGGCGCCAGCTTTCCCCCCCTGAAAACACAAGATGCAGCCCCCTTGCCAAAGCTCAGCAGGTCAGGATCTGGTTAGTATCTGGACAAGGGACCTCCTGGGAAGCCCATATATGCTACCTGGTGTTCCATCATGGAAGAAATTGTTTGCCCACTCATAAGGAGGAGAAATAATGTTTTCAAGTAATATTAGAGAGAAGCCACACTGTAAAGGCCACAATTCTCTTCTGAATTTGTATGCAAGGTGTTCGTAATACCCAACATTAAATACCTGAATGTCATGCTTTGCCTGAGCACACGTGTCCTGTACATGAGATGACACCGACTCAATCATGGGACTTGCCCACTTGTTAAGAGCAAAGGTAGGCAGCCTACCTCCCCCACCCACCCCTAGATATTTTGGACTATGACTCCCATAAGCCCCAGCCAGCACCAGGTTACTGGAGGGCACTAGGTTTGCTATAGGAGTGATTATTATTATTATTATTATTATTATTATTATTTATTTATATAGCACCATCAATGTACATTGATGCTATAGGAGTTCAAACTCTTACTAAAGGACATGGATGCTCCCGTTTACAGTTGCACTAGCTACAAAGACGGGTGCCAGGCAGACCAGCTGTGGCTCCTCTTTTCTATGGTCAGCAAATGACACACTGGGGAGTCACAACTTTTATAGATCGCCCCGGGACCCAGGGGACTTCCTGGATTCCATTCTCATTTTCCCAGCCCTCACTGTTGACCTCGTCGGAGTTGGATGTTCAGTTCCTTTCCCGTTTTGGCTGAGTCATGTTTACTATCGGGTAAAATGGGTCTAATCCAACCGCACCATCTCCTTTGGAAACTCTGGTGATGTGATTGCCAAGTGCTTCCAACAATTGGGCTTGAAAACTTTACACAGCTATATGTGTTTCCATCTTTCATAATTAACTGCATTGGTAAGGTCAGAATTCCAAAGCTGAAAACAGCCCAAGGAGGAGGAGACTCGTTGTGAAGAAATATTTATTTATTTGATTTATGCCTCCACCCAAAAAATTGTGTTCAAGGCGGCTTGTATGGCTAGTATTCCACAGGGCTGGTGCAAAGAGAGGAGATTCAAACTATAAGAAGCCTTCTCAGAAATCATCCAACCTGACATAATGTTATCAACATTAGGCCTATTCTGACCGGCAGCAGCTCTCCGCAATCCCACACAGTAAAAGGCCTTCCCACCATGGCTACCTGACTCTGGGCTACAAAGCAGAATTCCTTCACTGTAAGCCTGACACAGTTATTAAACTACTAGTACCATTACCAGAGCATTTGAAAAAAAAGCAAGCAATTCATTTAGAAAGGCACTTTCATCTGAGTTTGAAGACTGTAATGCGTAAGAGAGACACCCCTCTTTCTTGGAGAGCCAGGGATATCCAGGGCTGAATTTCAGTTAGGACCCAAAACAGTCAAATAGTTCTAGGACCTGTGCGATGGCCATGAAGCTGAAGCTACCTTGAGCATATGGGGAGAGGCCATATGTGCTCAGTGGCAGCAGAAGCGATTTGCATGCAGAAAGCCCCAGGCGCATTCTCTGAGAGCAGGGATGGGGAAAGTGTGACCCTCCAGATGTTGTTGGACTGCAACTCCCATCATCCTTCACTACTGGCTATGCTGCAAGTACTGATAGGAGTTGCAGTCCTCACTTTCTTCTGAGGACCTGGCAGCCCAGTGCATCAGGCTGCTTCTCTCAAGGCTCAGTCTCCCGCACTGCTTAGTTAACACAGACACACTCTTTTTCCTGGGCCTTGACCTGGGTAGCTCCTATGGCAGGAAATGTTATCGCTAGAGGTCAATCACTTCATGACAGTGTGGCCTGGATAACCAGCTGGAATTGTTTTCGTTAATCAGTTCGCCGCATAATGTTTAGCTGGAACAGGAAATAATGTTCATACAAACTGGATGGTGAACTTAGGTTAGCTGTCACAGCATTTTCCATTTAAACAAAAACTATTTTCAAGCTGAAGTATGTTGCTCTAGTTTCTCCTCAGAATCTCTGCAGGGTTTGAAGCATGAAGTTAAACTTCCTTTTCATAAAGGAGGCAGAGAAAGGAAACAGAACAGCCATCCCCCTGGGAATGGGCAGTCTGGATTAAGCACGAATCAGCACAAGTGACTGTGGCAAGGAAACTGTTTGATTTGGGGCATTTCCCAATGAAGGGAGGTGGGGGGAAGCTCATGGCAAGGCCACCACGATCACTAGGAGACAGCCGTCGCCCTGGGAAGTGCGATGGGTGGTGGAACAATCTCTTGCGGAGCTGCCAAGTCAAGGCTGAGCACCTGTAAACAGGCAATGCTAGCTGAAACGTGGGGAGCTCAAGTCTTCACTCAGGGCCTGGGACAATGGCTTCTCTGCACACTGCTGCAACTTCCTTTTGTTAATTCACCTCCAGGACTTGGCAAGAGTCCATGTGCCTGTGACTCATCTCCACGGCTCGCACTCCCTGGAGGCTGGCGCCTTGGTGGTGCAATTTGTCCCTTTTTATTTTACTGGCTTTTCATTCTTTTGGGGGATAGATGGAGCCCCAGGGATAGGGGCAGCTTATTCGCCCACTGAACAGGCACGGTGTGGGTAGAGGCAGGGCACATCCCATGAGCAAATCAGTAATAAAGCAGACCTGAATGGGATCAGAGATACCCCTACAAGGTTTTGTTAAAATGTGAGCATATGTAGGAAACACAGACTTTCTTTTCTGGGGTGGAAAAAAGAGCCATTCTCATCCTCCGCTAGGTTCACATTAGCAATTCTAAGTCATTGTGATTCCATTAAAGGGAGAAAACTGCAATCGGTGTACAAAAAGAGCCAGGGTTTAGAAGCCAGAAAGTTTCCATCCATGACACTAAGGCTGCATTCATGCAAAGGCCCACAGTGGCTCAAGGCTAAGCTAAGAGAACCCTTCTTCTCTCATACGTTGTCCTTTGATCACAACATTTATACCACCTGGGCAAAGCTTATCTCTCTAGAACATCTGCCAAGCTTAATATAGGACATGACTCAGGCACAGCTTCACTTCAAGCCCTATTTTGGAGATCTTTGGATGCGATCTCCAAAATAGTACATTGTCCTAAGCAGGATTCAGTAAACCAAGTTGAGAGTGCTTTTGAGCATGTGCAAAGTGCCTTTCAACAGCAAGTGTCCATAGTAACCAGACCAGACACTAGATCTTGAAATATGAAGTTGCATTGGTCCATCTAACTCTAATTAGTAGTGGCTGCTCTGGATTCTTTCTGTAGCACGACACTGCACTGGTCTTTCTTTCATACCCTTCCCAGCCATGGCTGCTATTTGAGACCCCTTTAACTGGAGCAGGAAGCTGGGCCGGTCTGCATGCAACAAATGGCCCTTCTGATAATGCTGAGCTAGGCCTGACTGGCACAGCGATGCAGGTTCTCTGGCAAAGAGAAGTCATGACCAGCCCTGGTACTTGAGATCATTTAAACTTAGGAGACAGGAATTAAGCCCAGGATCTTCTGCCTGCAAAGCACACGGACCTCTCCATAAGGTTCCCCATCCCACAGTTTGCAGAAAGCAGGGAAGCATGAGTTATGTACGTGTTTTGCTCTCTTCCCTCACCACCATGAAGCCAAGACTGCACAAGTAAAACACAGCTGCTCCACAGTGGCCTGTGAAGACTAGACCTGAACGCAAGCAACACGTGGCAACCTGGCTAGGAACGGGGCCCAAACCCAGGGCCCACAGGCTCCGGCTCCTGCTTTCTCCGAGCACAGAACTTGGCCCTTTGCCTGCTGCCCCTAGGACAAAGCACCCCACTGCTTCCCCATCGGTGCTCCTGTCCCCTTGACCTTTGCCTGACTCAGCCCTGCTCTGCTAGCCACAGGGCTTACAGCACTGGCAGCTGCCTGGCCCTCAGGAATGTGCGGCAGAATACCATTTACAAGAGAGATTTACGAGGGGGCCTCTTCCTGCCGGGGATTCACAGAGGGACGCAGCCTTTGAGGGAAACGGAGACGAGGGCACACAAAAAGTACCTTCCCTCTTCCAGCCATCTCCACACAGAAGGCCCCTGTTTCCTTCCGACAACAAGACGTGGCCACTGCCATCTGCCTCAACCAGCTTCCGTCGCTTCCCGCTGGGCTGCTACCCTAGCCCTTCCAGAGGGAGCAAAGCGGTCGTCTAGCTGAAGCCTGTGTCCCATGACCAAGTATCCTACACCACCTAACACCCCAAGGCAGGTACCTGGCCATCCTTTCCTTAAAGGCCTCTACATAAGGAGATGCCACAGCCTTTCAGGCGGGATGCTCTTTGAACAGCTCTCTAAAGGTCTGGCCTAAAAGCCACCTTCCTGCACCCGGTATGTTATGCTTCGGATGGGGGCACCATGAAGCCAAGACTGCACAAGTAACTGTCATCTGGTACAGTAGGGGTCGGCAACTGGGGTCACTGAGCCAGATGCAACTCCCTAAAGAGGAGTGCCATATGCCCACCCACCCCAGAGGCACGGAAGAGAGGTGGAAAAGGAATGGCAGGTGTGGCTACAGGGGGCAAGAGCCCTGGATGGGTGGGGCCTGGCCTGCCACCTTCTGCCCTACTTGCTGACCGTGGTGTCTGTTGGCTCCCTAATGGTGTTAGATCATATAAATATTCTAAATAAATAAATAAATAAACAAACCCACCCAAAACATGAACTGCAACATTTCTGCTAGGGGCACATGACACAGCTCTTCCAAAGAGCTGGAAGCATTTGCATGGGAGCCAGGGAGAGTAGATGTCTGAGGGGGGTTAGAGGGGTTGGTAACCAGGTTTCCTACAAGTACACTGAGTCAGAGCAGCTTCCCAGGCTGTCTCATTAATTACAGTAGTGTGTTTCCCGTTGTTCAAAGCCCCACATGTAAAATTAAAGGTGGGCAAGAAGAGGCCAGTGCAGAGGCTCACAGGGCTGGTTTGACCAAAGGGCCTCTGCCCCTTCCTGCCCCCCTCCCCACCCAAAAAATACCTGCCGCCACGCTGGGATGGCTCTTCCAGATGGCCCTGGCTGTCTACTTCTGTCTACAACACCTTCTACTTCTGATTCTCCCGTGTTTCCTTACCGCTTCTTCCATCTTTTTCCTTAACAGAGAAAACCTGTGAAGGAGAAAGAGGCGGAAGAGTTGCACGACAGCTACTGGTCACTTATGCTTAGGAGCCCTCTGCCTGGAAGCACCCTCTGTATCCAGACCCTTCATTTTCTAGGCTTGAGTCCAGGGTTTATTTCAGGTGCCAGCCAATGGACTTCACAAGTAGTGGAGAAAACTGCAAAATCCTGTCACTTCGTACAGCAACGAGGCATCAGGCCCACACCAATCCCTCTTGCTACCTAAGGCTTCCAAGCTGTGTCTCTTGTGAGATGATGGGACAGGTCAACTTCCCTGAGAACAGAACTACTAGGGGGAAATTTCCTAAATGCAGATGAAGAGGAAGAAGGAGAGTTAAAAGGAATCCTGACGGTTGGAGCATGCCAAAAAGTCCTGCCTGCCCTGCTTTCCCTATTTGGGGAGCATAGACAGGCTGCAAGAAAAAGAGAGAGCCATTTACAAATGTGCCCCATCTGGTTGCCAAGAAGAGCTTGTTCAGGTGCAGAAGGGATCAGGCACGTGGCTGTTTACAGGCTTGCTTTATTATCGCTTCACATTTCCAGGATACGCCCAGGAATTCTAATCTGGTTCCAGGTTTAAACCTTTGTGAACTCTGGCTCAAGTTAAGCCCTGTTTGTAGGTCTAGGCCTATGCCTCACTCTCTGATAACATGCAAAACACCACAGCAGGAGTGTGGGTGAGATGAGCAGCCACAGATTCACATCAATTAAGATTCCACTTACTCAGACTCTGATCTTCCAAAACTCCCCCCCCCCCTTTTAATAGTATGTTAAACGTGTGAGTCATTTCCCCAGGCCTCCTTACTCTCTGTCCAGGATGGGGATACTAGTGCCAAAATGGTCTTCTTTGTTTGGTTTCCCTGCAAGTTGTTACCAGCCAAACCATTTGCTCCCTGCTTCTCCCCTCACAACACACCATTTCTAACAAACAGCTGCATACGCTGGAGCTTGAGCCCATGAAGAAGGCAGCAAGGCGCCAGGCCTGGCAAGGGGAGGTGTGTGAATGAAGGGTGTCTCCCGAGAATGCCAATCGCAGTGCAAGTGAAGCAGGGTAAGTGTGTGTGTGTGTGTGTGTGTGTGTGTGTGTGTGTGTGTGAAAGACCTCCTGACAGATGCTCAGTTTCACCTATGCGTGCCTGCCAAACTTTGAAAGCCTATAACCCAACCAACCAACAGCCCCCACCCCCGCGAGCGCACACACACTACTTTGCACACACAAGGACTTTACAGACAAGAAAATGACGCACCCAGTTTTAAAAAATAATAATTCAGCTGTTCCACATTGTCTTGTTTAAATGTGATCAGGAGGATGAATTAACTGTTAATTTATTCCACCCTCTTGGCAAATGCTAATTTGGGGACATCCTGTTTGGCTTGCTAGAAAATAAACTGAAAAATAAAAGAGCTTGCAAGGCCTTCGGTTCTGTGTGAGCTATCGAGTAACTCAGATTTAGCCAAGTTATCTTCATTTACACCACTCCGAAATTTTTCAGTGGGGAGCGGTATATAAATATTCTAAATAAATAAATAAATAAATGATTTATCTGCAAATGAGCTGAAATGCCTAGAGAGGAGCTGAGTCCTCTTCTTCAATGTGTTTCAGTACAATCTAGCAAGCTCACACAACAGCAAGTCTGGTGAGAGTAGCTGGGAGTGGGGTGTTTATTGCATCAGGCTGGTAATCCTGAGCATCCGATGTCCAGGGTAAGGGCTGCAGCTCAATAGTGGGGCCCTTGCTCTGCCTGCAAAAGGCCCCGGTGCAATTACCAGCCTCTCCAGGGAGGATCAGGAAAGACTCCTCCTGCCTGAAACCCTGGAGAGCCATTGCTACCAGGCAGTGTACACCAGCCTTCCCCAACACGCTTCCCCCAGACAGTTCTGGATTACAACTCTCAGCATTCAAGGGCCATTGGGTGGGGTGGCTTGGGCTGATGGGGGATGAAGTCCATCTGGAGGGCACCAAGCTGGGGGGAAATCCAATGGTCTTACTCAGTATAAGGCTGTTTTCAAAGTTTTTCCCCAGAGCAGCGTTGAGATCAAGAAGGCTGCAACTCTGAGCGTCCTCACTATCAGTAGCTCTCCTAGTATTTTCCAGCTGCCCAGAAGCACAAACCCTCACCACTGACCGAAGAGGGCAAAGGGACGCCTCTCCTTGGGACTCCTTTTCTCTTTGAGCAGTTCAGAGGCAACGCTGAGGGGTGGCCTCCCTTTGCAAGGCAGCAGCAAGCCCCACAGCCCTTGCCATCTCCAAGTAAAAGGGTCTCGGATAGTAAGGCTCAGAAAGCATCTCTGTCGTGACCTTGGGAAGCCGCTGCCAGTTCACTCAGTATAAGGCAGCTTCTTACAGAGGGAGGCCAGCTAGCCCAGGGTCAGAACACGCACTGAAGTTCCCAAGTCCAAATACTCCACTTAAAAGGGCTGAGAGCTAATTACACACTAAAGGGTTGAATATGTAGCATGCAGCTGATCCTCACCCATTTGCTTGACCTTGAAGCAAGCATGGCTTGGGACCACCCACTTTTCCCCTCTACCGTCCCCATGGGAGATACAAAAGAGGGGAAACCCTGCATCGGCGCCAGCACCCACACTTTATTGGCTTGATTCGCACACATCCAGCGGTCTTTGCATTTATTACATAAAAATGTAATAAATAAAATAAATAAATAAATAATAGTTCAGCCCCCTCTACTCAGCCCCATGAATTCTGCAGGTGGGCCTTGCAGAATTCTCTCCCTATGCTGCCTCACAAGGCGCATGGGAAAACACAATTAGGAGCTATTGGGATAGGGCAGGGAAGCGACTGACAGACACTGCCTTGCCTGGGATAGGGCACATTGCTATTAATTAGGAGCCCGTTAAGAGTGTGCCAGCCCTGCAAAACGAAAGAGGAAGACCACGGTGCGGTGCCAACTGTGACCAGCATGAGGACAGGAGGTTCCAGCTCCAGGTGAGTCATCCCCTTGGCTCTACCCAGTCGGAATATGTTTGCCCTGAGATGGGCGCGGCCTTTTGATTACATTCCTAAGTCTCCTCTCCCGGCCACCGCCGCCACCACCACCACCAATCCCAGAGAGCCCTTTGATAAGAGAGGGAGGAAGGGAGGAAGGAAGTTGTGGTGGCATGGCTGGCTCTTCAAACACATTTTGCTTTTCCGCCAAGCAAGCAATACCCCCCTCCCCTTTCTCCTACATGGCACACCTTTTGGTTGGCAAGAGTCCCAAGGGCTTCCAGGTCTGATAAGAGGCATAACTTTTTTAGCTTAGGCAAGGAGAGATCAAGAGTGAGGAGTGGCAGAAAGATTAAAGCAACTGGCATGTGACCAACAAGACAAGCAACCATTAAGATGAAGCCTCCTGCCCACCCCCACACAAGGGATGCTACTGCCAAAGGGTGCCTCTATTGCTGGCAGATGCATTTCGCAGTGGCATTGAGGAAAGAAGCGTCCCCCACTTTGAGTTGCTACACCTTTCACAAGTCCGGGGTGGGGTGGGAGGATGGCTAACTTGTGACACTTATGGGTGTTAATCTACCTAGAGTAGGGCTGCCAAACCTCAAGCCCTCCAGGGTCTCAATCCAGTGGGCCCCACTCTCTTCTCCCCACACCCAAACCACTGACAGGTTGGTGGATTCCTGGCTTTTCCCCATTCCAAAAGTCTGAAATGCTTCTCTTAAGGCTTAGTTGCTGGCAGGAAGAACTTACGGCTGAAACAGGCTGGTATATTGCCCCTGCCCCTTTTGCCCCCCCCACCACTGGAACACGCCCCCCCCCCCCCAAGAGCTTCTCTGAAATGGAAAGTGGCCTCTTGGATGGAAGGGGTTCAACACCCCCTAACCTAGAGCTACACCATGTCCTTTAAGTAGTATAAAAAGACGGTACTCTTGGTTGGCCCCGTTCTTGGAGTTGAGGGAGATCAACTTGCCAGCCAGGACTTCGAGAACTAGTGTCAAATTCTTCTAGCGACCTTTTCACACACTGCAGGGCAGGGCATCTAAACTCTACAGGCAACTCCCTTCCATTTGTACAATTCTAATATTTATACGCAAATGTGTATTTCGTAAAATTCCAATTTTTGTTTCCTCCTTTTAAAACAAAAGTCACCTGGAGTCATGGGGGATATATGTGTGTGTGTGTGTGTGTATGTAGATAAGTTAGGCAGATAAATAAACAGAACAGGATGGTAGCAAAGCCACAACGAAGCTCCAGCCTACACGTCCAGGCAAGTGTTCAGGGGTTCTGCTGTTTACTTCAACCTGCCAAAACAGCTTAACCTGCATTTATGTTCTCCAGCAGTGACACTCCTGTGCCGTGACTTTACAGAAAGATGTCGACGTAATTCCCCTCCTTTAGTAAGAAGGCGCAGAAGCCATTCTAAACTTTGGCTTAAGGGCTTCATGGCTGAGCTACTTGCAGCCACTCTACGTCAACAGCCCTGTCGTGTTCAAAACATTAACACCAGAACAGGAGCTCTACCTCCTCCCTTTGCCAAATGGAGAATTCCACCAGCCGCTCAGGACGCACATCCAACCCAAACAGCACCACGGAGGTACCTAGCCCTGGTCCCAGGCTCTAAGTCAAGGAAACCTAGAAGAGTTTACACAGACTTCTGGCGTAGGTTTCAAAGAAGGCTGTAAATTCACAGGCACATTCCTGCAACTCCTATTCACATCCGATAGACCCAGTCAAACCAAAGTAAAATCTCATACTGAGGGAGGTTCCTAGACCTCATAATTTCAGCCAAGCTATACATTTGAAACACAGATTCCAACCATGGACAGGTAGAAAAGCAGCAACTGTGGAACAAGAAAGCAAGGGGAAGACGACTCCGGACCAAACATGAGTTGGACCAGGCAAGGATTCCTACCCTTGGTGTCTTCTTCACTTCACAGATGATGATGGTGGTGGTGGATCATGCAGGATGGCATCCTTGCTTTCACGCAGGACGGTGTGGGCAAGGAAACCTCGCGTTCCAGCACACTGCTCCACAGCTCTTTCTGGGGCTTGTCCTCTCACGTGGAATCCCCCTCTGGGATACTCTGCCATTTTCTCCCCCTTTTCTGCTCCTAGGGTTCAGAGTCTGACCTCAGCCTTTTCTTGTCACTTTCTCTCTGGCTTGCCGTGCGCAGGTCAGTCTCTCTCTTTCTCTCTCCCCCTGGGCTTTTCAACTCAACCGAGTTTTTCTCCGGGACTCTCTGCCCTGTTCACCTCTTTTTTTGCACATCTGGAGTTTGGGGGCAGCCCTCTTCTTTTCTTTCTTTCTCTCTCTCTTTCGCTCTTTGTGTGTTCCAGTCTCTCTGAGGGGCTGCAGCTGCTATGAAAAAAGACAAATTCCATGTTAGCCCTAATTAGCAAAGGAATCGAAAATAGAACTGCCAATATCATAATGCCCTTATACAAATCTATTTTGCAAATGCATTTGGAATACTATGTACAGTTCTGGTCATTGCACCTCAAAAACGATATTGTATGAAGATGCAAGAAAGGACAACTGAAATAATCAAGGGTCTGGAGCAATTCCCTTATGAGGAATGGTTGCAATTTTGGGGTTCTTCAGCTTAGAAAAAAGGCAAGTAAGGGAGGGACACAATACAAGTGTATAAAATCATGCATGGTGTGGAGGGAGTGGCTTGAGAGACATCCCACCCCCCAATAATACTAGAACCCAATGGGGTCATCCCCTGACACTGAGTGGTGAGAGTTTCAGGACACATAAAAGGAAGCACTTCTTCACACAGCACATAGTTAGAATATTCACTACCACCAGATGGAGTAATGGCCACCAGTTTGGACAGTTCTAAAAGGGGATTAGAGAAGTTCAATGGCTACTAATCATAATGGCTATGTTCTACCTCCAGTATCTGAGACTGTGTGCCTATGTACACCAGTTGCTGGGGGACATGGGCCGGAGGGTGCTGCTGCACTCATGTCGTAATTGTGGGCTTCTCACAGGTTGGCCACTGTGAGACAAGAATGCTGGATAAGATGGATTCTCCTTATGTTATCTCTTTCTTTGGGTTTTCCCACTCATGCTGTTTCTTTCTTTGGTGCTTCCTCATTTGGGTGGTTCTCTCCCTGGGCTTTTCCGCTCAACTGGGTTATCTCAGGGGTGCTCCACCTTTTCTCCTCCTTTTTGCACTTCTGGGGTTTCCTTGCTCGTTTCTTACTCCCTGGCCTTCTGCACTCAGGTAGGTCTCTCTCCCTCTGGGCTTTCCCACTGAGTCAGATTCCCTCAAGTGTACTCCACCCGTTTTCTTCTTTTTAGCACTCTTTGCTTGACTCTTTCCTCCACTCTCTCGGTGGCCTTGTGTGCTCAGGTATGTGTTTAACCCTGGGCTTTTCCCATTCAGGTAGGTTCTCTCTGCAGCACTCTGCAAGGTGATCTCTTTTTTTATATGTATAGTCTTGGAATTTACGGTCTGCCTCCTTCCCTCTTTTGTTGTCTCTGGCTCCTGAACTTGGATGAGTCTGAGTTTGTTCAGTTTCTCTGAGGGTAATCTGAGCAAGGGACTTATTGCTCTCTGGAAGTCTGGAGTGAGTGTGGCCTTCCCTTCAACAGTGGACTCCCCTCCTCCTCTACCCCTCCTGTGGCTGGCTCCTCACTCCTTTCTAGTGCTCCGGGGTGAGCTCCCTCAACGTCCTGATCTGGTTCTGGGCCAGCTTCTACAGGCAGTCCCATTTCTCCAACTCCGCCCTTGGGCTGCCTGCTACCTCTCTGCCGGCTGGCCTCCAGTTTTTTTGTGGCAGGCTTCTGTCTCTCCTGCTCCTTCTTCAAGCTCCATCCATTTCTTCCTTGTTGGTGTCAATTCTTGGCATCAGCACCGCAACTGTGCAGTCAAGCCCCTTCTCTGTAGCTTGCCTCCCAATTACCTTGTGGCTGCCTTGTAAAGGCAGCATGCGGCTGCGTGGTAACATCCATGTGCAGCGAACACTCTACATGCGTAAGGCTGTGGGGAGGCTTACGTTGGAGATAGAATTGTCTGCCCTGAGATTTGTGAGAGGGGCCCTAAAGGCTCAATATTTGGACTGTTCCCATAGAACTGGAAAGGGTAATTTGGATGTACATTTGGTCAGGGCCAGCTCAAATGTAGAAGAAAGCTGGGCAACTGCCTGTGGACTAAAACTCCCAGGGGCACCGATGTAAATAATTAGGAGAAAGAAAGAGAAGCTGTCTTCATTTCTGGATTTATCTGCTTTTTCCATGCATTCTTGTAAGAGAAATAGGGTTTCCAAGCGGTATTAGTGATGTGCCCAGGAATCTGGGGGATAGCGTTTAGCCAAGATTAACTAACACAGAGCATAAGAGCTGGTGGTAAAGTTACTTGAATAAAAAGGAAAATAGCAAAGTAGTATCCTGGGCAACTGAACTCTTGATAATTTAATGTGCAATTGTTGTGCTGCTCAAGGTGCTCAACCTATAATTAGACACAAGAGGAGGATGGGAGAGCATTCTAATATACTGAGGGCAGCAAAAAACTTTGCACCATCCCTTCATTTAGTAGGACATGTGAATCAGTGATACCTTGAAGAGGCCTGAGGGAGATGGAGGCATTACTATATCCGATGCCAAGAATTAGTATGTGATACTTCCTGCAACCTACTGTATCTTTTTTTCTCTGCCTTAATTCTTCTTCCTGCCTTTACAAAAAATGCTCCAGAAATCCAGCAGCTGTGAAGCACCTCTCTAAACACCACATTATTCACCTCTTCAACCGAAACACCCCTCCCAAGCTAACAGACAGCCTTAATCTACATTGCGATCCTGCGGTCAGCAGTTATAAAAACCCATGCTGTAAATCTGTCGCAATCGGACAGTGCTATCTCTATGGTTTGTTCAGGAGGTTTTAAAATAATCCCTTAGTGAGACATCAGGTTCCTGTAGGTGATGACACAGGGTTTATATAACCGGGTTTTCAGGCTGCCCTTTAATCAGCTATAGTCATGGGCCTCCCATCTCTCTCTCGTTTGCTTTTGTGTTTTCTTCTCCAAATAGCAATTTTCAATCTTTCCTGATTTATGTTCCTGCCTTGACAGCGGTTGGCCTTTCCCTCCTTTTCTTCAAAGTAGCCTTTATGCAGTTATGAACCATGGTGGTGAAGTGGAACGTCTCTCTCTTCAGAGGCAGAATCTATCTCTCTGTTTCCAGTTCAAGTGTTCCTCTGCTTGCAAAACTGGAGCCAAAACCACACCTCTCACACACAAAATAGAGGTGTCGTCAGTTTCGGGGTGCCCTGAGGTTTGCAGATAACCAGAAGTTTTTAGAAAAACACACACATGCCAGGGTTAAAACCTCTGCAGCAACCTCTAAGTAGTTTAACTGCATGGAATGTTGAGTGACTGAGAGCTCCACCAGACGAGTGTTTTATTGCACGCTCATTGCTGGGCACTCACGGATTTTCGTGGGCCCCTCTCACAATGACGTCTGCCTCCCACCCCTTCTAGCCTTTTTGTCACAACAAAAAAACACCCAGTAAGTCCTACTTATTTTTACGGATGGAAGTTGCCACTATCTCCTGCTGTGTGCAGGAGAAGCAGCACGATCAAAATGGCTCACTGGACAGGCCACGTGCAAGTTGTTTACTTCCTCTTTCAAAAAAGGAAGTAATGAGCAGCAAACACACCGGCGGAGAAGTAAACGCGATTTTCCCCAGTGTGATGACACTGAGTGAGAACAACTGACAGCTGGGTGGGAGGCGAAGTGAAACGTAGTATATGGAAAAGGAGAAGATACATATTTTTAAAAAGACATAGAAATAACCAGTTCATTGTCTGGATAGATCCGTTTTCCAGTTCACATTGAAAAACCTTTTAAAAATATCCCCAGGGACAACAGAGAAAGCTGCCCATAAAAACCAATGTAGAATTTTAATGTACCTGGGATTGGACCCCCTTCCCAACCCAAAAAACCTCCCAAACACAGCCAAACACTGGAGGTGGGGGAAGGAAAATGGGGCTGAGGGGATTGAGTGGGTGGAACCCTGAACAGAAGCACTCCACACTGTCACATTTTGTTGCAGAGTCCCACTTTTGTTGCTGTTGCCAGTTGCCGGAAAAACAGCATGCAAATGCTATTGCCTTTAAGCTCTGTTTGTGAGCTTCCTAGAGGAAGCTGTGGGACCAGATGGGCCTTTCAAATGATCCAGCTCTTCTTTTGCTCTTAAGGACAAATGTCAGAAACAGCTGACTGAACAGGAATCAAGACTTCATTTGGAATGTCTTGCTTTCCACCTCAAGTATCTTTTATGCCAGGTTCTCAGAAAACTGGGTTAATAAGTAACCAACCCTTTCCACACACACAAAAATCCTGTGAATATACACAGAAAATACTTCACACTCAAAGGGTGCTCTGGAGGGGGGCTTGAAGGGCACTAGAGGACTCTGCCTGGGTCTCAGTACACTTGAATGTTTTCATCAGTGGCTTGAATGAAGGGCTGGGGAGAATCCTTATGAAGTGTAAAGGTTACAACAAACTTGGAGGAATAGTTAACACCTCAGAAGATAGGAATAACATTCAAAATTACTTAGAACGGAGAACTGGGCTGAAATTTAGAAGATGAAATTCAACAGAAGTATTTAGGCAAAAAAAAGGGGGGGGGAACCATCAAACGAACAAGTATAAGATGAAGAATACCTCTCTTGGCAGTAGTACATGTGAAAAGGGCCTCGTGATTGTAGTTAAATACGAGCTGAATATGAGTCATCAGCATAACGCAGCTGCAAAAAGGGCTAATGCAATTTTAGGCTGCGTTATTTGAACCATCATTTCAAAGTCACAAGTTCCACTTTATACTCCCCTAGTCAGTACTCGTCATCTGGAGTACTGTGTCGAGTTCTGGGCCTTGCATTTTAAGGAAGTCATAGCCAAACTGCAATGGATTCAGAGGAGGGCAAGAGAGGTGCGCAGGGCTATGGAAAACAAGTTGTACAAGGAAAAGTTAAAGGAACCCGGTGTGTTTAGCCTAGAGAAGAAAAGACTCTGGTGTCTGAAGGGCTGCCACATCAAGGAGGGCACATGCTTGTTCACTGCTGTCCTAGAGGGCGCAGAATCCTAGAATCGTAGAGTTGGAAGGGGCCTACAAGGCCATCGAGTCCAACCCCCTGCTCAATGCAGGAATCTGCCTTAAAGCATCCCTGAGAGATGGCTGTCCAGCTGCCTCTTGACTAGATGCAGGGCTAGATGTAATGGGTATAAGATACAAGACGCTAAATTTCAGTTGAGCATGGATGATAAGATCAGTTTGCCAACAGAACCAATTACTGGATTTGGGGGCTGGGGTGTGTGGAAGTGTCCCCTTGATGCATGTCTTCACGCAGAGGCTGGACAGTAATTTGTTGTGTGGATGCTCTAGCTTTGGGTTTCCTGCACTGAACAGTGGGGTTGGACTATATTGGCCCCCTCCAGCTCTATGATTCTATGAAGAGCAGGGGGTTGGACTCGATGGCCTGTAGGCCCCTTCCAACTCTGCTATTCTATGATTCTATGATGAGAGGGTGACATGTCTCCAACAGCAGCTGGTGCTGAATATTTTAAATAAACCTCAAAATAGTCTGTGGAGGCATCAATTGTTTGTCTCTTCCAGCTTCTACAAGCCCCAGGAGTTTCAGAACATGCTGATCTAGACTTTAGTGGCCAAACTAATTTCTATTTAATGACCACGGTAACAAGGATTAAGAAGTTTTCTGCTGTACAGCCTAGGACAGGAAGAAAGCCATCCAACTAAAAACACAAGGAATGTAAGCAGGGCATTTTTGCCATTATGCTAGCCATGAATTATGTCCTGTTTTGCCCATATTGCTGTCTCCATAGGATTTGAGAATTTGCAGATTCCATGGTGCATGACCCTACAACAAGCCAAGCCAATGCTATGTTACATCCAAATCATTATTTTGTCCAGATCCAGATGTGTCCCACCCCCACTTATTAGATGTTTTCCTGACGCTAGAGCATGGTCAAGCTGCCAATGTGACCAGAATAGCCATGCCTTAACGTTAACTGCAGAACTATCATGCATCTGCATTACCGCTGCTGGTGAATTTTGAGGGGAGGAAAACAATGCGATGTGCATCGTAACACGGGAACAGACTATTGCATGTCTAGTGAGGACATGACGAAACTCACCAAACTTGTTGTGCTATTTTGGGATTCATAGATGTCATGTTCTGTAAATGGGAGAAAAAGCAAGAAAGTACATTAGTCAAGTGGGTTTGTTGTGCTCGACTTTCTTGATCTGTCTGACACTGCTGTCAGAAGGTGGGAGAACACTAAACACTACTGAGCTTGTGTCATCAACACCTGTGGCCCCCTAAGCGCTTCACTGCCCCCCCCCGCGAGGTTGATCTGTCTCTCCCAGCCCCACACAATTTCTCTGTCATTTGCACTCCCTCCCAGTGGGAGAGTGGTAAATTTTGAAGCTCAGGTGCTCCATCGTGACAGCCTCCAAAGCCACATGCCCACGGAGAGCCTCACACCGCAGGCACCCAGTTACTGTGAGGATGCCAACTAAGCTCAGAGGGAGCACCAGAGTCAGAGGGAGCCGGCAGATGGCATAGGCATCCCTGATCATCACAATGTGTTAGTGCTGCATCCCTGCAAACCCTGGCTCTGCTACACCACTGCGCCCTCCACCATATATCCTGATACAGATCGCTCTTTTCCCACCATGGCTTAGCATCAAGGAAAGAGCTGTCTGTATCAGGATCACTAGGGTGTGCATGTGTGCGTGTGTGTGTGCGCGCGCATGCAGCCCGAATCAGCATCACACACAGCACTTGTGGACTGATGTAGTTCATGTTATTCCTGTTGCTTCTGCAAACAGAACTTGGGTGCCAGTTTTACAGGTCCATTTGCAATAAGCATCAGGAACGGTTCTCCGGTTCCGCAGCAATTATGGCAATCTCAACACCAAGAAAGACAGGGAGACATGCTTGATCGACAGGACTTTGCAGCTCATTTCCTCTAAATGACGGAGCAAAGTAAAGAGCAGCTTCTCAAGATCCTTTCCTTCCTCTGGAAAGAACCCTGGTGTTCTGGGGATTTCTCCCATCCTGTCTAATCCTGACCTGCTTTGAACTTGCTTGGCCAGGGAAAGGATCTACGCAATGCAAATGCATCTTTGCTCATTATGTTTGGCTTGGATCAGAGAAGCGGAGGCGTCTTGATAAGGTGATAAGTTTGTCTAATCACGCAGCAGCAGCAGCCATGTTGTACCCCTCCAGCTGTCATGTGATGCTCACTTTGCTGAGTTAGTGCCAAACTGGGAGGGTGGGTCATCCTCCTTCCAGAGGAGCAGAGTGACTTTGTTGGCACTTAGAATTTCACTCAAAAGAAGGCAAAAACCTCAGGGTAGTTCTGGCTGTTGCACTGGCCAGGTTTCCCAAGACGGAAAATGCCAGGCTACTTCCATGTTGTACCACAAAAGACTGGAAATTATTCCCAGACTGCAATCATGACATTCCATACAGCAGAAAGGATGCCCAACATTAGGCTACAGCTGCAACAGCCCCCTCATTCCAGAATATGTGTCTCCTGTCCTTTTTCTGTCTGGAAGATTGTACTGTCTTGAGCATGTCGGTGCCACATGGCAGGCTGGGTGTGGAAGAGGCATTTATGGCTGTGTGAGTGTGTAAGAGAGAGAAAGAGAGATCTTGGAAAGCCAACCAGATGTTCCCTAATTGCTTTGATAAATACAGCAAGTTTCATCTCCTTGATTTATGGCAGGAGTGGTACTGCCAGCATTTTGACTCTAGACAGGCAGACCTCAAGGCTGTGATTTGGATTTATGCAAAGGAGCAGCACCACCATGAAGGGGACCAAGCTACCACTTTTCACTTGCTTGGTAGCATTTGGAGTCTACCTAAAAATGGTGGGTGGGGGAGACGCACAGCCATTTTGGCAACAGCTGCTTGCCAAAATCTTTGCATGAACCCCCAAACTGGCTCAAGGCATCCAGCAGCAAATCTCAAGGGTGTGATCGCCTAACCATGGCAGGGTGCCATTTTAGGTAACCAGATCCATGTACACGCAACAGTGCCCTTGGGGCTGTAACTAGAGTCTTACCCACCCCTGCTGCTCTTCCGTGTGGCTCTGATGTTTATACGTTGCCGCCTATTCCCCAGGGGTGGTCGCGTTTCTTTTGAAGGAAGGAAAACAAGCCATCGCTGTAATCGTCCAAATAAACAACGCCACCCTCCACCAACGGAGACGAGAGCCAGGGTCCTCTCTGACTGTTTCCCAGGTACATCAGGGGTATCTCCAGACAAGGACTTGGCCCCTGGAAAGAAACACGTATGACATGGGTGGGGAGTAAGGAGACAGGCCCATAAGAAGGTTCGTGCTGGGGTGCTACAAGACATTTCACAAGCTTAATAAAGGTAATTATTGGGGAATTGGATGATGATGACAGAAGCAAAGGTGCTGCGGTTAAACACAAGTGCGGCAGTTTGCCGTTTGGAGGCATCTGGGAGACATACTCAAGGGCAATTAATGCGGATTAGTAGCTCCTTAATAATGCCCATTCATCACTCCATTGAATTAACTATCAGTGTGGCTAAAGGGTGAGTTTTTCCCACAGTTTCTAAGGCTTCTTTAGAAATGTCATGGGAGGAAGGGGGCTTTTGTCTGTCATCTCACCACCACGACATTTGTTGGACTTGGCAGTTGTGAGGAAGACGGTGTGTGTGTGTGTGTGTGTGTGTGTGTTAAGACCGTGGACCTTTGAATCAGAACCTGATTTTCTTAGTGTGGTTCTGCAGCCTCCTTTATTTATTTATTTTATAGGCCGCCTTCCGTCCAATAAATGGCACTCAAGGCAGCTAGGTTTGATATATCTAGAGAGAGAGAGAGAGAGAGAGATCTATTTCGTCCTCTCTTCAGCTGCTCAGCCGCAGCCCAGCCCTGCTGCACTGCCAACCTCCAGCTCCCCCCATTCCCATCCCCCCACATTCCCCATTTCTTGCCGCCTTCACAACCCTTTCCAATCTTTTTTATTATTATTATTTCCAAACATCAGTAAATAAAAACACTAACAAAACACATCCACAAAAATAAGACAAAACAAAATCAAACAAACAAACAAAACACCAAATAAAATGTTCTTCCAATATTCTCCTCAGCAAAAATATATAAGAATGTTGTCATTATGATAGTTTTTCTTCCGCACCGCCTTCCCCCTTTCACCATCCCCCCCTTCGCGCCCCCATTTTGCCTCCTTATCCTTCCCCCTCCCGGCCCCACAAAGCGCCTCAAGGCTCCTCTCCCTCCCTCCCTCCCTCCCTCCGAGTTCTTTTCCGCGTGTTTTCCTTCCCTCCCTCCGTCCCTCGCTTTGTCTGTCTTTTTCACACCTCCTTCCGCCCCTTCACTCCTCCTCGGAGGAGGCAACAACAGCCACCTGTGCGCCAACTTCCAATTTGCCTTCCCCTCCACTTCCATTTCTTCCCCCTTCCCCCAGCTCTTCAGTGCCTCCTCGCACCTTCCTTCCTCGGCAAGCACACACCTTTGCCTGCTCCTCCGGAATGCCGTCACCACCCGCGCCCCCCCCCACCCACCCACCCTGCCTCCTCCGCGTCTTCTCCACTTCCGAACCCCGCTTCCCGCCCCTCCAGCGCCCGGGGTCCCCCTCAGCCTCTCCCGAGACGCTCCTGGATATTCAACCTGCGTTTTCCCTTTCTTCCTCCCCGCTCAAACCTCGTCTCTTCAGTGCCTCAAAACTTAACGATTTTTAAAAAAGTTTTCCTTGTTCTTTGACATTTCATCCCTCAACTTTTCTCTTCCTTCCTTCCTTGGCATTTTAATCCCCTCTTCCGTCAGGCTTCCCTCACTCTTTTCTTTGAAACTTTCCTTGGAATTCCTTCAGAATTTTCTTTTCCCTCTCAACTATTTCTTCCCCGCCCGTCTCTTATATTTTCTCCTTTTAAAAAATACCTTATTATTAACTTCTTGTGATTATGTTTCCTTCTTATCGTTGTTGTTTCCTCAGCCCCTTCCCCTCCTTTTCTCCCTCAGGCCCCCATTGTTCCCTTTTCCCGCTCATTCGTTACCGTTTTGGGCGGGAAAGAAGTCCAAGGTGAGGAGGGCTGTAATTCGCATGCGCAATACAGGCCCCGCCTCCGCCCTGGGTGGAAACTCCGCCCCTTCCCCCTCTGCGTTCTGGAGCGCCTCCTGGAGGCTGGAAGCGGAAGAGCGGGGGTCCTGGGTAAGGGCAGCCACGTGGGAACTCTGGGGCTCAGCAGGCCTTTATTTCCGGCTTTGCCAAGGTAAACAGCAGTGTTGTCAGCCCTGACTGGCAGCGGCACTCCCTAGTTCCAGGCAGGGTTTTCCCCAGCTGGAGATTGAACTGGAACCTCCTGGACCAGTAGGGAGGGAAGCCGCGTTTGTGCCCCATCAAAGCCCTGGGCGGGGTGCCCCCCCCCCCGCCGGAGGAGCCCCACAAAGAGGCCAAGGCAGGCAAGAATTGACCCATGGGCTGGAGAGACATACCCCAGAACTGTTGTTGTTTTAAATGGATACTGTTGTTTTATATTGTTGTTTTTATGTTTTTGATTGTTTTAAATTTTGTATACTTTTTTTAAAGCTCACTGTTTTTAACTTTTGTAAACCGCCCAGAGAGCTTCGGCTATGGGGCAGTATATAAATTTAATAAATAAATAAATACTGGGCTGCTGGCAGGCAAAGGGCAGATAAGCTACAGGATTAAGGCTGTCGAGGAAGACCGGAGGATGGATGCCCAGGGGGGCAGCAGGAAGGGGGTGAAACGGAGAGGAAGATGTAAACAGTAGGATTTAGGAGGAGGCTGGATAGGCGAGGGGAGCAGGCCGGCCTGGCCACCCACGTAACCGGAGGGCCTGCTTGCTTGGGGCGCCTGTGCAGGCCTGGCTGGGCCCAACTGGGGAAATGTGAGTCAGGGTCCCAAGGCGCCCATCCCACCCCCTCAGGTCTTGTGCATCCTCTGCCCTGTTTCCAGCCTAGCTGCCACATTCTGTCGGTGCAAAAACCTTTTCCCCATCAAGCACATTCCGCCCCCTGACCCCAATTTATTAGCCATCAGTTGTTTTGTTTTTTTAATTAAAAAAAAACCTTTAAAAGTGTACTTATGGATTTATATCCCACCTTTTACAAAGCTGCCAAGCCGGTTAACAATTCATCACAATGAAACAATAAAATACATTAATGAAAACAGCATAATAAAAACAGCAAGCAGACAGGAATCAATAAAACAAAACAGGAGCTGGTAAAAGGCCTAAACGGGCAACTTCATTTTTTTCCAATACCTGCACATGCAAAGAGCAGCAGGTGGCTCCTTGCCGCAGGCACCTCTAGACCCTCGTCCCTCCGTCTGTCTGCTCATTCACCTGTCTCTTTCTAGGTGGCAGCTGCGGTCTCCATCAAATAAATGTGTGCGTGCGTGCTTCTCCCTCCAGAACTATTCTTTCACTCATGCACATTTATGCAGATGTGCGCTGCAGTCCTATGCATGCCGAATACTGTCGAGGCTTCCTCCCTAGTGTGCTCAGGATTGCAGCGTTATTGATTAAGCTGCTGAAATTGATATGACCAGTTAAGATTCCTTCCACTTGAGTGACGGCCTTCATAAGAGGAGCCATGCTGGATCAGACGACGGGTCCATTCCTGCCCAGCAGTCTGCTGCTGCAGTGGCCAACCAGCTGCCCCAATGGGAAACCCACAAGCAGGGGGTTGGACTCGATGGCCTTGTAGGCCCCTTCCAACTCTACTATTCTATGATTCTATGACGTATTAGCACCCTCCTGCCCATGTTCCCCAGCAACTGTTGTACATAGGCACACTCTCAGATACTGGAGGTAGCATAGAGCCATCAGGACAAGTAGCCAGGGATGGCCTCCTCCTCCTCCAGGAATTTGTCCAACCCCCTTTGAAAGCCATCCAAATTGGTAGCTATCAGTGCATCACGTTGTAGTGAATCCCTTAGTCTAACTCTGCTGTGTGAAGAAGGTCCTTTGATCTGTCCTGAATCTCCCACCGGTCAGCTTCATGGGACAATGACCTCATTGGGTTCTAGTTTTATACTTTGAATGGTTTTAACGTTTGTGAACCGCCCAGAGAGCTCCGGCTATTGGGCGGTATAGAAATGTAATAAATAAATAAATAAATAAATAGTATTATGGGAGACGGAGAGAAACGCCTCCCTGTCCACTTTCTCTGCACCATACAGCATTTTGTGCCTCTCTATCATGTCTCCCCTCACTCGCCTTTAATCTAAACAGTCCCAGATGTCGTAACCTTCCCTTCTCGGGGAGTTGTTCCAGCCCCTCAATCACTTTGCTAACTATTCTATCCGTTTTTCTTCTCAGTGTTGTGTGGAGTGACGAAGTTCCATGTGGCTGGCGGCCCCTGACCATATGTTCAAACAAAGGAGGCAAAAGTGGATCGCTCCCAGGTGAGGAATTAGGAACAGAGAGATGACAGAACGGACTCTTCAAACTGGCCACATAAATTTTGCCAGAGGACTTCCCAGGACATGTGGCAGGACAGTATTAGGCAGAATGTATCATGCATCCCCTGCTTTTCTTCCTGATGGTCCTTCTTTCTGAAGCACGTGGTGGGAGCACATTTCTTAAGGCCTGTTTGGCCACATTTATATGAACCACCGAGCAGAATGGGGCAAAGACTGTCCCTGGGTTATTTATTTATTGCATTAGCCGAAGCTCTCTGGGCAGTTTACAAAAGTTAAAAACAGTAAACATTAAAAACAAATATACAAAAGTTAAAAACATAAGAAGCATAAAAACAACAACAAAGTAAAAAAGAGATGCCCACGCCGTGGTCTCCTCTCTGTCTACGTTGACTTCAAAGTATCATGGGTTTTGTAAACATGACTTACCCCACCAGACTAGGAGAAGCTTGATGGATTACTGTTGAAGCACCCTAGATATTCAGCCCCATATTTTCAACCAGGAAGGGGAGCTGGGCTACTCTTCCCAAGCCCACAGCAGGGGGAGAACCCACAGGCCGTTTTTCATTCCTCGCTCTAGCCCCACCTGCGTTATGGGTCTTGTAAAATATGCAGCCTGTTGCGCTTGATATATATTGGTCCATAAATAAAACCCATTCAATATTTTACGATGCTCTCTGGACTTTTTTCATTTTTTTATGACCCTTCTTTGCTTCTGATGTGTGATGGAATCCTGTGTAAGAAATGGATACTCTCACCAGCTGTGCTGGGGTGCCGCAGGAATCATCGGAGGCGTTGGAGCCAGGTGGGGAAGAGAGAAGGGGGGCGGGGGGGTGTTCTCCTGCTATGGGGAGGAAAGCGGATCCTTTCATGCCTAGCTGTAAGGTTGGCCGCTGCTTCAAATTTCTGGTTTCTCACTCAGACTTCAAGCCCTTAGACAAACCATGAAAATATGGAATTTAAGCAGGATCCATGAGTCATGTTGCCCAGATCAGTTACCCCTTAACTCTGTTTAATGATGCTGCTGTGTTAGTAATGTGGCCAACAGCCTCTTCCGCCCCACATATATGGGGGACCAAGCCCCGCTCAACGTGTGTGTGTGTGTGTGTGACGGAATGAGGTCTCGGAGCCCTGAAATGTTTAGGCCGGTGGACCCCTTTTTTTAAAAAGTCCCTGCACACACAGAACCAGCAACACCACATGCAAAGGGCTGGGTTAGAAGCTGTCTCCTTGATGAGCTTATTTTCTACTTGCAGGGAGTTTGTTTTACATAAGGAAGCATTAAAAATGAGGCTTCGTACCTGCAGTTTGCTACACTGATCCAACTCAAGCCCATTAAGGCCCTGATTCTGCTACATATGGAGAACCAGCCTATGAAACACGGAGGTGTACCTAATTCTGACTGAACTGACACTCAGCACCCAGGTATGTGATTTTATTTTGCGTTCCCAGGATCCCCCTGCTTTTGAACCATGGGCCTTTTAATCTATGTATTGTACTTCTGCACCAGCTTGCTGAAACCCACTAAGACAGTTTACAGACTTTTCAGAAAATAAAAAAACACAATCAAATAAAAACACAAATCTTAAAAAGCCATAACGAGCATGTTAAAAGCCAAGTTAAAAAGAGGTGCCTTAACTCCGTTCCTGACTGCTCAGAGGATGGAGACCTGTCACAGCTCTAGCAGGAGGAGGAGGGCATTTGGGAGTGACACAGGAGAAAGCCCTCCGCGAGTGGGCTAGGTTGTCTTCAGGAGGGCCTCCTCTGCTGATCTGAATGACTGGAGCAGGGCCGTCCCCCAGAGAGCCAGGCCCTAAGCCAAGTAGGACTTAAAGGTTAAGATCAACTCCTTTGATGGAGCACGGAAAACAGCTGGCAACTGGTGAAGACCTTTCAGGGTTGGGGTGATGTGATCACAGTACCATTCACCGCTTAGCTGCCACGTTTTGCACCAAACGAAGCTTCCGGACCCTCTTCAAGGGTAGCCCCACCTACAGTGCGTTGCAGTAGTCTAACCTTGACGTAACCACTGTGTGAAGGAAATGCTTTCTTTTGCCTGTCCTTGTATTTCGAGGGCATTGCAGCTCATTCAGTTGTGTGTGGGGCGCAAATTCCATTTCAGAGAAGCTCTGGGGAACCGCTTTCCAGGGGTGGGCAGAACGGAAGTGGAAAAAGTGGGAGGGGGCGAAATACCAACATATTGGGTTCTCAAGCCCTTCTTGCCAGTACCACAAAGCCTTTGGAGAGATGTTTCCACCTTTCAGAATGGGGGGGGGGAACTGCCCCGAAGCAGCCCGCCCCAGCATGGGGGACCCCAAGAGGGCGCAGAGCAAGAGGCTAGCGTGAAGCACCCATTGGGGCGACTGTCATTTCCAGGTTGCTTTGGAGGGAGAGACAGCGGCCTGGCCTGGCCTGGCACGCGCCATGTCTTGGCTCTGGGGCCCGTTGAGGAGCGGCTCAAGCTGAAGCATTTGGGGTTTAGGTTTTTTATTTATTTTTCAGTTTAGGCAAAAAGACGAGTCGAGAGAGCCATGACAGAGGTTTGTAAAATTAGGCACAGATGTGTGGAGGAAGCGGACAGAGAGACATCTCTCTCCCGCTGGAACGCCGCGGTCACCCGTTGGAATGAGGAGGCGGCTAAAGAAAGGGCGTCCCTCGCCCAACGCGCCATTCAGGGATGGGATTTGCTGCCGCAGGATGTGGCCCGGGAGCGGGGAGGAGACACACCTTCACGGCAGAGGAGAAATGGGGAGGGGGCTGTCATGAACCTTCAAGCCCCAGAGGTAGAGGGCATTGGAGCATGGAGGCTCTCTTCAGCTCTCACGACTCTGGAGGGCAGGTGGTGCGAAGGATGACAGGAAGCCCCTCCTTACGGGCCTTAGGGACGCTGCCTTCTACGGAGCCAGAGCCTCGGTCCATCTAGCCCAGTACGGTTGACACTGACTGGCAGCAGCGGTGGCTCTCTGGAGTATCAGCCTACCTGGAGATGCCGCTGGGGCATCCGCTGCGCGCAGAGCAGGGGCTCTGCCACGGAGCGAGGGCTCCCTCCGAGCAGGGGCTCTGGGACGCCCTCCTCCTCCTCCTGCCAGAGCCGCGACGGGCCCCCATCCTCTGCGCGATCAGGAGCGGAGTGGAGGCCACTCTTTCTAACACTGGCTTTTAACGCTGCTGTTACAGCTTTTAAAGCCTGGTGGTTTTATCCGACTGGGCTAGCGAGGTGGGCCTTTGGCCTGCTCCGGCGTCAGGCCTCCTCGTCGGAGGGGCCACCTTGAGACGCTTTGCTCTGCAGCTGCCTCCTCCTCGCAGCGCCTCCCTGTTCCGCCTGCCACATTCCTTGGCCGCCCTCCTCTCCCACTCCGCCTGCTGCAGGATGTTGGACTCGCTTGCTGTTGTTCCCCTCCAGCCCTCTGGATTTCCCGCTGAGGGCAGAGCTCCTGCTGTCTAGGTTTCCATGCAGTCCTAAAGAGCAGCACGAAAGGGGCTCGGCAGCCAGCCAACCAGCCAGCATGCTCATGGGAGGCTAGGCCTAGAGGATAGCAGGCAGGCGAGAGTGCCCTGGAGCATGCACAGAGGGCTTTTGCCTCACTGCTCTGTGGTGGTAGCCCACCCTCACCCATGGGGAGCTACAGGGGACGGTCCCCCAGTCTGGAGCCCCCCTCTCTTTGATGCAGACGTACGTTCTGGCACCTTTTCTCTAGGAACGCAGCAGCATGGGCTTCAGCACGGTATGCATTTTTGTGAACCACACAGAGAGCTTCGGCTATTGGGCGGTATAAAAATGTAATAAATAAATAAATAAATAAATAAATAATGCATCTGTGCAGCTCCCAGGCATTGCTAAAGAATTTAAAAGTCTCCACACACACCCTCCACACAGACACACACAGAGACACCCCCCCTCCTGCTGTGCATGGCCATTAAGCCACTGGCCCAGAGCCGAGGAAGAGACCCCGCCTGGGAGGGAAGCAGGGCCACGAAGGCATCAAGCACTGCCAGGGAGTAGCACGTCCCTGGGCAGGAGCCCTGAGTGCCGACAGACGCGAGGCTGGGCCCCCGCCCCGCCCCCCCACCTGGCTGACATTCCTCTCACCGCCTCCACATCTGGAGAAGGGAGCTGGAGGCAGCAGGAAGAGGAAAGCGCAAGGGCTTTTCCACACATGGCGCGGCGGTCGCCGCTACCTGTGGCGGTGGAATGTACTGCCAGCACTGCTGTCCAGAGGCCCGGCAGCCGGCCAAGATTCCTGGCACGAGGAGGAGGAGGAGGAGGCGCGTCTCGGCAGAACGATCTGCTGCAGCGCCTGGCAATGCTGGCGTTCCCCCCGACACCCCCGGGCCTTTGGGGAGGCTTTGGTTCCAGGCTCACGGCGCACACCCAGGGGAGGCGCCTCGAGGGCTGCGGTGGAGACGCTGAAGCCGCGGGACAGCAGAGCGATGGCTGGAGAGGAGCGTTGGCAGCTCCGTTCCCTGGCGGAGCAGCCTGCCGTGGGAGCTGCCTCCCCAGCCACCGCCTCACGACCCACCCTCTCCGCGTGGCCTGGCTCAGGATTGTGGCGGCCCCACGGACACAGCCCCCCCAACCCCCTGAGTGGGCAGAGCCAGGGAGGAACATCCATGGCCTCCGACCAGCAGGGGCTCTGTGAAGACAGGGGTCCTGCACCCCTTTCTGCCTGAGGGCCGGACTCCGTTCCAGAAACGCTCTCTCAGGGAGCTGCATTCCAGGGGTGGGCGGAGCCATGGGCAAAAGGGATGGAGCCAAAAATACCCCCCCCAAACCAGCCTTTTGCAACGTAAAGCCCCTTCCTCCCAGGAACTCCGCCTTCAGGGAGTCATTGCAACCCTTTAGAATGGGGGGAGGGAGAGGAAACTGGGGAGGCCCCTCCCCAAAAGGCATTTTTGCCGCTGGCCCAAGCAGAACCTGCCCCAAACACCAGGCACCCCCCCAGACGTCAGCTGCGTGTCCATGTGATCTTCTCTCGCTGCCCCACAGCGCCTGCCGCCTCTGTTGCTCCACTCTGCCTTACGCCGTGGCACCGAGGAGGCAGCCTGCCGTTGGAGTCGCGGGGGCCCAGCGGCCTCTCCGACGTGGAGGCTTCTCTTGGGGGTTCCCCCAGGGGCGGCCCACATACCCTCCTGGCCCCAGATCCTGGAGGTCACCTACAGCCTGATCTGCCAGGGGCAACGAGCATTTCTGCTCCCGGAAATGGGCCCGCCAGTGGATTCAGCCCTCGCTGCCCAGGCGGTCTGATCCTGTCCGGTGCTGACTGACGCGTCTGTTGGCCCAACCAAGGCGTAAATAAGTGGCGTAAATAACGACAATGGGTGTTAATTAGGAGGATGGTCTTTGCGCCAATGACCGCTGCTGGCACCACTCCCTGGGCTCATTTCGCCTACCTTTGAGCTTGGATTGGGTTTTCACAGCCGTGGGCAATTTTGGCGCCACTTGAGCCCAAGGCTGGCGGGTTCCCTGCTCCTCCGCCCGCTTCCCCCGTGTGCCCATTTCCCTGCCAACGGAGGCCAACGCGTCACGCGCCGCCTCAGCTGGACTCTCGCCCCTGAAGGCTCAGGCTGTCATTCACGTATCGTCCTTTAAGGTGCCGCAGGCCTCTCTGTGACTTTTGCCATGATCGAATGAACACAGCCGCTCCCCAAAATGTCACTTCAGGGCCCCGTTCCCCATCGGCCAGCGCAGCTCCTCGACAGCTTCTCCTGGCTCCTGCCCGGGGCGCTTGGGCCAAAACCCTGCTGGCGGCTACTTACCAATTGCCAGTAGCTGGCCAGACTCCTGTTTCATCTATTTTCTCTCCCTCTTGCTCTGTTCAGTGGCCAAATGAGCTGTCTTGACTGCATTAGGCCCTCAAGCAAAGATTCAGAGCCAGGAAAGACGACATAATTCATTCGTTACTTTTTATTAATAACCGTCAACAAAGAGGGTGTGATCTTTGGATGGCTGCTTTGTGCCCACGCGGCTCTACCACGGCCACTGGAGATGCCGTGACGCGGATTGCCTTGCGCAGCCCGCCCCGCCCTCCCTGCCTCCGGGGAAGCCCTGAGAATCGCAGCACGCTCGGCTGGCCGGGGACGGCTCCCTTTGGCCGGCCCTGGCTGGCGAGCAGATGCCACGTAAGGCGGACGGCATATGGCCGGGTTGTCATCGCCAGCTGCCGGCACAACGGACCTCGTTGGCTCCTTCGGGCTCTTCCAAGATCCGGCCCGGATTTGTCCTTTGGGGAAGAGAGTCCCAGGGTTGCCCTTGCTGCGGTGGCAAGAACAACCCCAAAATGGGTCCCAGGGAGCCAGGCCTCGGGCGGGAAGGGCAAGACGGGCACCTCCAGCTTCTGTGCTGATGCCGCTGCTTTCGCGTGCGAAGAAGAGCTGGCGAGTCATCGCCTGCCTGCCTGCCTGCCTACCTCATCGGGCGGAGCTGCGAGGGTGATCCAGTGTCAAAGAGCGTCGTTCGGCTGCTCCTTTAACGGGCATCGCTTGGCTGTGCGGCTGATGAGGCGTCATGGGCGCTGGCCCGGTGGTGACGACACGGAGCAGGACGAAGGGGTGACGTCAGCAGCCGGTGACGCAGCGCAGCCTCAGGCACGGGAGAAGGGTTCATTTTCAAAGTGGGAGAGTGGAGGAAGCCCCGGGGATGTGGCTGCTCAATACATGCTCAGAGGCACTCTTGCCTTCATGCGAACGCTTCTCTTTGTAGGCCAGACATCCCCAACCTGGTGTCCCTCTAATGTGTTGGACTACAACTCCCAGAATCCCTCAGCCAGCCGTAGTCCAGCACATCATTGAGGGGGGGTGGGCGGGACCAGGTCTGGGGAAGCTGTGCAATGCTGAGCAAACAAGAATTGGGTTGCTATCTTGTCTCCAGCCCCTGGCTGGGCTCCTGTCATTTTAAGAGCTCCGTGACAGGCAGAAATCCAACAAGCGTAGTAGCATCCCTTTATTTCCAGAGCGAAGTGGAAACGCAAGAGACGTCCTGCAGGATGAGACTGGGTTGGCTGCACCCAGTGAGTGCAGGATCCATGGAGTCCAGTTTACCAGGAAACCCAGCTCCGTCCTCTGTTGAACAACTTCTGCTACTGAGAGATAGCCTGCCTCTAACCAGGGAGGCTCAATGATTCAGCTTCCCAAGCAAAAAGCCCCACACAGTCTGTGCTATCCTTTAGGGAAGCTTTCTCAAATGAAAATGGCCTTTGTGCAAGCGAACCAGACCGGTTGGATTTCAGCCACACACCTGTGTTGAGATACAGGAGCCCTCTTTGTGGAGGAGGTGGGGAACAGGGTGTGTGGCCGGCCTGTTTGGCAGGCATAGGCCTGTACCTGCCAGAAGGAAAAGGAGGGGGAGGCCTCCTCCTCCTCTCTGCCCCCGCCGAGCCTCAAGTTGCAGCGGAGCAGAACCAGGAAGTGGGCTGAGGGCTGAGCGTGGGATGCCAGCTGCCGCTTTGAGGAAGGCATTGCTGGGGCCGCACCCTGCACTCTGGCTTCCCTGTGAGTGGAGCATGAATCAAGCCCTCTTCCCGGGAAATGAGCACAGGCTGCAGCTGATCTCCCTACGCTCACCGCTCAGGGCACCACATGAGCACAGCGCTGGCGCCCCCTGCAGGACAAACAGCTTCAGCAAGGCTTTTGGGAGAGCCACTCCCGGAATTGGACACAGACACACCCGGACAGCCGGGAGCATGGACAGAGTGCCCCTCCCTCACCCAGGCCAAGAATGAGGGGCAAAGCCTGCCACCAAAGAAGGCGTGGGTCCCAGGCTGCTCACCCCACCCCCCACCGGCAGCTCTCCTTTCTGAAATTCGGGCCAGAATCCTCCTCTTCGCTGCCTCTCCCTCAAGCGCTGGCCCCAGCCCTTACTCCACAGGTGCAGAGCGTTTCCTCCTGTTCTGTCTGGGATCATGTTCCATGTCGCCCTTGGCCTCTGCCCAGATACTCCACTCCCCAAGCCAAGGATCAGGGGCGTCCGGGAAGAGGGGAGACCCTCCTTTGAGAGTCTCCGCGTCTGTGCAAGCCAGACCCAGGAAGCGGCTTTCTACGGCGTCAGAGCGCTGGTCCGGCTCGCCCTGCACTGTCGGCATGGACTGGCAGCAGCCAGGGCTCTCAGGGGTTCAGGCCAGAGTTTTCCCAGCCCTGCCTCGAGATGCAGCTGGAGACTGAACCTGGGACCTTCTGCCTGCACAGCCTGGAGCATTTGCTTGTCCGATTTCCAGAGGGACGCCGGGTTAATCTCTTCCCAAAACAACAAGGAGTTGTGTGGCACCTTTAGAAACATGTTTATTCCGCTTATGCCAGAATAAATGGGTCCGTTGTTAAGGGTGCCTCCCCCAGAGGGCTCGTTGCCTTTGCTAGTCCAAGCCTTCCCTCTACTGGCCATGCCAGGCAGTTCCCCAGGCTGTCCTGATGCTGGAAGGGCTGGACGCCCCTGCAGCAGAGCGAGGGACGCTCACGCCGTCTTCCGACTCGTTTGCTGATTGAGAAGCCACACGAAGGCTAGCTGGAAGCCCTCGGACTTCGCCCAAGCACGTCTACACCGAGGAAGGTGGAGAGCGGGGAGGCCCGGCTGGGGGCGCCTCACCGGGACACAGACCACCGGCCAGCCAAGTCGGGATTCGGGCATGGCAGCTGCCACAGAGGGCCGTCAGGGAGGTTTCTGCCTGTTCGCCTCTCACAGCCACATGCAGCCCACGGGAGGATCAGGGGTTCTGGACCTCTGCTGCGCGTGGAGAAGGCGAAGCCAACCCCTGTCCTTCCAGGCTCATGGAAAGAAGGAGCAGTTCAGCAATTACACAAGTCCAAATACTTTTATTCAACAACATCCAATATAATTAGGACATCCACGGTGATTAAATAGATTTTAAAATGTGCCTGTACAATAAAGATTTTTACAAGCAGCTTTACCTACAGCGGTAGGCACACAGGAAGGCACGCCGTAGAGGCAGAATGAGGAGGGCAACGCCACCACTCCAAAGGCGCAGGCAGGAGGATCTCAAACCTTCCCCTGGCAGGGATCCTGCGCGACCGGCTCCAGCAGCACCAAAGATGAAAGAAAGTCCCACTAGGAAGGAGAGGAAAGAAAGTCCCACAAGGAAGAGCAGAGAAATTCTGCCTTTCGAGACCGGCCGCTGCTGTGCCTGCAATCGCAGAAGGGGGGACCCCGAAGGGCCGTCGCAAGAGGTCACGTACTGCCCTACAGAGGCTGCGATGTTGGGGGGGGCGCCCCTGCTCCAGCGGACTGGGAGACCTGCGGAGGAGGTAAAAAGAGGCCGTCTCAGGCATCGGCCAGGCAGAAGCAGCCGGGCTGGCCGAGAAGGGCACATGGGCCTCCAACTCCGGCCGAAGGGGAGACGCGATGCCACGGCAAGAGTGGCCCCGTCCAGATTCGCTCCGGGGAGAGGCAAGGGGCCTGTCTGCTGGGGCGGCTCACTGTCGAGAGACATGCGAGAACCTGAGGACGAGAGATGCTCCCTGTGCCGTGGCTCCAAGCCCAGTCCTGGCCCCTCGAAGCCCCCCGCCCCCTGGGGCCTCAGCCAGCTCACGGCCCTCCTGGCCCATCAGGCTTCCTCTCCCGCCTGGGCTTGCAAGCCTTTTTCTGCAACAGCCGTGGGGATGGCTCAGGCTCCCCGCTCTTCCTCTTCAGAATGGGGTTCCCACAGAACCGCCCTCCTAATAAGGCAAAGGCTGCCAGGGCAGCGCTCACCTCCTCCAGCTCCAGACCAGCCGCCTCCTCCTGCAGCTTCCCCCGGGGGGCAGCCGGCTCCCCCTCGGGCTGCGGGGCTTCCTCCCCCTCGGGCTGTCGCTTGGCCCTGGCTTCTTTTTCCCGGGCCAGCTGAGCCAGGGTGGCTTCCACGATCCGATCCGCCTCGGGGCGCCCCCTCTCCAGCAGTGCCGCGCTCTCCATGGCCTCCCGGCCGGCCACCTCCACCTTCTCCTCCAGCTGGGCGATCCCGGCCCGCCTCTGCTCCGCCAAGGCCTCTTCCTGCCCAGCCTGGGCGAGGGCGCGCAAGACGTCCGTGTCCACCACCATCTCTGCCTCTTGGCAGAGCAGCTGCTGGATCTGGGCCTGCAGGGCGGCCACTTGGCCTGCCTCCGTTTTCAGCCACTGTTTGGTCTCCAGCCAGCCCACACCCAGGGCCCGGACCTGGTCCGGCAAAGGCAGACGGAGAAAGCGCCTCAGCAATGAAGCAACAATAAAGTACACACACATGTACACAACTGTCCTTCCACAGGCCCCCATTCCCCCAGAACTGCGCGCACACACACACACACACACACACTCTTCAAGTTCTCTTGCAATTAGCAGCAGCAGCAAATATTGGGGAGGGAGTGAACAGACCCTCAGCTGTAGTAGTAGTAGTAGCAGTAGTAGTAGTAGTAGTAGTAAACATGGTCAGCAGAGGTGGACGGGCAGAGAGAAAGGGGCCGGTGGCAGCCGGGCACAAGGGGGAGGGCTGCCCAAAGGGCGGATCCCGGGAGGGGTTGGGGAGGCGGGAAGAGGCCCCGCCGGCCCCACCTGGGCAGCTCCTGGGGAAGAGAAGCCATTCCGCAGCATTCCCCAAACTGGTGCCCTCTGGATGTGTTGGACTACAGCTCCCAGAATCCCCCAGTCAGCCAGCTGGGAGTCGGAATCCAACACGTCCAGAGGGCCCCAGGTTGGGGGAAGGCTGCCAACCCCTCTTCATGCATTTGTGGCTGCATGGAAAGGTCCTCCTTCTCCTTGCAGGCCCAGAGCAAGGGAAATGGCTGCCAGTGGAACATGGAATTAAGATGTAAAGGGAGGCGGCGTTTCCTTAAAGGATGGGGAAAGGGCCCAGGTGCTTCTGGGCTGCAACTCCCAAGTGGCAGGGGATGCTGGGAGTTGTTGTCGAACAACATCTGGGGAGCCCCCCCCCCCCCGGTTCCCCGTTCCCGGGCATACTCCCTGTGAAGGCCCTGCTCCTACCTTCTTGTGAGCATCTTCCAGTGGGGTAAAGTCCTTGTGAGTTTCTTCTTCTAAAGTTGCCTGGGGGCAGGGGGGGGGGAATAAGAACAATTGATAAGAAACTGGGTGTGCAAAGAACAATAGCTCTGGGGGCCCCTCTCCTCCTCCCTCCCCCCCCCAGGGACGCCCTCTCTGGATGCTACAGGAGGGACAACCCTGTTCTCACCCCACTGGCAAAGAAAGGGGTGCTCTGCCCCCTTCGCCAAGGGAGCTTCTGTGGCCGTCACAGGCACCCACCTGGGACACCAGTGCAGCTCACCCATCGCTGTGTGCTGAGAGGGAGCCCCCCCCCCGACACACTCCCTCCCAAATGCCCTTCTGGCCCAAATGCCTGAGCTCTCAGCCCCGAGGGGAGGGCGGCCAGGGGGCTTCTCCCTCAGGACAAGGAAGCAGGATTCTGTAGTGCTGCCTTCTATGGAGGCAGGCACAGGGCCTTACTGGGGAGACCCACAGAACCTTGGAGAGTAGCAGAGGGCAGGGACTCTGGCCCAAAGATGGCCCTGCAGGGTTCCCCACACAGACCCCCCCTCCCCACAACCATCCAGCTTGCCTTGGCTTCCCGCCCCCCGCCTGCCCAAGAGCTGCTCCAAAATAGGATTCAGTGCTTGCCTGAAAGAGGTTTGACACCCCCTGGCTCAGGGGACCCCTTCCAGCTAGGCGCCCAACAAAAGGCCCACCCCCTGCTGCATTGCCATGGGGGAAATTTCTCCATTGGGGGCAGTTCCTTTTGTGCGGCCTTGTCCATGTCAGGAGGCTGGGGATTCAGCTGTCCCCAGTTCATCCTCTTCCTCCCTCTCAGGGCAAAGCTGAGGGGTCTTCCTCCCAGCAGGACACCCATTCCCTGACGTCTGCAGGCCAGCCAGGTCATTAAAAAGAAGGCCCAGTAGACCCCGCCAGGGCTGGCTGCCTTGGTGAGAGACTCGCCTGCCTTGACAGAGCTCCATGTTGGGACACTGCCAGGCTATTCTGGGAAGACTCCGAGTCCCCAGAACACAGCTTGAGAGGGAACGTACTGTTCTGCGGTACCAAAGCTTCCCAAATCACCACACACACAAACACACAGCATCTCTACAAGATCACATTTTCACAGCGGGAAGGGGCAGAGATCCCACAAAGGCCAGGGGCTTCCACCCCACCCATCCCAAAGACCAAGCACTGAGCGAGGAGGACCGGAGGAGGCTTACAACAACGTCCTTCTCAGGGCGGCCCATAGAAGGCGCGGCATCCCTGCACCTAGGAAGGGAAGCAGAGGTCAGGAGCCTGGGAAAAGCAACAGATGGATTGCATTCCCTGCGGTTGCCGGTCCTTGATGGCAGAGGCAGGAATTCACCTCATTTGCCAGCAGGAAATTAAGAGTTTGCAGGTTTAAAAAGGAGGCCCTCCCCACCCCTCGCAAAAAAAGTACTGAGGCTGCAATCCTGTACTCACTTGCCTGGGAGTAAGCCCCATTTAGTTCAATGGGCCTTTCCCCAAGTAGACATGCATATCTGTTTTTATAAGGATACTGTGTTTTTTATGTATCAGGTCTAACCTTAACCCTAAAATCTTCTCTTTTGGCTTGAATTTCTATCTGGATAGCCAGCTGCTGTTTTGCTGCAAGTGGCGATGCATTTTAATTAATTATGTTATGACAGATATACACACACACACCATTTTTGCACTGCCTATTGACAATAAGTTTTCAAAAAAACTAAAACCACATAAGAACACAAAACTTAGAAAACCAAGCATATATTTCCATGTCCAAAGCAGCCCTGGAAACGTGCGTGTTGAAGGGCTGCATTTAATCTTTTTAAAGTAAGGTAAAATGAATCGGGGCCAAAGAACCCAACCTTGCAGGGCTGTTGTAGACCAGCCAAGATAATACCTGCAAGGGTGATCATGTTTTAAACCAAGGCTTAAAAAAGATTTAAAAGTGAGGACTCAAGAAGAAACTGCATTTCTCCCATCTATCCCCAAAAATGAAATGTATTGTTATGTTATTTGCCGGGGAGAAAAATGCTAGCCTTGAAAAGAAAGAAAATTCCCGGATGTTCTGTGGGAGGAGCCATCTTTGGCGTCGCTCTCCTCGGAGAAAGCTCGGAAGTTTCCCCACCCCTCGAGGCCGGAAGTGCCGCTCTAGGATTCCCCATCTTACTCTTTCGCCATCTTGCCTCTAACCGGATGTCCTCGCCGCTCTTCCGCCCACTTATCTCGGCCTCCATTTGAACAACCCCTCCGTCTTCCCGGAATCCGCCCATGCGCACGATTGATTGGTCGGCCGGCCGCCTCCGTCCTTTCTCTCTCCCCTGATTGGTAGAATGCGAATTCCACAGGCGCCATGGGCTAGAGCGGCAGCATGGAGGAAGGGTAAGTACTTGGCAACCATAGAAGGGCGAGTTCTAGAGCGGTACTCCCTGTTTCTAGGGTGGGGTTTTTTATTACACGTTTAAAATGTGACGTTCTTATGATGATTGTTTTTAATGATTTTTTTTAGAACTCATTTTTAAAATGTAGTCTATGGCTGCGGCTCTCTAAGGCCCAGTGGCGCAGAGAAGAAAAGAAGGCGGAAAGAAAAGGGGGGGGGAGGGGAGGTTCACAACAGCCCTGTAGTGCAGACCACTGACTGCTATATCAACCCTGCAGGCTGCTGTGGTTGGGAGGGAGCAGCTGGCTTCTTGTTCCTGGCCATATTTATTCTCCCTACGTTAAAATACTCTTATGCTGCTTTTGTGCTCTTTCAAAAAAAAATATATTTTTTACATAAACGTACAACTAAAATGCTATTTTGAAAAAAACCTACAAATATATTGTGTATCAATAATTAAACTCTTCTCAGACCAGTTAGAGAGGCCCCTTACTTCAGAGTAGAACAGAATGTGACTTTGTATAAAATGTACCAAAGTCTTAGTTGGCTGCAAACTTATTCAAGCCTCTATAACCATCACTAAGAACTTTTTGTATGCGTGAAATTTCACTGTTGTGTGTTTTTGCTAGTTTGTTAGTGTTGTATACCCTATTAAATACAACTTTGAAGAAGCCCTACTACAAATAAGTAGCAGAGAATAATAATAAAAAATCTGTTGAACCGTATGGACCACTATCGATGGAAAAGCACTGTGAAAATATTGTGTGTGTGTGTTGTGTATAATCGTGTATCTAACAAACACGTGTAAAGCAGCTCAACAGCAAAGCAACAAGAAGGTTTTGGATCCACTATGGATGCAGTCAGTACTTCACAGTTACCGACAAGGGCGCAGTGCACGATATTTAGCGCTTGCGCTCTCTCTCTCTCTCTCTCTCTCTCTCTCTCTCTCTTTCTAAATTGCTGCTAGTCCCTCCACCTATCTTTCATAGGGCAGGGCTGGTCCTCATGGGCATTCACAAATTGGGAGTAAAAGGCCACTCAGGTGGGGCTAAACTGAGAAGGAAAACTTCCCAGTTCAGGGGGCATTTATGAAAATCCCTGAGTTTTTCCTCCCCCCAACTGAAGAGGTTGCTGCTGCCACCTCGTTTTCCGGCCCCACAGCTGCTTCCTTTCGCATCTCTCGACCCTGAAAATCTGCCTTCCTTCACCCGGCTCATAACGGTGTTTCCTTTCCTTTTAGTCTTTCCAAGACCGGAGAAGAGCCGGAGTCCGTCCGTCCTATCGAGCAGCGCTTGGTAAAGAGCCCCCTTCTTTCCCACTCTGCGCTTGGGCCAGGGTTAGGGTTCTCCTAGTGCTTGGGCTCCTTCTTTGCTGGCTTCCTGTTGGGGCCCACAGGCAGGGCGGAGGGTGGGGGAGGGCCCCTGCCCAATGACACCTTTTGGCAGCTCAGAAAAGTGGTCTGGCTGCATAGAGCTGTTTTAGGATTGGGATGGCTACGGAGACCCAAACACTGGTAACGGTGGTTCTTTAGGTGTGGCCACAGAGTTCAGGTGGAAGCGGCCGGCAGGCCAGCAGAGTCAGAACTATAGAGCCCCCCACACACACACTAAGGTCAAGAAGGATTCCCCACTGAGGAAGGGTGTATTGGCTCTGGATGGGAGCGAGGAGCATGGTGTGTGTGTGTCTGTATATGTGCAGACGCACCACATCCTAAGGTCACCTGTAACGGGTCCCCCGGGGGGAGGGGACAGGCAAGAAAGCTTCCCTAGAGGAGGAGCAGGAGCACACAGGCACCTTCCTCCTCCTTCGCCTGCCCCAGAGCAATAACAGAACATCTCTGTGGCCCACCAGCTGCCCCAGTGAAAGACCCACAAGGAGGACACAAGTGCCTTGGCACCCTCCCCCCCATGTTCCCCAGCAGCTGGTGTAGATGGGCATACTTCCTCTGACACTGGAGGGGGCTTACCGCCATCAGGACTCGTAGCTGTGGACAGCCTTCTCCAGGAAGCCATCCAAATGGGTGGCCACCGCTACATACTTTTGTAAACCGGCAAGAAACCTTTGGCTGTGGGGCAGTATATAAATGTAATAAATACATTTTGTGGCAGTGAATTCCATGGTTGGATTCCGCACTGTGTGAAAAAGGTCCTTCCTTTGATCTGTCCCGAATCCCCCGCCAATCAGCTTCGTGGGGTGATGCCCCTGTTGGGTTCCAGTATTACGGGAGCAAAACGCCTCCCTCTCCACCCTGGGTGTAACTCTGCTGCCCTCTTCAGAAGTACGGATCCTCCTCCTGCTGCAGCAGCTGGAAGCGGTGCGTCCCTTTGGGACAGGGTGCCTGGGTGCCCCAGGGAGGTGTGCTGACCTCCGTGCCTCGCTGCTCATTCTGCCCCTGCTGCTCCAGTTTTCTCCAGAACAATTCCTGGATGACATGACTACCGACATCCAGATGATCCAACGGAAGGTAAGAGCAGGACCCTGGTGGGGTTGAATTGAGCTGGGGGGCAGGGGACGGTGGGGAGCAGCGTCACGGGGTGTCCATGCAACTCCTGGGGTTTAGCTTCAGATTCACTCTAAAAGCTTTGACATTTATTTGAAATGGAACAAATTAGGAGAACAATGCAGTCGCGGGTGTCTGCGGGTTTTTTTGGTAGTGCCAGGATCCCACTCCTTGATTTCCCTTTAGTTTCTGCTGCTACACCCCGCCCAACCCTTTCCCTCAGAAGCTGCCTGCCATCGGTCCAGTTCATTGTTGCCCTTTCTTAGAATCCTGGACTAGTAGAGTGGGAAGGGGCCCCTGAGGCCATCGAGGCCATCCCCCTCTCCTCCTCCCTCCGTGGCTGCCCCCTCTGCTCTCCATGGCTGCCCCCTCTGCTCTCCATGGCTGCCCCCTCTGCTCTCCATGGCTGCCCTCTCTGCTCTCCATGGCTGCCCTCTCTGCTCTCCATGGCTGCCCTCTCTGCTCTCCATGGCTGCCCTCTCTGCTCTCCATGGCTGCCCTCTCTGCTCTCCATGGCTGCCCCCTCTGCTCTCCATGGCTGCCCCCTCTGCTCTCCATGGCTGCCCCCTCTGCTCTCCATGGCTGCCCCCTCTGCTCTCCATGGCTGCCCCCTCTGCTCTCCATGGCTGCCCTCTCTGCTCTCCATGGCTGCCCCCTCTGCTCTCCATGGCTGCCCCCTCTGCTCTCCATGGCTGCCCTCTCTGCTCTCCATGGCTGCCCTCTCTGCTCTCCATGGCTGCCCTCTCTGCTCTCCATGGCTGCCCCCTCTGCTCTCCATGGCTGCCCTCTCTGCTCTCCATGGCTGCCCTCTCTGCTCTCCATGGCTGCCCTCTCTGCTCTCCATGGCTGCCCTCTCTGCTCTCCATGGCTGCCCCCTCTGCTCTCCATGGCTGCCCTCTCTGCTCTCCATGGCTGCCCTCTCTGCTCTCCATGGCTGCCCCCTCTGCTCTCCATGGCTGCCCCCTCTGCTCTCCATGGCTGCCCCCTCTGCTCTCCATGGCTGCCCCCTCTGCTCTCCATGGCTGCCCCCTCTGCTCTCCATGGCTGCCCCCTCTGCTCTCCATGGCTGCCCCCTCTGCTCTCCATGGCTGCCCCCTCTGCTCTCCATGGCTGCCCTCTCTGCTCTCCATGGCTGCCCCCTCTGCTCTCCATGGCTGCCCCCTCTGCTCTCCATGGCTGCCCCCTCTGCTCTCCATGGCTGCCCTCTCTGCTCTCCATGGCTGCCCCCTCTGCTCTCCATGGCTGCCCCCTCTGCTCTCCATGGCTGCCCTCTCTGCTCTCCATGGCTGCCCCCTCTGCTCTCCATGGCTGCCCCCTCTGCTCTCCATGGCTGCCCCCTCTGCTCTCCATGGCTGCCCCCTCTGCTCTCCATGGCTGCCCTCTCTGCTCTCCATGGCTGCCCTCTCTGCTCTCCATGGCTGCCCCCTCTGCTCTCCATGGCTGCCCCCTCTGCTCTCCATGGCTGCCCTCTCTGCTCTCCATGGCTGCCCCCTCTGCTCTCCATGGCTGCCCCCTCTGCTCTCCATGGCTGCCCTCTCTGCTCTCCATGGCTGCCCTCTCTGCTCTCCATGGCTGCCCCCTCTGCTCTCCATGGCTGCCCCCTCTGCTCTCCATGGCTGCCCCCTCTGCTCTCCATGGCTGCCCTCTCTGCTCTCCATGGCTGCCCTCTCTGCTCTCCATGGCTGCCCCCTCTGCTCTCCATGGCTGCCCCCTCTGCTCTCCATGGCTGCCCCCTCTGCTCTCCATGGCTGCCCCCTCTGCTCTCCATGGCTGCCCTCTCTGCTCTCCATGGCTGCCCCCTCTGCTCTCCATGGCTGCCCCCTCTGCTCTCCATGGCTGCCCTCTCTGCTCTCCATGGCTGCCCTCTCTGCTCTCCATGGCTGCCCTCTCTGCTCTCCATGGCTGCCCCCTCTGCTCTCCATGGCTGCCCTCTCTGCTCTCCATGGCTGCCCTCTCTGCTCTCCATGGCTGCCCTCTCTGCTCTCCATGGCTGCCCTCTCTGCTCTCCATGGCTGCCCCCTCTGCTCTCCATGGCTGCCCTCTCTGCTCTCCATGGCTGCCCTCTCTGCTCTCCATGGCTGCCCCCTCTGCTCTCCATGGCTGCCCCCTCTGCTCTCCATGGCTGCCCCCTCTGCTCTCCATGGCTGCCCCCTCTGCTCTCCATGGCTGCCCCCTCTGCTCTCCATGGCTGCCCCCTCTGCTCTCCATGGCTGCCCCCTCTGCTCTCCATGGCTGCCCCCTCTGCTCTCCATGGCTGCCCCCTCTGCTCTCCATGGCTGCCCTCTCTGCTCTCCATGGCTGCCCCCTCTGCTCTCCATGGCTGCCCCCTCTGCTCTCCATGGCTGCCCCCTCTGCTCTCCATGGCTGCCCTCTCTGCTCTCCATGGCTGCCCCCTCTGCTCTCCATGGCTGCCCCCTCTGCTCTCCATGGCTGCCCTCTCTGCTCTCCATGGCTGCCCTCTCTGCTCTCCATGGCTGCCCCCTCTGCTCTCCATGGCTGCCCCCTCTGCTCTCCATGGCTGCCCCCTCTGCTCTCCATGGCTGCCCCCTCTGCTCTCCATGGCTGCCCCCTCTGCTCTCCATGGCTGCCCTCTCTGCTCTCCATGGCTGCCCCCTCTGCTCTCCATGGCTGCCCCCTCTGCTCTCCATGGCTGCCCTCTCTGCTCTCCATGGCTGCCCTCTCTGCTCTCCATGGCTGCCCCCTCTGCTCTCCATGGCTGCCCCCTCTGCTCTCCATGGCTGCCCCCTCTGCTCTCCATGGCTGCCCCCTCTGCTCTCCATGGCTGCCCCCTCTGCTCTCCATGGCTGCCCCCTCTGCTCTCCATGGCTGCCCCCTCTGCTCTCCATGGCTGCCCCCTCTGCTCTCCATGGCTGCCCCCTCTGCTCTCCATGGCTGCCCCCTCTGCTCTCCATGGCTGCCCCCTCTGCTCTCCATGGCTGCCCCCTCTGCTCTCCATGGCTGCCCTCTCTGCTCTCCATGGCTGCCCTCTCTGCTCTCCATGGCTGCCCCCTCTGCTCTCCATGGCTGCCCCCTCTGCTCTCCATGGCTGCCCTCTCTGCTCTCCATGGCTGCCCTCTCTGCTCTCCATGGCTGCCCCCTCTGCTCTCCATGGCTGCCCTCTCTGCTCTCCATGGCTGCCCCCTCTGCTCTCCATGGCTGCCCTCTCTGCTCTCCATGGCTGCCCTCTCTGCTCTCCATGGCTGCCCTCTCTGCTCTCCATGGCTGCCCCCTCTGCTCTCCATGGCTGCCCCCTCTGCTCTCCATGGCTGCCCCCTCTGCTCTCCATGGCTGCCCCCTCTGCTCTCCATGGCTGCCCCCTCTGCTCTCCATGGCTGCCCTCTCTGCTCTCCATGGCTGCCCTCTCTGCTCTCCATGGCTGCCCCCTCTGCTCTCCATGGCTGCCCCCTCTGCTCTCCATGGCTGCCCCCTCTGCTCTCCATGGCTGCCCCCTCTGCTCTCCATGGCTGCCCTCTCTGCTCTCCATGGCTGCCCCCTCTGCTCTCCATGGCTGCCCCCTCTGCTCTCCATGGCTGCCCCCTCTGCTCTCCATGGCTGCCCTCTCTGCTCTCCATGGCTGCCCCCTCTGCTCTCCATGGCTGCCCCCTCTGCTCTCCATGGCTGCCCTCTCTGCTCTCCATGGCTGCCCTCTCTGCTCTCCATGGCTGCCCCCTCTGCTCTCCATGGCTGCCCTCTCTGCTCTCCATGGCTGCCCTCTCTGCTCTCCATGGCTGCCCCCTCTGCTCTCCATGGCTGCCCTCTCTGCTCTCCATGGCTGCCCCCTCTGCTCTCCATGGCTGCCCTCCCTCTCCCATCAGCTCTCCTAGTGATGACTGTTTCACCCAGACGGAGGGTCTGGAGCTCCTCAGCCGCTCGCTGCTCCTGCCAGTTTGGATGCTGAGGTGGAGGGGGGGTTCTTGGGGAGGGAGGGAGGGAGGGAGGCAGGCGCCGGGGTGGGGGGGGTTGTGGGCTCTGCTCTCTGACTGTGCTGTTGCCCACCCAGGTAAAAGACCTGGGTGCTGACTGGGGCAAAGGCCGCCTGCAGCTGCAGGCCAAATGGGAGGTGGTGGCGGCGCTGGAAGGCCAGATGCGGCGCCTGAAAGCCCAGCATGAGGAAGAGCTGGTCGCCGCCTGGGCCGGGACCGCCCAGGCTCTTGCCCGGCTCAAGGAGCTGGAGAAGCATGTGAGGGAAGAGCTGGCCTTCTTGCAGGAAGCCGTGGAGGGGGCCCACCAGGAGGCCACCCGGAACATGCCGCCCTGGCCCTGGAGGCCATGGCCAAGGACCTGGCCACCGAGAAGCTGGAGGAGCAAGTGCAGCGGCTGGGCCAGCGGCGCCACCCCCACGAGCCGGCCACTCTGGAGGGCTGCCTGGCCCACCTCCGGGCCCTCTTCCAGGAGAAGGAGAGGGAGGCGGAGCGCCTCTCCAGCCAGGTGACGCAGCTGCCGGACACACTGCAGGGAGCCGCAGATCCACCGGCGCAGCAGCCTGAGGGAGTGGCAGCCACCAAGAAGGCCGCCCGGGTGAAAGGGCGGAAGGAGGCCTCTTGCACCCCGGAGCAGGTGAGTTCTGCCCTGCGAGGATTTGCCTACGGGGCTCCGTTTGGAGGACACCTCAGTGGGGAGGGGGGTCCTTAGGGCTCTCACTCTGGAGACGGGGGTCTATGTTTCATATTCTCTCGCTCACACAGCATCCATTATGGGGGGGGGCTTCTCTGGAGAGGACTCTCCTTCCAGCTCTGGCACAGATTGAGCCGACCCAGAGATCTCCTTTGGCACAGGGCAAACAGGGAGCCATGGAATGACTCTGGATTGGGCCACTCTTGCGTGGCATTGCGTCTCCCCTTCAGCCGGAGTTGGAGGCCCATGTGCCCCTCTCAGCCGGCCTGGCTGCTTCTGCCCGGCCGATGCCTGAGGCTGCCTCTTTTGGCCTCCTCCTCAGGTCTCCAGGTCCGTTGGAGCAGGGCCGCGCCCCCCAACATACTGTAGGCCGGTACGTGCCCTCTTGCGACGGCCCTCAGGGTGCCTGGCTTGTGGGGAGCAGAGCCGAGTCCCTCTTCCCTGGGCTGGGCTCCCCTCGGATCATACCCACTGGGGAGGCCACATGTAGCGGGTGGGGGCGCATGTGTGCAAGAGGCCGGGGAAGAAGCGGGCTATGATGGGGGGGGGCTGTTGGGGTTTAGGCCCTGGGCAGTTGCCCAAGCACACCGACCCCTGGTGTTAGAAGCTGGGGGCAGCTGGGCCAGGAAGTGGGCTGCCCTGTCCTGGCCAGTGCCTCTCTGGGGGTTTGGATCCCTTTCTGTTTACATGGGGAGGCTCTCTGCTCAGGCAGGCAGGCAGGCAGGGGCTGGGCTCCTCCTGCTCCCTGGCTGAGGGGCAGCCCTTGCCACTGGGCAGCCCTCCCCAGGCCCAGCAGTGGCGGGTGGGAGGGGCCGAGAGGCGGGGGCTGCTCCAAGGGGGTCTGGCTTTGGGGTGTCCCCTTCCCAAAGATTACTCCCTCTCAGGGCAAGAGCTGCTGCTGCTGCGACCTGTCGTTGGAAGCCGAAGCAGCGCCGCGGACGGGGCCTCAAGGGTCTCCGTCCTGCGGGGGTGGGGAAAGGGGGCGACTGCCGGCGCGTCCAGCCGCTCCGCTCCGCCTCTCACCCGCCCAGCCGAGGCAGCTTCGCGCCCGGTGAGGGAGCCGCCAGCAGCAGCAGCAGCAGCCGCCAGACGCGGCTCCGGCTCGGTCTGCCTGCTCGATGCGCCCGCCAGGAGGGCTCAGGTGCGCCGCCTCCACCGCCTCCTGCTGCCCCGCCAGTGCCCGTCCCGTCATGGGCTCCTGCGTGGCCAAAGGTGAGCCACCCACCCCTCCCTCCCTCCCTCCCTCCCTCGCCCTCAAGGTCAAGCGGGACCGTCTGTAAGCGCCCTCGCTTCGCGCGTCTTGACGCCCATCTGTTGCGCTCCTCTCCCCCCCCCCCCCGCTTTTCACGAAAGAGACTCGCCTCAGGCCAGCCACGGAGGGGGACTGGTTCAGGTCATTCCCCCTTCCTGTGAAAGCCGCTCTGAGCGAGATGGGCTTCCCACGGCCTGCCCGAAGCGAGCCTTCGAGCGGCTGCTCCGCATCCGTGGTGGCGAAGTCGAGCCTCCAGAGCAAGAGCAGCCTACCTCTGCCTCCCCATTGCACCGGCTGAAGAAGCCCCCCCCCAAGATGCCCCCCCGGGTCCTCCTGAAAGGGGAGGGTGGGCTGGGTGGAAACACCCACCCACACCCTGGACTGATCCAGCGTCAGGGCTCTTCCGGTGCTCTCAAGAACAGAAAGGGGGATGCGTGTATGTTCGTGGCTGTGGCCCAATCCTGTCCGAGCTTCCTGCATCTCCTGTTCTAAACTTGGGGCTGCTTTTTTCTTGTCATGCGGGGCTGCGTCCGGCTGTTCAAGGGTTTCTGGGTCTGAGATCAGGCTCCAGTGAGCCTTCGCACTCTGGACATGTTCCGTGGCACTCCCCTCTTCTTCAGGCGTGTTCTGGGGGCCTGTTCCAGGGGCTCATGGAGGTGTGAGTGACCCAAAACAGTGCCTCTGAGCATCTGCAGGATGTCCCATCTCCTCAGCCACAGGAGGTCATCATGCATTTGGGATTCATAGAGGGGGTCTTGGGGTGGCCCCCCAACACCTCCCCCACCCCGCTTAAAGACATTCTCTGCCTGTCTCTCTGAGCAGTTTCTCTTTGTCCTGTGAGAAAACCCACAAACAAATGGGGGTGCGGGGGGGGGTTAAGGCTCGTGGGCGCCTTGCCGGCTGCCACGGAGAGGAGGGAGCTGTGGGCTGACGGCAGGTGCGTCATCACAGGCCTGGCGGCGTTTCTCCCGCTGCCTCGGATGCGAGGGGACTGGAGAGGCCGCCGTCGGCTCTCCTTGCGCACCTGAGCCCCGGCTTTGAAAGGTGCAGTGTGGCTCCGAAGCTTGCACGTTTCCAGCCGTTGCCAGTGAAGGACGCCGTGCTCTCCCATGGAGCGGCCATTTCCAGCGCCTCTGTGCCCGTATCAGACTGCTCCGTCCTTCTCTCTGACTCACTTTGCCCACCCTCCTGGTTTCCCCTTTAAAAATCCATACAACGATACCGCTGCCGGCCCAAGTTGTTTCTGAGTAGGCTGCAGCTCACGCACAGGTTGCCTGGGAGAGGGCCGGCCGACGGGCGTTCCCATTGGCAGGGCGAAGCTGCGAAAAGCCAGCCGCTCGGGCAGGATCCAGTTGGTGCTGAGCGCCCCACAGGCTGGGCCGCTGCAGGGGGGTCTTTTGAAACGTGTCCTCGCTGTTGGACGCTTCCTTTGATCACAGCTGGAAGATTAACCACCGCTTTGAGCGGCAGCCACCGCCTCTAGGGCCGGCTCGAACGTGAGGCAGCGTGAAGCAGCCAGCTCAGGGGTGTCACGAAAGGGGCTGGCGCTGTGCACCTTGAATTGGGTGGGGGCCAGGCGCGTTGCTAGGCTGAATCTGTTCCCCAGAATCCTAAGTTAGAAGGGTTTTTTCCCTTGGTTTAATTGCCATGAAGGGGGCAATATTCCCACAGGGCTGCAGCTGGAGAGGGAAGGGCGAACCCCTCTTCACATGCGCCCCTCCAACTGCGTTCCCCCTTGAGTAATTAAGCCCCCAGTCCTCATCTGCATGGCGATTAAGTGTAGAAAAAAGCCTTGGGCTCGTATCTTTTAAAAAAAATCTTCGAAAGGCCTTTCGACGCCTGTGGCAGGGGCACCGTTGGCTACTCCGCCTCCGGCAGCAAAACGTCATATTCTGGCTGTGGAGTGGTGTTGAACCAGGGCCATGGATCCACGGAAGCCCACTGGGTCACCACAAGCCGGCGATGGGCGGGAAAGGGCTGGCCCTCCGTCCTTCCTTCCTTCTGGGGACGCTCCCTCGGTACACCCAGGAACGGGAGGGAGGGAGGGACCGTCCACCCCCTCCCCACCCACGTACCCCGCCAGACACCCTGCAGCCGCCCCCCCTGCGGTCTTCTCTTGCAGAATTCTTCACCCGCGTCCACAAGGAGCAGCCCATGGTGGGCCCTCCCCCCATGGCCCCCCGAGAAACCCACCAGCCTCCTGTTCCCCCAGAGAAGGACAACGATGAGGTAACGGCTGGATCCAGTGGGCTGAATGCCCCTCCCTGTGGAACACCCCCCACCCAGACACCCCCTCACTCCCAGAGTTTCTTAATCCGCTTCTCGCCCCATTTCGAGGCCCTTCCGCTCCTGCCGCTGGACCCAGGGTGTCCCCGGGGGGTAGCAGGCGCTCTGGGGGAGACGTTTTGCCCCTTTTGCTGCAGCTCCAAGGCTTGGGCCAGGGCAGGGTGGGGGGAGCCCTTCTCTGGCCGAGGGAAAGCCTGGCCTGGCGGCAGTGGCGCTGCTGGCTCCTTCCTCCCTCCTCCTCCTCACTGCTCTCTGCCTTGTCTCTCACCACAGAAACTCTTCCAGGGCTCCAGCAGCATCCTCTCCTCCTCTGATGCCACCCCCAGCGCCTACCATGTGACGGCCCTGGCCACGTCTTCCCTGGTGGGTAGGTATATGCCCCCTCCCCGGCTGCAAGAGCCCTTCCCTTGGTGCTGCTGCTCCTCCCTCGGGCCAGGCGGAGGAGAGGCTGGCAGCTTTTTTATCCCCTTAAGTTTCACAGCAGGCAGAAATCCAACAGGGATCCCTTTTCCCGGGAGAAAAGTGGATGGTGTTGGCCGGCAAGGACAGAGGGGCCACCGTCCCCCTCAGCTGGGCAGGAGAGGTGGAGCGGGGCAGGAGGGGCGGATCTCAACCCTGTTGAGATCCGCAATCCTACCCTTCGGTGCTCATGCAGTAGCAGCGGCGGTATCTGGCCCAGCTCCACTTAAGCAGCCCGGCTGTGGCGGGGATCAATCCATCCTAGGCTGCTTGTGTCCCCCCCCCCCCCCGGCAACCCGGCAGCGTTGGCTGACGCAGCGTCCGTCCCTCTCCCTTCCACTGCCCCCCTCGGCTCAGCCCTGCCCCCTTTCTCCCCCTCTGCCGCCCAGGCCTCGTCCAGACCATCAAGGACCATGTCACCAAGCCCACGGCCATGGCTCGGGGCCGCGTGGCTCACCTCATCGAGTGGAAGGGCTGGAGCGCCCCCCAGGCAGACTGGGAGCGGGCTCTGACGGACGAGGAGCGCTACGACGAACTCACCGACGAGCTCAAGGAGGCCCGCTTCGCGGCAGGTGAGGCAGCGGCCCAGCGAGAGGGGGAGAGGGCTGGTCTCCACGGAGAAGGGGGCAGTCCTGTCGGGGTGCCCGTGTTGCATGGAGTCTTGGCCGCAGTGCCGGCTTCTGGTTGTGGAGGGCCCTCGGGCAGGACCCCTCCCACTGTGGGTCTGTCTTCCCACCACCCTGGTCCGGGGGGCCCTATTGGGGTGCGGGCCCCATGCAAGTGCCCAGCTAGGCTGCCCTGGGTGCCACCCTGGGCGCCTCCATGCACGTGCTCAGCCCAGGCATTTGTCCCGAGCACTGGAGCCACCCCCACTCCTGGCCCACCCCTTCTCTGCAAAGCATCCTTTTTCAGCGGGGCCTTTTCCCAGTGGAAGCCCTGGGTGATCCCCTGCAGATCCCCAGAGATCTGCTGGTGGAGTCCAGCCTGTGAGCCCCAGGCTGGGCTACGTTCCAGTGGGGCCGGCCCTGTGCTGGCACCGAAGCAGGCTTGGGGTTGGGCCTGGGCCCCCCTTGCCTGACCTCTCTCTGGCTTCCCCGCCCAGGTGTGGCTGAGCAGTTCGCCATCACTGAAGCCACGCTGAGCGCCTGGTCCTCCCTGGACGAAGACGAGCTGGGTTACGGGGGCCTCTCGCTGGAGGCCGTGCAGCTCCAAGGTACCCTCCACCCACCCACCCCTCTTTCCCTGCCTGGGGAGGCTCCATCCTCAAAGGCTTTGGGGAGCTTTTGGGCTGGCTGCTGTGGGGTTTTGCTCCTGGTCACTCTGCGCACGTTTTCCCAGAGAGCTTTCTGGCTTCTCATTGGGGACCCTTCCCTTTCTCTTCCTCTTCCTCCTCCCAGACCTGGGAAGCCTTTACCTGCAGGAAAATTACCTTCGTAGCCCCTGGGGCATCAGCGGCACCCCCCACCTTGGGGGGCAGCCTCCCGGCCTTCTCCCCATCTAGCCACGGATCCCCCGTTCCAGGCGGACACACGACGGCGAAGCCCTGCGACGCCCTGCAGGATGGCTTGGAGAAGCCGCCGCCCAGGACAATGTGGGGGGAGCAGGGAAGCGTGCCCGGATCCCTCAGGCTGCAGCACAGCAGCAGCACCTCCCTGCGCTACGTGGACAGCAGCTCCCTCTCCGAGGACGATGTCTTTTATGACTGAGAAGAGGGTGGAGACCGGCTGGGGTGGGGCGTGCCGTACAGCCTCTCTGTGGCGCCTCTGGGCCATTTTTAGACTCGTCCCATTAACACCTGGGGGGGGCAGGACCCCTTTCCACCCGAGGGCCAAATTCCGCTTTGCAGAAGCTTCGGGGGCTGCGCCACAGCGGTGGGAGGAGCCATGGGCCTAGGGGCGGGGCCAGCACTCTAGCTCCTCCTGTCACTCACAGAGCCTCTGGAGAGGCGGTTCAACCTTTGAGAACGGGGCAGGGGAGATCCTGAGCAGAGGTCAGGAAGCCACGCCGTGGTAGAGGTGGTGGGAAACTGCATGGAGCCAGGTGGCGTGGCCATGCGGGGGTCTGGATTGAGACCCAGGTAGCCGGGTTGGGCCCACGGTTCCCCATCCCTGCATTAACAGGACAGCTCTGGGTGCTTTTGTCTGCTCGAGCTGCTGCTGCTGCTCTGGCTGAGGCCGAGGGGGGAGATAGTTGGATCACGCCACTGATGGCAGACCTCCCATGTTGGGGTGCACCCCCTCCCTCCCTCCCTCCGTCCCTCCCTCCCCCCCAGAGGTGGGTGTAGCCCCATCCCATCCCTTTACAGGCCCTTCCAGCATTGAAATGGGGGGGGGGGACGCTGGTGCTCAGAGGGACTGGCGCACAGCGAATCGTGGCCTGCCGACAGCACTGGCCCTCCGGGCTGGAGTCGCTCGCCAGTCTTTCCAGGCCTGCGCCAGCTGCCCAGGGCCCCCCTCTGTCCGTGTGCTTGGGCACTTGCTGAGGATGGAGGAGGAGGAGGAGGAGGCACGGCTCTTCCCTCTTGGAGGGCCGGGTGTCCCCCTCCGCTCCGCGTTCAAATGGTGTAGATTTGTAAATAAAAGCACGCATTGCAGAGCAGCCGCGGGAGGCCTCCGGGGTTTGCGCGCCCCCTCGAAGATGCCTCCCACCGAAGGAGCAGCGCTATTAGGAGGAGGCCGGCCGGCCTCCCCACTGCCAAAGCCCCCCACATCTGCACCGTTCTGGTCCCCACCCACCCCAAACCCACCGAAACACCCCTTCCAAATGCAGATGGCGAATTTGGCATGCATTTGACTCAGCCCTAATACGACTTTGCGAGTGAGAATGGCTTTTTAAAAAAAAACCAAAAAAACCACCTTTCATGGTTGTTGTCATTTAGTAAATATGTTTTATTTGGTTTTTTTAAAAGCGTGCAAGGCTTTGAAAATGGCAAGCCGTTCCCCCCCCCCCCCCCCGGTTTCTCCGTGTTTCAATACTCTGTTTGCCCACCGGTTTAAGAAGGTTTTAAAATAGGCCTTTTTAATTGGCAATGAAAGCCAAGCCGTGAGCAAAGGGGATCCCCAGACGCCCGTCCGCCCCAAGCCTCCGTCTCTCCACGATGCCGGGAGCTGCGTTTTGGCATCTGTGGGGAAAGGAGAGACGCTCTCGCTCTCTCGCTCTCTCTGCCTTGCTCTCTCACTCTCTCTGTCTCTCTACTTCGTTGGTTTGGGATTTGCCAGGTCTTCAATGGCTTTCCTCATCTAAAGAAAAAGGAGGCAGAATGCTGATGGCAACATACTATGGGTGCGTCCACACTACAAGCAGATTGGAGCCGGTTTGACCGTGCCTGCCTGCCTGCGTCTCTGCTGGGAAGATCCCTTCACAGAATTCATTTCTCCCTCGTTTCGAAGCATTCTGGGCATTAGGCTGGTTTTCCTACCCACCATTTTATCTTCAGAAGAGCCCTGTGAGGGAGGGGAGGCCAAGAGATCGGCCCCACGGTCCCCTGGCGAGCAAAACAGCAGACGTTGCTCCGTGCAGGGTCAGACCCTGGACCCCAATCGCCCAGTATTGCTGACGCGGACTGGCAGCAGCAGCAGCTCCCCAGGATTCCAGGTAGGATTTCCCCCCACCCTCCCTGGAGATGCTGCCGGAAATCGAACCCGGGACCTGGTGCAGGCAAACAGGAGCTCTTCTGCTGCAAAACTCCACCCCACCCTGCAACTGAGGGGATTTGAAGCCGGGGCTCACCAGCCCTGAGCCTCAACCTTCTGCATGTCTGGCACTGTGGAGCCCTGAGTGCAAGTTCTGCCCAGGCGGCGTTTCCTTCCAAAGCCCCTCTCCCCCCATTCTCTGGCTTTGGGGGTCGGATGCTCACCTCGTTCCTGGAGACCAGCCCCACCACCTTCCCCAGCTGCGTGACGAAAGCCCGCTGCAGGTTCAGCAGCTCAAAGAGGTTGTGGGCCTGCGGGAGAGGAGAAGGAGAAGAAAGGGGATGGTTGGGGAGGCTCAGGGCACCCCACAGATGTGGGGCAGCAAGGTTGTAGTAGCACCAGGCCTAGCAGGCCTTGCCTATGGGCTGCTGTGACAGGCCTCCCGCATCCCCTCTGCCAGCCCCCTTGGGAGGCCCACAGACTGGCTTAAAGCAAGGGTGGAAAGCCTGGGGCTACATCTGGCCCTCCGGGCGTTCCCAGATGGCCCCGCCCACTTCCTTGGCCCCACCCCTTTCACCCAGCCACCAATCATTTGGTGGCTTCCTGACTTTTGTGCAGTTTCCCCACTATCCTAAACGGTTGCCATAGCTGCCCTCAGGCTGAGTGACAGGCAATGAGGAGGAAGCTGGGGTTTTAGCCCCGCCCACCACTGGCCCGCAGCCCCCGAGAGCATCTCTGAGAAGGAATCTGGCCCTTGGGTGGAGAGGAGGTTGTGCACTCTGGCTGGAAGGCCACAGGCCTCCGCTGCCACTCCCCCCCCCTTATTGTCACCAAGAGGGCGTTGTGGGCCCAAACGCTGGACTCTGTGCCAGCCCCCCTCTCCTAGGGTTGCTATTGCCCCCTCCCCCCGTACTTCCCAGCCCCTCCTCCATTCACCTGGTGCAGGGACATCCAGGGCGACAGCTGCAGGGTCACCGGGCTGATGGTGCAGCCCCCTCCCAGCGTCTGGCGAGGCGGAGGCTGCAAGAGAGGAAAGCCCGCGTCGCACCGCCTGGGTGGAAAGGGGAGCGTTTCCCCCAGGGACAGGCGGGCCCCCGGCGGAGCAGCCCTGCAGGGCTTGTGGCAGGATGGGGGCTGCCTCCCCACCCCCACTGGCAGGCTTTCATGGCCAGGGGAGAAGCGTTGGGGCACGTGCGACCCACCTCTCCCTCCTGCTCGGTGTGGGGCAGGCCGGCATCATCGTGGGTCTGGAGAAAGCTGATGAGTTCGGACCTCTGGACCATACCCAGCAGCATCGCGGACTCTGCAGGGGAAAGGAAGAGGCCAGGACACAGGGATGGAGGCTGCTCCCCACCCGGGACTCCTGGCTTGTGCAGGCGAGCACACAACCCTGAGGCGGACAGACAGGCGAGGTCTCCGCCTGGAGCCCCAGGAAAGATTGGGGGGGGGGAATTTGGGGTGGAGGGAAGGGCTGACGCTCAACACTGGAGGAGGTGTCTCCTGGCTTCCCCCGCCCCAGGACCACCTGCCTTCCCAAAGCGTCAGTACCAGTGCTGTCGACCACGGGGTACTCCGGGTCATCGGTCGAGGTGACCACTCCGAGGATGTCCCGGAAGGTCGCGTCCTTGGCCAGGGTGACCAAATGGGTATTCATGAACTCTTGTGTAGTGACCTTGTAGGAGCTGCATGTGGGAGGAAATGGGTGGGCGTTACTCTTTATTGAATGGACTTTCTTTACACACGCACCCTCAAAAAAGACTCCCCAAATGGCTGACAATCAATCTGTAAATAACAGTCCAAAAAAAAATACACGACACACAAGGAAGAGGGATGAGGAGGGGAGAGGAAAGAAAGAAGTAGGCGGTCAGCAAGGCTGGTGGACGGGGTCTGTTTGCCCTCTCGCTTCCCAGGGGAGGCAGCCCCACTGCAGCAGGCCCCGACGTTGCCTGCGCCTGCTGCTCCCGCCCCGGGGTGGCTGACTCACCCGATGTGCCTGCTGCGGATGCGAGGCAAGTAGGGCAGCTTCTTGACGATGATGGTGCCGTCGTAGAAGGAGGGCTGGAACTTCTGGGCGATGGCGTTGGCGATCAGCACCGACAGGGTGACGGGCAGGATGTGGGCGATCTGCCCCGTGGCCTCAAAGGCCAGCAAGGCCGTGGACAGGCTGTGCATCACGGAGCCTGAGAAGGCAGCCGCTCCTGTGGGGAGGCCAGACTGGGCTGGGGAGGGGCGCCTCTGGAGCTGGGCCAGGGGGGCCCTGCCAGGACTCGCATGGGAGGGAAGGGAGGAAGGAGGGGTCTCCCTGGCCCTCTTGTGGGAGGGGCTCCCTGGCAAGGGCGTGGCTGCGCACTTCTAACATTTTGGGGCCACAAATCCACATGACATCTGCACAGGCTCATTCATAGCTGTAGATGCAAATGTAGCAGCCGTTACAAGGGCTTATTTCCATTTTGCGGGAAGCAAAGCCTGCCAGTGAATTTCGCACCCAAGTCATCTCAAATGACGCAAATTCTGCCATGGATTTGCACCCTGTGCCCTAGCAGCCCAAATCAACATTGTGTGTGTGTGTGTGTTTTCTCTCTCTGCTGAGGTGCCGTGCTCCAGCGTCTTGGCCAGCAGCTAAGCACCCAGGTGTGGGGGACTCACCTGCCAGCGCGTACCCTCCAGGAGTGATGAGGCTGAAGGAACCCCCTGAGGTGATGCCCTGGGGGAAAAGGAAGGCGGCGGCTTCCCCCACCAATCGCCCGAGGGCAGCTCCTGTGGGCAGGACGGGGAGGGGGTGAGAGAGAGAGAGGAGTGGGTCACCTTTGCACCGTCTCCTCTGAGCCCGGGGGTTGGGTGCTTGCAGCCCTGGGGACATTTTGGCCAGCAACCCCACCAGCCGTAGCGAGGGATCTTGGACTCGTGGCCAAAATGTCTGGAGGGCTACACAGGTCGCCCTGCCCTGCTTTAGGCCACATCTATGCAACTCATTTTAAAGTGGTTTAAAATTGGATTAACCCCGTGTCCCTTTTCAGGTCTGATCCTGCATAGAGAGCAAGAGTCATGGGGGTGGGTGGGTCAGGAGTGAGGGGAGGGTTGGGGACCCTTACCGTAAATGAAGACAGGCATGAAATACCCAGCAGGCATGGGCATCGTGGTGGCCAGGATCAGCATCCAGAACTGCAACAGCAAGAAAGGGGAGAGACTACTGCAGCAACTGGCAGCCAACTGGAATACTTACAAACACTCCAACTTCTGAGAGTGAAGGTCCCATCATCAGAGGCTGATAACAAGCCCACCTTTCTCAGTGCACAGTGGAGTGGAAGCCCAACGCAACAGAGAAGAGAGCTCCCCGGGGCACCAGAAGGCAGACGTGCAAACCCAGCTCCCTGCTCGACTGGCAGAGGGAAGCTCCTTGGAAGCCAGGTACCTTCATCACTAGGAAGACCGTCAGCGTGCCAAAGATGGTGATGTTTGGGTCCCACCACTCGAGCCACAGGCCATTGGAGTCAACCTGAAGCGGCCTGGCCAGTGATGCATTCTGGGAAAGGACGCTCCAGGTGTGGTTGTCAAGGAGGGAGGTGAGGAGTTCCTTCATGTTCAGCTACAGGGAGGAAAGGTGAGTAGCTGGAAGGTCTGGCAGTTTAAGCAGAAGCATCTTCTGACATGACCCCCAACCCCAGAGCCCTCAGACCTTGCAGTGAGCAGGAGAGGAAGAGTTTACCATCTCCCCAGCCTCTCAGACAGGCGACAAAATCAGACGAGGGCCTTTTTAATAGTCCAACCAGGCTTCAGTTGGCTTTTGCTCCCTTCTGCGACAACATCCTCCTATATCCCAGCCAGCTGAGACAACATCCTCCTGTTACAGTAGGGCCCACTTGGAGCTATTGAAGGTCCTGTTTTCCTGCTTTGATCTATCAGATGTCACCAGCTTCTCCTGGGAACATCCCGGAGCTACGGAACAGGATGCACACAGTTCTCTGTGTGCATCACCAGATCATTGCTCTTTTGCCTGCCCGTCACCTGACACCCCTTGCCCACAGGTGTGTAGGAGCAAGCCAGCTGAAGTCATTTAGCAGCGAGCAAAGGCCACTCTGTACATGGTTCATGGTGCTTCTCTGTTTGAAAGGAGGGAGGCAGGAGGTAACCACCAGTATTTACCCTGGAGGCCATGAACTGGCCCAGGCTAAGCGGGAAGGTGATGGATGAGAGCAGGAGGGCCACCAGTGCCGAGTAAAGAGGTTTCCTGGAAAAGCAGATTTTAAAAAAGTCAGGATTATTTTTCAGGACCCAAAAAGGAAGGCCAGGCTTATACCAAGCTAAGTTCTCCTGGGAAACTGCAAGTCATACTCCGGTTAAAGCAGAGCCCCTGGCTTGCGCCAAGAAGAGAGTGGAATTCTGCTCTTGGACCAGGTTCTATTGATGTAGGAATCGGTAGGCTTTAGAGATGACACAGAACTCTTCCATCAAGCAGAAAGTGACAAAGTGTAATGTGAAACCTTGACTACTGTGCAACTACTGTCTAATCTGTGTTATGTGAAACCTTGACTACATTTTTTTAATGTAAGGTTTTGGGTTTGTTTTTGTATATATTTTTTTACCATTTTGAGGGCAGTACAAGGCTCAGTCAAAAACGTTGGCCAATGTGGGTTGCTGCCCCCAAGTTGCAGGATCCGTAACCTCTTAAGTGTGTTCTGCTTCCTGCTCATTTGCCCTTGCTGGCTTCTGAAAGCCAAAAACAAGCCAGACTTTGCAACCTGCCGTGTCACGGATCTGTGAAGCAGGAGCAAAGAAGCGCCGCGAAACACGGAGACCAGGAATGTTGCTGCTATTTCTTTGCATGTCGCTTTGATCAGACTGCATCTCCCGCTTGCCCTCACAACCACCCTGTGAGGCAGGCCGCAATGATCCCCATTTGACAGAGCAGGGAATCGAGGCGGTGCAGAGTGGTGCGTGAGGCCGGCCCTCGCTAGAGCCCTGCGTCCTGCCCAGACAAACTCGCTCCCCACAGCGCTCTGGCTTTCAAGGACCCGCTCTCTCCCGGAGGCTTACTCTGTCGCCAGCAGTCTGGCCGTGAAGCGATTCCTCCGGACGTAGCCCAGGAACCATCGCTGGCAGAAGAGGTAGGCACAGCTCACCGCCCCGCAGACCACGCTGAAAAGGACAGAGGCACCGCGGTCGGCCACCCTCTCTTGGGCTGCTGCCGCTGCCCCCCCCCCGCTGCCGCTGCCCCTGCCCCTCCGGCTGCACTGCCTGCATGGAGAGAGAGAGAGAGAGAGAGAGAGAGAGAGACCCACCCACCCTCTCTCACCCCAGGAACATGAAGAAGAAGGTCTCCGGCAGGTCAAAGGGGAAATCGATCTTGAAGTTGGTCTTGAAGAGCGCCATGATGGTTTCTGGTGGGGAGAAAGCAGGACATGAAAAGCAGGGGGGGGCTCCTCCTTGCCCTAAGACCACCCCCTTTGCCCACACCCAGATTCCCAGGGAAGGGGCCGTGGCTCAGTGGGGCAGAGACACACATGCACACGCTGGGCAGGCAGAAGGTCCCAGGTTCAATCCCTGGCAGCATCTCCAGGTAGGAGAGTGATGGAAAGAAGGAACGCTGCCTGAATCCCTGGAGACTCCATGGCTGCCGGTGTCGACAATACTGGGCTAGACAGACCAACGTTCTGCCTCAGTACAAGGCTGCTTCGGGAAGGGCTGTAATTTACGGTTGGAGTCCCCGAAGGGCCCAGCTTTCAGGCCCTTGCATTTCCAGAGAGGGCAGGAAATACCTCTGCCTGAAACCTGGAGAGCCTGCTGCTGCTGCCAGTCCACGTCACCAACGCTGGGATCAGTGGACCCAGGCTCTGCTTCCTCTGGGATCCCTCCCCGCCACGATTCTGCCATGCCAGAGGGGTCCACCCAGGAGCACGGTAAAGGCTTTAAAAAGTCCAAGCGCCCCTATATCTAAATATGCACATTTAGAAAAACGATCCCAGAACGGTTGTCTTCAGGCTGGGAGCTGCTGGCCCTGGAAGCCCCGGGAACGATGCGAGGCCCTCTCCGTCACGCGGGCTCCTGCACAGCAAACGGTGTGTGTGTGTGTGTCGAGAGGACAGGCCCGGTTTCATACCAGACAAGGCACAGGCACGCCGGTTGTCTAGGAGGCGCTCCGAGGTGCCTCCCCCGGCACAGGCAGCATCTACACTTGCCGGGCATCTGTCACCTGCTCAAGGCCCTGGCGGGGGGGGGGGAGATAGTCACCACCTTCCTCCAACATCTGTTCATGCGGCAGAGAAAGAAGCGTGTGTGCCGGAGGGGGGGCAGATGGGGGGGTCGAAGGAGAGGCCGCTCATGCAGACGGCTTTCTCTCACGGTATTATTATGATGATGATGCTTCTTGCTCTTTGATTCTCCATCATTCTTCCTAACGCAAAACATCCCCCTTTTTCTTGCTGCAGTGCAAGAAGCATTTTGAATTATCCATGGGGCGGGGGGGGGGGCCTGCAGCCCATTTAGAGTGTTCTCATGCGTCAGGGATCAAATTGCCTTTCCGTTTCTCTTTTTATGTGAGCGCCTGTGATTGCTTTTAACGTGTGGGAGAAGGCAGGAGGCACGCGCCGTTTGCTCGTGCCCGGGAGCCCCCTCCCTCCTGCCCAAGGGGGAAGAGAACTGCCCCGCTCGGCTTTGCGCATCCCCCTCCTCGAAGCCCCTCGCTCCGCTCTGCCCTACCTTGTTCGCTGTTGAAGACGGCCAGCAGGCGAAACATGAAGGCCCCACAGGTGGCTGAGAAGAAGCCCCGCCAGTAGTCCCGGACAGCAAAGTGGGAGGACATCACCTCGATGCTGAACAGCACCCCTGGGGGGGAGCAGGCGCCATGTGAAGGGGTGCGGGCCACAGAGGCCTCGTTCAGAAGACCCGGGAGGGCGCAACCCTCTGCGTGCGCTGGGCAGAAGAAACGCCTACAACCCCCGGCATGCCCCAGCCAGCCATGGTGACTGGGGCATGCTGGGACTTGCAGGACCTTTTTCAGTCTAAACGTGCATTGGATGGTGCCCTTAAGGCCGTGGTCGGCAACCGGCAACCCACAGGCCTAACCAGGGCAAAGAATAACCACCCAACGGTCACAGACTTGCAACATCTCTCCATCAACTGATGATGCCCACATACCTCCCTGCTCTGGGTTTCAGTCATCACCACTTTGGGGAGCACGTTCAGCACTTTGGATAGCTCCTTTCTGACTGAGACCCAGGAAAGAGGCAAAGGAGCCGCCTCGTTATCATTGCTTAGGGGGGTTTATTAAACAGTTCATGAGTATCACTGATAAATAAATACAAGCCAGGGAAAGCTTGTGGAAACAGGGTCATGTTCAGGTGGCATTTAAAACTCGCCGCGCTTCCTGCCTCTCAAGCCACATGGGCAAGGGTGTTCCAGAGGGTAGGTGCCACACTGAAAAGGCCCCGCTCTCCAAAGGTCACTTAGCAGCACCCTGTTAAGTTGCAAATTGGCTGATAAAGCTTCCCCTTGAAAGAACAGCAGGGGGTACATAGGGCAGTCAGTCTGCCAGCTACCCTGGCCCCAAGGGATTTAGGGCTTTGTAAGTTGACAGGCGAACCTTGAGCCTGGATCCGTAGCTAGCGGGGCTTGAGCTACTGGCGCGAGCAAAGCCAAACGCTTTCTTCAAGCTCTGTAAACCTGGCTACTTGTTTATTGAATCTGAGTCCCTGGACAGCTCCCAAGCACTGGCCTGGCTACCTGTGTGCTTGCTCCCGCGGCCGCTCACAGTTTCCAAGCCAACGGCTTGTTGCCGACATGGCCAAAGTGCTCCTCCTCCAGCAGGAGAGGGCCCCGGCCTGCTGCTCATGTTTCCTTGCGCCGTGTGCCTGTCTGGCCGCCTCCCCCCACCCCCGACCGCTTACCGCTAATGGGAGCCCCGAAGACGGTGGCCACGCCAACAGCCGCTCCTGCCACCAGCATCTCGTTCTGCTTGCTCTTGTTCTGGAAGGAGGGAGGAAAGAGGCTGGGGAAGGGGCCCCTCATGGGCTGGTGGGAAATCACGGTGGCTCCGACACGCGTGTCAGCCAGACGACACTTTGCACAGCTCAGAGCAAAGCCTTGGGAGCTGCGCTGACACCAGTCCCTCCAGCTTGACAAACGCCTTCCCAGTTCTGTGACAAATTGGGTGACGATTCCCACATAGCCCCCTCCTCAAAGCTACTCTGTGTGTGGGGGGGGTCTGAGCAGGCCCCCGCATTTCCCCCGGTGCAGGTGTGAATGCAGCAGGTTGCTGAAAGCTCTGTGAAGGGAGGCTTGACCCACGTGTAGCAACCCAGAGCAGGGGCCTCTCCCTGGGCTGGGAGTGTCATTCTCGGAGGGCACGGTGCCCGCCTTGGCCTTACCTCGTACTCCCCAGAGACGCTGGTCCGAATCCTGCCTAGGTAGGCAGCGAGCATGCTGGAGAGGTGGACGAAAGGCCCCTGGAAGAGAGGGGAGACCCCCTGAGAGGGGAGACCAACTCCGCCCCTCTGAGCTTCCCTAGATAACCCTGCCTCCTTCCCCAGGCCCCGCCCCTTTACCCTGAAGGCCAATCGTTTGGCCGTTCCCCAGTTCCTCCCGCCCCCCATGTTAAAAGGCTGGCATGCCTCTCCCCTGAGGCTTCGTTGCTGGCAGGAAGAGATGTATGCTAAGATATGCAGCTATTTTGGCTCCTCCCCCTTTGCCTCTGGCCCTGCCCACCATGGGGACACAGCCCCCAAGAGCGTCTCCAGGATGGAATTTGGGCCCTGGACTAGGAAGAGATCGAACCCCCTCCGCTCTGCCTTTTTAAACATGCCCACAGACGTTTCCAGCGGTTGACGCAGCTGCGAAAGGGGAAAGGGGAAGCGCCCCTCTTGGGCCACCTCCAGGGAGCCAGGGCCCCTCTCCCCCTGGCGCGGCCACTTACCACTTTCCCAAGGAAGATGGTGCTGCCACAGGCCAGGGTGCAGGTCAGACCAATGACTTTGGCCCCAAAGTTCTCAATGGCCAAGTACTCCTCCAGGATGACCCCCGTCAGGATGATCTTCAGCTCGGGGATGCCGGATCCTTGCCGGAAGAAGCGTGCAGGGGAGCCAGGATTGCCAGGATTGCCGCTCCCCTCTCCCCCCTGGGGAGCCCTCTAGTCCTGGGGGGAGGGGGAGGGCAGCGCTGCCCCCCTGCTTGGGACGCTTGCCGCCACCTGGACCCGAAATCCGGCCTCCCTGCCACTTCCACCCCCTCGGGAGCACGAGAGGAGGGGTTTGCCCCACCTCCGGCGGATACCTGAAGTCTGCTTTCGTGTCTCCTTGCCCAGAGGCGAGAGGCAGCAGGAGCAGGGCGGAGAGGGACGGACAGCCTGGGCAGGATTTAGCAGCCACCGGGGCTCCACCCGGACTCACCTCCGGAGTGCGGCGTGATGCTCTGGGCGAAGCCCGTGGAGAAGGCCGACAGCGCGATGGGGTACATGGTCCAGGAGAGGTACTTCAGCACCGGGTAATCGCCAACCTCTCGGTAAAGCCACGCGTGGGCTGCGGGGCCCGGCACAGGGGAAGGAAAGCAGCGGGTCGGTCGGAGCGGCTCAACGTGGACTCAAACTGGGGCAGCAGCAGCTCTTGTGCCGACCCGGTTCTTCGAAAGGCCTCGCGTGAAGGGGGTGCTGGAGGCTGGCTTTTCAGGGACCGGTGCTAGTCACAATTGCCAGGGGCCTGAGCGGGAGGGTGCCCTCACACCCCTGTCCTGCTCATGGGCTTCCCATTTGGGCATCTCCTTGGCCACGGGGGTGGGGTGGGGAGAAAACACTGGGCCCCCGTCGACTGTTGTCCTGGTCCAGCACGGCTCTTCTGACAACCTTAGCAGCCTCCCAGGTGTGCCGTTCCAGTCCAGCCCTCGCCTCCCACTGTGGCTAGAGAGATGTCTCCTGGGCAGAGGCCCTGGGGGGCCACAGCCCTCCCCTCCTGATGCCCCTCCCCAGCAGAGGCCCCCAGACTGCCCTGCATTTGTCTCAAGCCCTTTCAAAGCCGTTGGCTTCTCACAGCATCTTGTGGCAGTGAGTTCCACCAGCTCATGGCATGGATCCTCAGGCTGTTGGGCAAATCTGGCCTGCCTGTGATCCCGATTCAGCCCATTCCCTGGCCCGAGAGAGAGAGAAAGCTGGTTCCACTGCCCCCAGGCGGCATCAGGGCCACCGTTGGACGCCCCATCGCCTCCTCGCTCAAGCTGGCGCTCTCTGGATGCGTTGGACTACAGTCCCCACCATCCCCAGCCAGCACTCCAGGGGAGAAATCCGAGCCCGGGGAGGGAGGCCGGTCGGTCAGTGAGGGCGAGGGGTTACCGTTGGCCATCTTGGAGACGGTGAAGTCCATGGCAAAGCTGACCAGGGCCATGAAGACGCCCAGGGCGAAGAGGAAGTACCAGTCGTCCCCCACGCGGAACAGCTGGGCCTTGATGCACTCCAGGCAACCTGCAGGGGGCGGCAGAGGACCGCGTGAGACCAGCGGCAGCCCTCAGCACCGGGACGCCTCACTCTCTGAGCAGCAGGAGCCAGGGTGGAAGGGGGTCCCCATGAGCCTGGAGGGTGGGGCACCCACGCACCCACACGCACACCCCTTCTTACCTCTGAGCTGCCTCCGCGTTTTCGGCCAGGGCCTCCAGTTTTTCTCCACAGCCAGAAACCTGCCCCGTTCCTCGTCCTTCTCTGCCTCGGCTCCATCTTTCCTGCTGCAGGCCGCCTCCTGCGCTCCTTCTGGGGCCATGATCCGCTGTCAGGGCTGGCCAACCCTGCAGCTGCGAGGGCTGGGGAAGGAGGGGGAGAAGGCCGCCCTTCTCCTGGAGTGAAGCAGGAGAGCTTGTGGTTCAACCCTGCAAGAAAGGACAGAGGAGGCAGCTCAGCCCTTAAACTCATCCCCAGCCCGATTCGAGGCTGGGGGAAGGGGCCTGGCTTAAGCCATGGGGAATTTGAACTCAGCTCCACAATGCATCGGCAGGAGAACGAATGGAACAAGAAGGAAGGAAAGGGTGCTTCTAAGCATGCACAGAGTGCCTCCCCCCCCCCACCTCTCCACTGATACTTACAGCCACCCAACTGCCCCTGAAATTAGGGAGGAACTCCAGGTAGGCAGCGATCATTTTATCTGCAGAAAGTAATTCTCATTTGTGACGGCAGCCTCCAACTACAGGGCGCCCTCCAGATGCGTAGGACTGCAACTCCCATCATGGGCTGTGCTGGCTAAGAATGATGAGGGTTACAGCCCAGCAATCTGGGAGGGATCGATGCCTGGACCTGGGAGTCGGTCCCACCCAACCCGGAGGGCATTTCTTGTGAGTAAACCTGCGTAGGGTCATGCTGCAAATGGGCTAGATTTGCAGGGCTTACGCTGTCTTCTCTTTCTCCCTGAAATAGGAACACAAGGGCTGTTGGGAGGGGGCGGGGACAACAGCAGCAACTGATGCTAAGCCCCTGAAGGAGGAACAATTCATCCCAACGAAACCGTCTGAGCCCCCCATATTTTAGGCGACAGGCGCAGCAAGGGAGAGCCCTCATGGCTTGTGCCGCAACCGACACACCCGGCCCCTTCCCTTGTACCCACAGCTGACGGTGCAGCCCCCTGCATTTTTACCCACAAAAAAGTCCCTGTGTTCAATGGGCCTTCCTCCAGGTAAATGTGCAGAGGGTGGGAGCCAGAATTACCCACCACCACCACCACCACCAAATGGGACGGCAGTCCTGGAATGCTGAAAAGACTCACGCCTCTGGTGTGCCCAAGCGACCCGCCGTCCTCTGAAGTTTGCTCTTCCTTCTGCCCCTGTGTTGGCCAGGTGACGCACACCTGTCTCCCCAGCTTCCTCTCCACCACGCCTTCGCTTTCTCTCTCTCTCTGACCTCTAACTGAGCACCGGTGTTTGTGGGCCCTGCAGGAAATGCCCTTGAGAGAACAAGGCTGACCCACGCCAGATAGAACTGGCCCAGCAATTGAAAGGCAGGGACCAGCCCAGAGAAGCCGCTGAGGGAGCCTGGCTTGTATTGGAACCGGCCCAAGCAAGCCGGCTCTGCCTCCCCACCCCCATCCTCACCTTCTCATTCAGCCCAGAACGTTCAAAATCCCAGAACCTGTTTGCATTGACAGGGGCTCGCACCTGTGTTGGGGTTCCCAAAGTCCCACGTCGCTCTCCTGCATGACCAAAAACCTGAACCGAGAAACAGGACAAGGTTGGTTGGAGCAAGGTCTCAACAGCCTCCCCGGTAAGTAAACGGTTGCCAGTCACTTTTATGGTGGCCCCCAGGGCTCTATCATGTGGGCACCACAAGGTTAGACCCAGAGGTCTTTCTTGGGCCAATTTCGGCGGCTTAGAGAATAGGCAAGCGTTTGAGTCACACAGATCGCTTAGTCAGGCAGAGCTCTCAACAAACCCTCTCGCCCTGGCTTAAAATGGAGGCCATTGGGCTGGGAAAGGGGCAGAAAAAGGGGAACTGGAATAATCCAGGGGGCTGGAGAAAGGTTGCAACCTTCAGGGCTCTTTACTTGAGAAAAATGGGGACTAAGAGGGCCCATGATAGAGGTGTGCAAAGGCATGCACAAAGTGGAGGCAGCAAAGAGGGAGACATGTTTGTCCCGTTCCCATAGTACTAGGACACAATGGGGGTCATTATTCCATGAAGATGAATGGCAGGAAATTCAGGACAGACCAAAGGAAGGACTTCTTCACACAGCACAGTTAAACTATGGAACTCACCTCCACAAGATGGAGTGATGGCCACCAATTTGGATGGCTTTAAAAGATGATCAGACAAATTCATGGAGCATATAAGGCTATTAGTCCAGATGGCTATATATTACCTCCTGTATCAGAGGTTGCATACTGGGGAACATGAGTGGGAGGGGGCTACGGCCCTCCTGTTGTCTTTTTGGGCTTCGCTTTGGGGTATCCATCGGGGCCCTGTGGGGACAGAATGCCAGACTAAATGGACCTTGCCCCTGGCAGGGGCGATCCATTCAAAGGGCCGTTGAGGGTGCAGGAATGGGCACATTGGGTTGTGTTTCCCGGGGCCTGAATCAGGAGTAAGGATGGTTCCCCTCTCGCTCCACAAACGTCCTCATCTTCGTCTTTGCGCCTGTGTGAAGAAAACGCCTTCCCTTGGACCTGCCAGGAGGGAGTTAGGTTCACCACTGCCCGGAGGAACGTGCACAGCCGGCTGTTACCTGCCAGATCTCTCGGATGCAGCGTGGAAAATGCGCCGTCACTCAGCGCCTTCTTGTTAATGAGAGGAGGCTGGAGCATAGCGCTGAATCAGCCCTTGTGCTTCCAGTGGGCGCCCCCCCTCCCCTCCCCTCCCCTGCCAGGTGTTCTGCAGGTGGAAATGGCTTCGTGATGGAGCAGGGAGGGGTGATGTCACAGGCTGCAAAGGAGTGCACATTTCATGGGGAAATAATGTGGGGGGCCCCCCACGCCTCCCTGAACACGCGGGGTGAGCAGCCAGGACACGATGGGGCACTTTCTGTTTCCACTGTAAAAAGCACCGGGGGTGGTGGTTCTGTGCTGCCCCCCCTCAAAAGCCAGTCCCAAACTGGGCAGGATGGCAGGACCCCCCAGGGAGGCAGCGCTTTCCGCCTCAGCCTGCTGCTGGTTTTCATTTGGTTTCATGAGCTGGTTCCGTGCTTTGCCATCTGGTCTCATCTTGGGTTTATTCTCTGCCGTTTTTGTTCCTTTTAAATGACTGCGTTTTTATGTTTTGTCCACTGCCCAAAGAACAACCAAGCAAATAAACCAACCAACCCATACATTTACAGAGAGCTCTACCCATTGTCTTGTGCGGACGGATGGCCAGAGGGGAATCCTGGCTTGCACGCCAGAGGGCTGTTGGGTTGTGGGATTTCTGGGGTCTCCAACAGACCGTCCGTGGGGAGGGAGCAGCAACAGGCCCGCTCCTCCCTGACCCCAGGCTCCCGGGCCTCGGGGGAGCCAAGCGTGACTCAGGCTGGAGCTGTGGTGATGACCCAGCAGCTGCATTTAGCCCACGGCCTGCTCCCTCCCTCCCTGGGCACGTGTGCTCAGAGCCGGCTGTGGAACGCCTGCCGGCCCGGCTCATCTCTCCTAGGAACGCTTGTTATAACGCCACCGGCCGCACCACCAGCGCCCTGCCCGGATGCACCCAGTGCGCAGCCAACACACATTCCAGACAGGAAGGGGACAGATCTGCTTGGCGCTGAGCCTCGGGCGGGCCGTGGAGCCTGCTCGGCTAGCCGGGGAAGAGAGCCTTACATGGGCGAAGCCTCGGGGAGGCCAGGGGAAATGCAGCTGGGGAGGAACAGAGGCCCGGCGGGGGATGGGGGGCCTTTTGTGTCCTGCCAAGTGTAAGCTGGACTTGCCCCTCCCTTCTCCTGCCCTGCGAGGTCTTCTTTCACTGCAAGGTCTTCTTTTCAAGGCAGGCAGAATTTCCACCAGCGAGGCTTGGCCCATGACTGCTTCCCCTGTTGGATTTCAGCCCCAAAGCCCAGGGAGGCCTTGCGCCTCTGCTGCCGGCCACACTCTCGCTGGGCAAAGGTACCCTTCCTCCCCTCGGGGTGCGTGGCACCTCCATGCGCAGGCCGCTCCTTGGCCCCACGCTCCCTTGCGCACGGCACACCGTCTTTTTTGGGAAAGCAGCTCCTGGCTGCCAACCGTCCGTGGAGCAGTGATTATCAAGGCCGGCAGGAATGCCCGGCACGAGGCAGCCTCTCCCCCCTCCCTCCCCACCGTCTGTTTGTTTGAAGCCCCCGCCGCCCCCCTTCAGGAAAACTTTCCACCGGGCTTGTCGGAGCGACGCGCAGCCCCCTAAATTTAGACGTTGACAAGAGTCCTGGAAGGCGGCCGAGAATCCCAGAGACGCTTTATAAACCCCAGAGTGGCCTGGGTGGCAATGCTGAGCGGAGGGCCACTGTTCGGAGAGGGTCTGTCAGGAACTGCTGCCCGTCCGCATCCGTGTGCTCCCAGAGCGAGGCGTTTGGGTCGGGGGGCGGCACTTCTCCCGGCTTCCAAAAAAGCCCCCTGCAAACCCTGGCCATCCTGAAACAGCCCTCCGCCTCGCTCCCTGACGCCTGAGGCCCCGTGCCGGCCTTCTCATTCACCTCCTCCGCTTCGCTCGAGCGGGCAGCCGTCGACCCATGGAGAAAGCCCACGGAATATTTTCTGATGACTTCGGGGGCTTCATGAGGCCTCGCAGCGAGCCCCTGACTTTCTCAGGCAAGCGGGGGGGGGGGGAGGTCAGCCTGGGGGCAGGTGTGGAGCGGTAACTTCCTTCCCAACCTCTTCGCCGAACTTTGACCCTTTTTTGGGCAGACAGGTGACCCGAAAATGGTCCGTCCATCCAGTCTCATTTCCTCGGTGTCCTCCCAGTGCCTCAGGCGGAGAAGGGGCTCTTTCCCCTTAGCGGGAGGTGCTGCTGGGTATTGTGGGTGCAGCAGGCGCTCCACCACTGAGCGGTGTGCTCTCATCCCATAAGTTGGTGGTACGCCTGTTTTGTAGCGCGTTAGAATCCAGGCTTCTGGGAACAGTTGAGGGTCCTAATGGTAATTTCCACCCTGCCAGCAGGGTGCAACAAAAGCACTTGCATGGATGCGGGAAGGGGGATCCCCACAAATGCCCCCCCTTTGGCATCCATGCAAATAGAGGCATCTCTGCTCCTTGGCAGGACCAGTTGCCAAGCGTGGCTAGAGGCAGTGGCTGTGACCACCCACAGGAAGCAGATTCAGCAGGTGCCACTGTGCAGACGGGCGCAGTGATGGAGCCTTCTGCTGGGGGGGCAGGAGGAAGGAGGTGTGGGGGGAGGAGGCGAGAGAAAAGAAGTCCGTTCCTCTTGCCCAGTTCAGCTCCAGACTCCCCATCATCTGGGGGGGGGGGTTTCGATGTCGCTGAGGCAGTCTGGGGGGTGGGTATAAGGGGCTCCCGGAAACAGTCCCCTGAACAGACCAGGCTCAAGTGCTGCAGCAAAGCCATTTGCCCCAGGCTCCTGTCCCCAGCAAAAGATGCAGCCAACGTCTTTCCATCGGGCAGGAGTCACAGCATGCTGCCCTTCTTCTCCCAGCAGGCCGCGCTGGTGGGATGGGGAACATCAAGACTTTAGGGGACACGTACCAGTTTGCGGTGGACGTCAGCGACTTCTCCCCCGAAGACATCATCATCACCACGTCGAAGAATCAGATCGAAGTTCACGCGGAGAAGGTGAGCAGTGCCTGAGACCCCCCACCGTTCTCTGTGGCTGGAGTAGGAGTCTTCAAGAGAGCTGGGAGGGCTTTAAGGCACGGCCAGGGTAGGCAACCTTCAGCCCTGGGCCAAATCCGGCCTGCAGGGAGAGCCACTGACAAGCGGTGAACCGGCCCAAGTCCCAGCCAGACATTTTGAAGATGCCTGGGCTTCTCTGGCTGGCGCCCGTCACGTTCCTCAGCATCTGTTTGCAAAGAGGAAGCTGGTCTTCTTTGGCTGGGGTGGGTGGGGTGGGGTGACCACGACTTTCCCTGACCCGCCCACAGCTAGGGGAAAAACATGTCTCCACTTGACGTGCGAAGGGGCCCACCTTAAACAAGGGCCACAGAAACCTACACGGATGCTGCAGAGCTTCCAGACGCATCCTCAGCAGGAGAGAACAGCGCTTGCACCGGGCGAGCCCTGCGCATCCATGCTGCTGCTTGTGCTGCGCCCACTGAGACTACTAATCAAAGCGGGAGGGAAAGCAAGGGACTCCTCCCATCCCTGGCAAGGCACCCTGACACCGCCCCCCCCCCCCGCCTTGGCTGGGCACGCCGAGATCTCTCCTGCTGCTGGCGGGACCCTCCGGAACACGATGTGCCTGGGCGGTCGCCATGGCGACAAGAGCGCTCTTCATGGAAGCATCCGCCTCCCAGAGGAGGCTGTGACCTTCGTGGGCCAGGCCGGCCACGCACCTGTCCCAGCAGCCGGCCCTCGGGGGAAGGCGTTTCACGGGGGACGTTTGGGCTGTGAGCTAGAAGGCTGCAGCACCCCCCCCCCTTGACAGGCCAGGGGTGGCTGGGGGGCCCTTCCAAGGCCATGCACTGCGACCTCAGCAGGGGCTTGGACCCTGGGCCGGCTGCAGCGAGTGGCGGCTGGTGGGAGCGGCCCCGATCCTGGGCCACTTGCGTAAGGGTGCCAGGCGGTCTCACAGCTTTGCAATGCCTAAACTTGCCTTCCCCAATCTGGTGCCCTCTGGATGTTTTGGGCTACAATTCCATCATTCTTGGCCATTAGCCATGCTGGCTGGAGCTGATGGGAAACACCTGGAGGGATCCATGTTGAGACGGGATGTGTGTGTGTGAGAGAGAGGTTGTGTGTAACTTTCAGACCTGGCAGTGCTTTTTCCTCACTGGAGAGAGACACACCCACCCACGCACACATCGTCTCTGCGGAAACCCTCCCCCTGCAGCAAGGAATCTCTGCACAAGGGGGCCGCCTGGCCCTTCCGGCTCCCTCCCTTTAAAAGGCGGAGCTCCGTATGCAACGGCTGTGCACCCCGGAGGCGCGTCTGGCTGCGCATCCCCCTTGTCCAGCCAGTTGCACAAGCGTAAAAGGCAACTCACTGCTTGTGCAAAGGAAAGATGCAACGGAAAGATTCCCTCATGCCGTTTGAATTTGCGGAGTGACACCGTCGGATGCTGCTCCCTGTCCGTACTGGGTCACAAAATGGGCTGGAAAATGACGGGTAGTGGTCTGGCCCCACGTTAAGCTCAGCAGTACTGGGCCTTCTCCCTGGCCCACCTTTGAGGACACTTAGACGGGTGAGCACCCGGGAAAGGGCCTTTTCTGCAGTGGCCCCATGCCGCTGGAATGGGTTGCCGTGGCGTCTCCGCCAGGCCCCGTCACTGCAGGCCGATGGCGCTTTCCTGGACCCTTCCGCCCTGCAGCTGCCATCGTGCTGCAACCTTTTAGTCACGTTTGATTGCTGGTGCTTTGGGGATATTCATTCGCTGCCCAATAATTGCATTGTTTTTTTATTATGCAAATTTGAATTCTGCCCTGAAAGGCGGCCTGGAAATACTTTGAATGACTAAAACAAGCCCAGGCGTGCTGCCCCCCACCCCGGCCCCCCCGGCCCCTGACGCCTGTCTCTTTGTGTCCCTCTCCCCTCCCTTAGCTGGCAGCTGACGGGACCATCATGAACACCTTCACCCACAAGTGCCAGCTGCCAGAAGACGTGGACCCCACCTCCGTCACCTCGGCCCTGGGCGCCGATGGCAGCCTGACCGTCAAGGCGAGGAGGCGCCCCGGCAAGCAGCCAGAGCACATCCAGCAGACCTTTCGGACTGAGATCAAGATCTGAGGGTCCTGGAGCAACGCGGGGTGGGTGGGGTGGGGAGCTTGGGGGGCAATAGGCTTGGCCTGAGGGGAGGGGGGAGGGGGCTGGCGCGTACGCTGGACTCCCAGTGGGGAGTCCCCCTTTGTATATTTGTAGTCTGTCTTTGGGTTGTGATAAATTATTGGTGACGCTTGTCAGCTCAGCCCGGTCCATTTTCTCCTCGGTGGTGGCTGTTATTTCTACGCACACCCCAGGACCGATTCTGGAGTTGGGGGGTGGGCGGGTGGGCTGCTGCTTCACTCAGCCCCAGGCTTGCTTTGCTCAGCCACGCCTCAAGCTCCAGCTCCAGCCAGGTTATTCTGACATCAACGAAGACTAGAATCCTGTTCTTTTGTTTGAAAGAGGGAGAAGCTCCCGGATTGTAGAAGATACACAGTGAGACCCTCAGCTGGCTCAGGAGGGGGCCCCCCGCTCCCCCTGGTGCTCTCAGTCGGAAATACAGCTGCCACAAGGTCTCTTGGTCAGAAATACTCGGGGCCTAACCCAGACGCTGGTTCCCTGGCTCTGCTGCATCTCTCAAGAGCCCTTTCTGGGGGCCGGTCGTGGGATTTGGGATTAGAGGGCAGGAATTGCAGGGGAGCAGAAGGATTTGCCAAAGAAATCACACACACACACACGCTCCCGCCTTGGTTCTGGGAAGGGACGACTCTTTGGGGTCTCCACCGCCGTGGCCTTGGGAGGACCTGGAGAAGGTGCGAGGGCTGGCAGTTGCCCTTGGCGCTCCGTCCAGCAGTCCTCTCCCCCACCCCACCCCGCTTGACCATTCTCCGCAAGCCGAGGGCCAAGGGCTTGGAAGCGGTGAGAGCCAGGGAAGGAGTGAGTCACCCCTCTGGAAATAGACTCTCTGGACTGGCCGACAATGGACAGCAACTGCCAGCTGAGCCGTCGAGGCCGGCTTCTCTGTGGAGGGGGGGCTGCCGTCAGGGAAGCTCTGAAAAAGGCCGTGCGTAAACACCATGCAATGCAACGCAGTTCCGTCCTGGCTCATTCGGGTAGTTCGGTCCCAAACATCTGGAAACAAAGCCCTCTGAAGAGAGACTGAAACAACTGGGCATGTTTAGCCTGGAGAAGAGAAGGTTGAGGGGAGACACGATAGCGCTCTTCAAATACTTAAAAGGTTGTCACACAGAGGAGGGCCAGGATCTCTTCTCGATCCTCCCAGAGTGCAGGACACGGAATAATGGGCTCAAGTTACAGGAAGTCAGGTTGCAGCTGGACATCAGGAAAAACTTCCTGACTGTTAGAGCAGTACGACAATGGAACCAGTTACCTAGGGAGGTTGTGGGCTCTCCCACACTGGAGGCCTTCAAGAGGCAGCTGGACAGCCCTCTGTCAGGGATGCTTTAAGGTGGATTCCTGCACTGAACAGGGGGTTGAACTAGATGGCCTTGGAGGACCCTTCCAACTCTACTATTCTATGATTCTGTTATCACATTCCTGGCTGCAAAAAAGCCATCTAGTGCGCAAACACACACAACACTTAGTCCAGCAGGCAGCAATGTTCACACACACACAAATAGCCCAGCTTAACAATATCTGGAGCTCCAGAGCAGCCGGCCCAGGGGAGAACGGCCCAGGGGGAGAACGGCCCAGGGGGAGAACGGCCCAGGGGGAGAACGGCCCAGGGCTTCCCCTCGTCTTGTCTGCAAAACAACCCCCGTGGCGCCTTGTGTTTGGCCTTGGGTGGGGAGTGTTGATGGTGACCACAAGGCTTTTCTTGGCGTTGTGTTGGGTGCAACATTCAGAGGAGCTCAGAGGTCACCGTGCCCCCGCTCGCTCGCTCGCTCGCTCCCTCCCCCCTTCGCGAATGGTGGGGGGAGGGGAGGAGCGTCAGCTGTTCGAAGGGGGGTCAGGAAAGGATACGGCCAACTCTGCCTGCCCCGGGAACGGAATCCGGTGGGAACCTGGTCTGACGGCTGAGGCCTTCCCAGTCTTTGTGGCTCCAAGGGAGGGACTTTGGGGGCGTTCCTGCCCCCCCACAATCCAGGAGCATGATCTCAGGCCCGGGGGGGGGGCTCAAATGGCCCCGCCACTTCCTGGCTCATGTGCGGTTGTCCTGCGTCTCCTAAGGCTGCACTACAGGGGCCAGGAGAGATTCAGGCTATGCAGGAGGTTTTGCGGGTATTTTTTTTAACCCCGCCCACCACTGGAATGTGGTCCCCCCAAAAGCTTCTCCGAAATGAGACCCGGCCCTCGGGATGAAATGGGTTTGGCAGCCCAGCACCGCCCACTTAATACAAAGCGAACGTTATGTCTCTCCCCCCCCCCCCCCGGTCTGCCCTTCTCAAACTGGAGAAGCGGGATGCTGTGTGACTCTGCAAACGCGCAAACGCCATCCAGCAGGCATCTCCCCCAATGGGCGTTTCAAAGAGGTGCTGAAATCCCCATTAAAATGAATTAATAAATACAGCAGGCAGCCTGACAAGGACTAACGGGGACCCCCCCCCCCAGGCTGTGGCATCGGTTGAAATGGGGCTCTGGGGTCCACAAACCTTCGCATGCCAGAGTCAGTGCGTTATGCTTTCCAGGTGGCACAGCACGCTGTGTTGTTGTTTTGGCTGGGACAGGCCAGCCATCACGGCTTCCCGTTTGGAGACTGGTGGCTGAGGCGTAAACGCCACCGCCGCCGCGCACCTGCCCTGGGTTCTCTCTGGCTGACCCGGGTTTGGCATTTTGGGGGGGGGAGGCGTCATCCTCTGCCCCCCCCTTGAAGCAAACCTGGTAAAAGGGCGCCCCCTCCTGGCTCGAAGGCGAGCAGCCACTGGGTTGCGAGCCACGCCGACGCTGGGCAGCACTGGGCGGACGCCGCCTCCGGATTCCAGCCCAGTATTGCGCGCACGGACTGGCAGCCGCCAGGGCTCTCCAACGCTTCAGGGTGGGGGCTCTGACCCCCCAGCTGCAGCCCCTCCCTCCCCCCTCCCAAGCCCCCCGCGTGGAAGTGCGCACGGGCACACGGCCCCCACACGCTGCCCGCGGGTGTGAAGGTCTTCTCCTTTTAATTCGGATTCATGCTCCGCTTCCCACAGAGCCGTGGACGGGGCGGCATGAAGGCAGCCGCCCACGCGTGGACCCAGGCAAGCCGCACGATGCGGCCCCGGGCGGCTCCAGGCCACGATCCGGGGCACCCGGCGAGCCACGCGGGGCCTCCGCGCCAGGGCGCCCCGGGACCCACCGCCGGGGCTCCGCAAGCCTCTTCCTGCTGCGCGTTTCATGCGATCAAGAAGCCCAGCAGCATCCACGATCCAGGCTCGGCTTACGATCAGCACTTTCCAGATGAATAAAACCAGCAGAGCGTTTCTGGAGTTAAAGAATAAAATAGTTTTTTACACGTTTATCAAGTACCAGAGTCGATCTCTCTTGTTAGCATCCACGCTGATTGGTGCGTTTCCCCCCCTGCTGCATCGGCATACCGGCATCTTCCCAGCCTCGCCTTTTCCTCCCCGGGCAGGGCGGCGCTGCCTCTAGTGCTTGTCCCTGCCTGTGGTGTCATGGCGGCCGGGAGAGGGGGCGGGGCCGCGGAGAGCCACCGCCCCTTCCTCTTACGCGCGCTTATGCCGGGCAAGAGGCGCGGCGCGCGTGCGCACAACGCCTGGCGAGGGGGACAACAGTTCCACGCACGTCCGTAGCGCGCCTGCGCAGGCGTGCCGTCGGGGAAGAGGGCGGCGGCCACGGCGACGCCGCTTCCGCCCGGCGCCAAGATGGCGGCGCCCTTTGTCTGTTCCGTGTCACTCTGAGCGCCGCCGCCAGTCGCCCGTCGGACGGGATTATGTGACGCTCCCGGGATGGCAGGTGGGGTGGGGGGCAGGAAGGGGAGGGGCATGGAGCGGGAGGGGGCAACAGGGTGGGAGCCGGGAAGGGGGGCTGCGGGCTGTCTGTCAGGCATGGGGCAGGGGAGGGTCAGGTGGGGAAGCAGCCAGCCAAGGAAGGGGCAGGTGGGCAGTGGGGATGGGGGGGTGGCTGGGAAAGGGGGAGGGGAGAGGAGGCCGGAGGAAGAAGCGAGCAAGGGGTCACGTGGGGGCTGAGAGATTGGCAGAGGGGCATGGAGGAATAAGTGGGGAGGGGGCAGCGGAGGGCTGCCTGTGACTTGAGGCCACGTGGGCAGCCAGCGTGGCTGCTTGGCCTGGTGTGTGTGTGTGTGGGGGGGGAGCCTGGCCTCGTAGGCAGCCAGCAGATCCCCCCTGGGGGTCTTTTTCCTGCAAAAGCTGCGTTCAGACTGGGGTCAAAACAGCAGAGGGAAGAAACATGCCAGGATTGAGTCCCTTGGGACCCACC